>NC_054379.1:127203265-127565140 GCF_017654675.1 Xenopus laevis | reverse complement strand
CTGGTGTCACACTTAATATAATGTAATGTGATTGTTCAGCTTAGGTGCATACACATTTATCACAAGGCAAATATGTAACAGTCTAATGAGCTGGAAATGAGTTGTAACTCAGCTGAAAACTACCCTTGCTTCAATCGATCCACAGATTTTTGACAAACTCTTTTGCAATGTGCATAATAGCGTTACTATTTATTGTAGGCCATTTCCTGTGTTAGGCAAATGCTATATAAGGTGACAGTTGTGACTTCCTATACATACACTGGTATAAAGGTTTAGCAAGCTGAAAAAAATTGACTAACATGGTTATAACTACTTATCAATTCTCTTCTCTCTCACTTTTGTATTGATCTTGTTAGAGAAACATTGGTATCATGTATACTAAAAGGTCATGTATAGTTTGTTCCAAAAGAAGTGAGAGAAAACAGTTATCTGGGATATAATTGTTCTGCTTTATTTGCCCTTTATTAAGCAGGTCCTTGATCATTTGCAAACCAAATGCCCTAGTATTGAACCATTACAACCATAAATCTTGACTGCTGGTTGATTTACTGAAAGTGTTAAACCTATATATATAAATTCAACTTAGAAATGTTAATACATATCCCAGAAATGATTGCCATTTCCATATTTGCAGATAGAGGGTGGGAGAACAGCAGGTTACCAAGAACTGAAAGCCCTCTCCTTGCTTAAGATGTTGTCTAGTGTAGAACTTAAAGGAGAAGAAAGCTACGGAGTCATTTTATTGTCAATAGATTAGCTGCAATAGTGAAAGCTAGAATGCTATATTTATTCTGTAGAATGTTTTAGCATGCCTGAGTAAAAAGCTCTAGAAGCTCTCTGTTTGTTTAGTATAGCAACTGCAGTATTAGTTTGGTGTGACATCACTTCTTGCATGAGTCTCTCCCTACTCACTTATAGCTTTGGGCTCAGATTACAGCAGAGAAGGGGGGGGGGGAGAAAAGCAAACTGAGCATGCTCACGCCCGGAGCAAGGAGGTTTAAAGGGATACTGTCATGGGAAAAAAAAGTTTTTCAAAATGAATCAGTTAATAGTGCTGATCCAGCAGAATTCTGCACTGAAATCCATTTCTCAAAAGAGCAAACAGATTTTTTTATATTCAATTTTGAAATCGGACATGGGGCTAGACATATTGTAAATTTCCCAGCTGCCCCAAGTCATGTGACTTGTGCTCTGATAAACTTCAATCACTCTTTACTGCTGTACTGCAAGTTGGAGTGATATCACCCCCTCCCTTTTCCCCCCCAGAAGCCAAACAACAGAACAATGGGAAGGTAACTAGATAGCAGCTCCCTAACACAAGATAACAGCTGTCTGGTAGATCTAAAAACAACACTCAATAGTAAAAACCCATGTCCCACTGAGACATATTCAGTTACATTGAAAAGGAAAAACAGCAGCCTGCCAGAAAGCATTTCTCTCCTAAAGTGCAGACACAAGTCACATGACCGGGGCAGCTGGGAAATTGACAAAATGTCTAGCCCCATGTCAGATTTCAAAATTGAATATAAAAAAAATCAGTTTGCTCTTTTGAGAAATGGATTTCAGTGCAGAATTCTGCTGGAGTAGCACTATTAACATGCGTTTTGAAAAAAACATGTTTTCCGATGACAGGATCCCTTTAAGCTGAAGGCAGGAAGTCTGATACAGAAGCCCATGTGTACACAATAAATGCAGTGCTTCTTTTGACAGAGGACTCAGAGCACCATTACTTTAAGGGTTTCCTGCTATATTTAGGTTGACCTTTCTGATAAGGCTTACATTTAGAGTCTTTTTTTACAGCAGTGTAAAGATGTTTTTCGCAAGAAACATTAAATGAGATGTTATTGACTATGTTATGGATCATTAGAGATCACTAGATCCAAGATAGCATGCTTTCTGGTTGGCTCTTCAGCAACCTGTGCCATAAAATTGTCATGTAACTAGCCTGGCAGTATTATTGCTCAAGTCAATATCTAGGTAATTATAATCCCCCCACTATCAAGACTTGCCCCAAACGAATAGCCTTTTCTTTATGCAACAGGAGCTGAGCCTCTTCACTAACTTGAGGGGGTCTATAGAATACCCCCTACAATTAAATTGCTGGACTCTTTAAATCAGAGACTTAAGGGGGTGGCCACATGGGTCATATCTGTTGATTTTGAATCTGAGCTAAATGCTGAGGATCAATTGCAAACTGAATAGATATGTACCATGTGGGCCCCCTTCAAGTCGCTGACTAACTCAGAGTTAGAGTGCTGAAAAGCAGGAATTAGTGTTCTGTTCTGTTACACATCCAGTCACTCCAGCCTTTATACATAACATTTTTGGCTAACTATATTAGAAACATTTTTTATTTTGCACAGCCTATTTACCCAGTTTTTATTTTCACACAACTGTTCCTATAAAAATAAGTAAATGTAAAATGAATGCAGATGTTATTCTAAGCACTTTTGCAATGTACATTCATTATTTATTTATTGTTTAAATTCCAAGATATTAAAGAATACATGTTGAATGTTCTATTAACATGAATGACACCATGGTCATTTTCAAACCAGTCTGACCACCAAGTAGGTTGTCAGGAGAAAGAAAGAGGCTGCTCTAATGTTCTGCTTAGGAAAAAAAATAAGAAACCTTTCTCAAATCTTTCATAAGCAGAACATCAGCACAGCCTTCAGAAACTAACCAGCAGGTGGTGCTGTTGTGACAGAATTAATTCATGCTAACAGTACACGTATCCTTCAATATCTTGGAATTAAAAGAAAATGAATGTACATTAATACAATTACTTAGAATAGCACCCTCATTAATTTTACATTCACTTATTTTTAAGGTTTACTTTTTCTTTAAGCAATGCCAATTACATTTCTGCTCCAGTGCTCAGCTTCCACAGAATTACTCACTGAACCACCCAATGTCTACTTTAAAATCTCCTCTACTAGCCTTGCCTGTGTCCTAAGTCCTTGGACTATCCTTGGATGTGGAACTGTCCTATGTATCTAGAATGATAACAAGAACTTTGTAACTAAAAGGATGTCTACCATGAATGTCTACAACGAATGTTATTCCCAGTCTCTTGCTTGCACTGCAACACAACAAATGGGTGGATATGTAAGACTGCATGTGTGGAACTATATTTATGGAGACAGACTATTCTTGATTTATTCCAATACTTTGGTGGCTGAATAGCTCAGAAAAGCAGTTGGCAAATACCCTCAAGCATAATGTCCTACTGTCATATACATGTCATGTTTTGGGAATTACTGGAGAAAGGAAAGATGTATTGCATAGCTACACAGAAAGAAGTACAGTCTGCACCATGCTTCACAGTGAATTAGGAATCATTTGGGTTTATGGTTATGTCACATATAATGAACTTTCCACATGCCAAATTAGTGTTACATATAATAGGTTTTGACCACAGAAACAGTTAAAATGCAAAATAAAGTGCCTCTCTTTTCCCATCACTTTTTTTTACCTTAAAATACTATAGTTTAGGGGAATAAAGACACCAACCATTTATTAAAAAAAATATCACATTTCTTTAAAAAAAAAAAAATTGTTTAAGCATTGAAGGATGCAGTAAAGGTGCATGCTGGTATGATCTAGTCTGCATACATGCAATGTAATTTTCCTACCGCACACCTGTAATTCACCAATACTGCAATGTCGGTGCTGTTCTTCCGTTGGCCTGCCGGGTCCCTTAGCAACGCATTTGTGTAGAAACGGATCCGCACACACTCCAATTTATGCAGCTGGGGAATAAACCCCTTTTATTATGCCAGCAAACAAATCCATCGCTTTGTTTGGTGGCATAATAAAAGGGGTTGATTCCCTGACTGCATAACTTGGAGTGTGTGCGGATCTGTTTCTACATGTATGTTATTCTGTATACAGACAGTACTACTGTATATTTGGGTTTGTAAGTGGGGCTAGTGCTACACTTGTGTTGGAATTTAAGGAGCAGAGCTGTATCTGAGCCTGAATAGTGGAGCCGCAGCCCCAAGTTCATGTTCAAATGGAGAAATTGTGCTTAATATGAATTCAGCAATGAGATTTGTATTTTTGTATAAATATCTGAATGTGAATTAGTGCTATGATTGTATTTTAAAAAGTGGTGAGCTCTGTATTTGTAAGTTATTGTTGGGGAACTGCTATATTTATGCCTGAATGTAGGGGTCCGCACTACATAGTAGGTAATATGGTGCTTTATTATTGTCTGAATATAGGGACAGGGCTACAATTGTATCAGAATATAAAGGTCAATGCTCTAGTAAAGTTATATCTGACTATAGGAAGAGACACTATATTTGTATATGAATGTAGGAGGCAGCTGTTGGGAATAAGCATTATAATTCTTTAGTTTTACAGTATATACTGCATTGCATAGAAGGTTGTGGTTCAAAGAAAGAGAGAGAGGAAGAGCTCTGCCTTTAAAGGTTACATCTAACTTAATAATAAAGTATAACCACAGAACAGAAATACAGGAAGAGGTGGAGAAGTGTAATGCCATGAGCAGGCATAGCTTAAATATTCATGTGAGAAAAAGGAGGCAGTTATGTTCACTGTCTAGTTGGCTTGATAAGTTAGCACGATCTGGCGAGGTTTTTCTGCTACTGGATAAAGGATGTCTCACTATTTAATATTTTTGTAGATAATGCATACAAATAGTACAAGACCATTTGAGGAAATGCAATAAAAGTTGTAAAGGAAAAATATGCTCAATGCAAAAAAACTATTTCTCTGAGCGAATAATCTTCCTTTACACAAATAAATATAGGTGTTGCCAACCCCAGGAAGTAACCCCCCACCACGGAAAAAAAATATTGTGGTGTGTAGTTGTTTACAGTAGTACCTCCATTTTACATTTTTCAGGGGACCAGGAAAAATTTGTAAATGTAAAATCAGGGAAATATGTTAAAGTAACTTTTTCTTCAAGTACTGAAAGGATAAAAGCACAGGAGTCATTTGACTTTGAGATACAATATTTACTGTGTTAATAACAAGGGTTAAGCCTTGCAGTGTTAATGTTACACTATAGGGGGCATGTGCAAGTCCTCTCTGACAGTCACATACACAACCTAAAGCCATAAGTGATTGGTGCAGGACTGTATAAGGGGCAGACTAATTGGAATTGACCATTTACAGGCAGGACCATGGCAAAATATACATCTGGTTAGTATTTTAAACCTCTTTATTTCACAAATAATAACATTCATAAAGGAAAAAAAGCAGTTTTCGGGTACATCAGGACAAAAGTTTGATGTAAAATCTGGGAAAACCTTACTTAAAATCAGGGAAATGCACCCATTGAAATGCATTATAAATTGGCGAGACCACAAATAAAAAATGTGCAGGAAAACTTAAAATCAAGGTACTTAGAATCAAGGTTTCACACATTTTTACATCTTAAGTGCCCTGCCAGTTAGACAGTATGGCTGAATTCAGACAAACAATTACAATCTTTCTTGGAAAATATCTTTCCAAGAAAGATTGTTTGTTTCAATACACACTTGTAGAGCTGAATCTTCAGCTATAAAGGTAGATATACAGGTAGAAACAATAGAATTCTACCTGTATCTGACGATTCAGCACTAACAATGGCAGATGTTTGGGTCCCTTCAAAGGCATCCGATCAAAATTTTCCATCCAGCCCGATCGACGAGTCGACCGATATTCAAGTCTTCTGCCAATATCGGTCACCTCTTTTCCCACCATAAACGCACCGAATATTGTACGAAAATTTGTTTCGTACGATATTATCTGTGTGTCTATGGCCACCTTAAGATCCACTTGTTTGGCATTGTTGTCAAATAAGTGGATCTTTTGCTTAGGAGCAGGGCCAAATCAGGCTGATCTGTTTATCTGGCCCTGGGCCAATGGTCAGAACATAAAAGAAGACTATGCAGGGAGAGGACTACAAAGTGCCAATGTGGTTCTCACACAATTGAATTTTCAACCCTGATGAATAGATACCTGGATAATTTTAGGCTAGATATCTGTTGTGCAGGTTGGTGGGAAGAGCTCATACAATTCCATCTTATTTCTGTTCATGTATGGCCAGTCTTATCTAGAGATACAGATTATCTAGATTATTGGGTTGTGGATCTAACCCATTCATTTAGCTCTAAACATCTGTATCATCTGTATCCTGTTGATATTCATATATATTTACCAACCTCTTTATTAACCACTGATACTGAAACTCAAACTCTAATTGCCTCCTAGCTGTCTGCTCCTGGATGAACCAATCCCATCTCAAACTGAACCTAACATAATCTGAACTCATTACACAAAGAAAAAGATAGTAACCCCAAACTATCTGAATAATCGGTTTCGATCTAAATTCTCAAACTACCACTATAGTCCTGTGCAGTGAAAAGTGCTATGTGCTGATTAGTATCTCATACTAATTCATTAATCGTATGTAATCAATTGATTCAAGTAATAAATTAATTCCAATACAAAGTGCCAGTGCTTATAAAATAAATAAATAACAATTGCTATGTATTATACAGTAATTCTATTTAAAAAGTATCACTTAAGCAGTTAAATCAATTAAAGTGCTAGTGCATGTACAACCATTCAATTAACGAATCATTTTTTTAAATTTATTATAATGCAAAAAATAAAATTGGGTAGTTAATTAATTCTAAAAACCGCAATTAATACTAAAGAACATATAGAAAAGGTCACCAGCAATTCATGAAAAACAGATTGGAAAAGGAAAATAGAGTAGAGGTGGAGTTGTTCCAAAAACTGATTTTTTCTAGGCCCTACACCACCACACCTAGACACCACACGGGGTCGAGGAGAAAGGCAGGATGCTGAGGACTGCGGTCTCGATTTTTAAACTATTCTGTGAAAGAGACTGTCTAAAAAATGCAAATCCCCACTACCTTGGATAAAAACGGTGCAAGCATGAAGTGCTGTTCTGAGCTCTCTGCCAAAACCCAATTAAGTTAGAAACATTGTATCTTTTTTTGTTGTTCAGTGCACAGAAAATAGGGACTTTCCAGTACAAACCCGTGACTGTAGGTTAAGCTGTCAAAAGAGGGACTGTACCGCTGAAAACGGGAGAGTTGGGAGGTATGTATTCACAGGAAGCAGTTCAAGATGAAAAAAAAAATTTTCTTCAGCCATTTTGTGTTATGCAGTAGCCTTTCTATAGGTGCCACAAAGACAGGGAGTTGTCAACTGAGGTTGTCACTTGGGGCATGATATCAGCTATTTGCAGTTTTGTCATGCCTGATACAGTATACTCTATCTCTCTTATGACACAACATATCTTGCCTAAAATAGGCTAAAAGTTTATTTACAATCACAAAATGCAGTGCAGAGTGAAAAAATTTATGAAAAATTGCATCCATTAATTTTATTTGCAAATACAATATACGCAATCCTTAAAACTTGCAACAAAATTCCAGTTGCATCCACTGTGCTTTAATAGATGCACTGAGCAAAGCAAAGGGTACACTGACACAGGGAATCCATGAAATTAACAACTACCTTGAGATGTTCCTTTGCATATTGCACCTTCTTCACCTACTGACTTGCACCCAATGACTTTCACGTTAACACTATTTCTGTTGATGTGCTGTGAGAATTGTCACTTCTTAACTCAGGCAATCCCCACACTACTAAATGGAATTTGTGAGCCTGATCACAAATGCAGATACAAATTTGCCCTTGCAGTATACATGTATAAGACTGACGGTGTGTGAGCAGAGTTTCCGATACTAATATTTGGACATTAGTGTGAATACAAATGTATCACTGTTGGCTAACACTTTAAGTAATATATAATGAAATCAAATAGCGACACTTTCACAGTAGTTCCAAAAAATGTTCAGAAAACAGGATTTGCTTTCAGCTTTTGGGTCACATACTGAGGCATTCAGCAGGAAACCAAAATCAACCACAGGAAAAAAAAATATGTGTACCCTAGTGAACACAAAATGGTGCCAAAAGAGTTACTAGACACTGCTTCAAAAATTAAAGTGGTAGCATACTGTAGCATGTGTGCAGTCCTGAGTACACCTTTTTCTAACAAGTAGACTGTTCAAAACTATGTGCTGATTGGTTGCTAATGCAACTGCACTACAATTTAGCATCCAATTTAGTAAATGAACCCTCATATATTTTTGAAAAATACAGATGTATGTGAACAGGTTTTAACCTTTTAAGGTTCACAGATTATAGAATCCTGACAATGATGGTTACAGTATACAGTGCAAGCATTGTAAATTCTATTATTTTAAGTTGTTGCTTATTCATTGCAGAATACAACTTGTCATCCACCTTGGTGGAAATCCAATAGCTATTATCATATATACTAATCTGAATGTGCTCTTTGATTTGTACACAATATTATTTTCTTTTTTTTGCTGGCCTTTACTAAGTCTCTAATACAGTCATACTGTAGAATTTATAACACAGTTTCACCCCTAGAGGGACTCCCAGGACAACATTGTTGTGCTTGAAATGCTTAACTCTTGGCTGTGACTAACGTTACACTTGGAAACCTTTATGCTTCTGCCAAATGTGAAGTGTGAACTGTAACAAGGCCAAAGACTATCTGTAACAAGCTGCAAAAATTATCTGAACAAGTACCCAGCAGGTTGGATGCTCACTGCTTTCAACTATAATAATTGTCAGTAATTATAGGCCCTTTCCTCATTTCCTTTGGTTGCAGAATCACTGCGCTGAGATCATTCCAGGGAACACCTAGATTAGGAACAATATGCTTTCCTTATCTGTTTATTTCGGAAGCAGTACATTTTCTTTATGAATTACATGTGCAAGTTATTAAATGTTGTGTAACTGTCATACATTTTCTTTGATGTCACATTTATTGTAGTATGTGTACTAGTAAGCTTTGCATTTAATAATATGACTAACAGAATGTTTTAACTTTATTTCAAATATATTGAGAGGCGAGCGAAAGGGGCACTGTGCCAATGAATGAAAAAAAACCCCAGTATCTCCATTGAAGACCACAACCCAAATACATTGCTCTGTAGTTGTTCTGTCTAGTGGCCAGCTGGCAAGCGATAATATTGGCCAGAGTACAGGTGAGACAGACAGAGACTGTGGTTCGGAATTCATAGAAAGGCCAAGGGTACATTGCCAAGATGTACAAGGTTGAATAGACAGCTCCAGAATATACTGCTAAAATGCCCTTGATTGCGTTAAATCTGATGGCATGAGGAAGGACAAGCAAAGCCCTTGTAAGGCAGAACCTAGGCCACATATGAAATAAAACCGGATCAGGACCTTCTAATTGGTAATTTTTGCAGATAGTGCTGGAGTTACATGACTGTGTCACCTGCATAGAATATGAAGTACCCAAAGAATTCCCAGCATTGTAGAGTGTGCATTAATACTGGCCATGTAGTCTGCCTACTAAACTGGTTCAACAGTCAATCTAAGGAGCCGTAGCAGGACCTGCTAATATAATATAAGAAATTTGTGTGGAGAAATGTTAATTGTTGAGTTTACCAAATAAGTCACCTCCAATTTGCTCCACAGGGTCAGGGCCTAGTTACAAGATGTGGGCTTAATTGGTGGCAATTTATTTCATGATAATAGGAGACACTGTTTCAGAAACCATTAAAAATAAAATGTTAAATGAAAAAGTGCATTGATCACTGAGTAAGTTTACATCAATTCATTGATTTTGGGTTTAGATGCCCTTAAGCTTATTTTTTCAAATGTAAGACACTATTGAAGCAAAATCAGTACTGGAAGAAGATATCGACACAAAACATTCAAGTTGCAGGGAGCACCCTGCTTGTTTTAATGTGCAGAAGATGCAACGTTTTGGGGGGACACCCCCTTTGTTGAAGCAAGCCACAAGCTTAGCAAAGCACACTGAGCATGTGTGTGTCACTGACACCGCTTACAATCTCCAAGAAGGTGGGCCTCTGTGCGGAAGTTTGAATGCCTGGATTACTTATAGGGCTGCTGAACCTTAAAGGAGAAGTAAACCCCCCCAAAGAGAGTCCCCATCCATTAGCCCCCTTCCACACTTCCTCCCTACGAAGTCCACTATTTCAAAAAGTCTTGCAGAAAATCACACCAACCTCTCCATGCAGAGTAGTGCAGTGGAGCTCACAGCCGCCATCTTCAGCATCTTCACATACAGTATATTGGCTAAAGGATTGCAGAGACTAAGGGGCCAATTCATTAACTTCGAGTGAAGGAATAGAAGAAAAAGTGTTTTTTTGGCTACTTCGACCATCGAATGGGCTACTTCGACCTTCGACTACGACTTTGAATCGAATGATTCAAACTAAAAATCATTCGACCATTCGATAGTCGAAGTACTGTCTCTTTAAGAAAAAACTTCGACCCCCTAGTTCGATTTTCAAAGTCGAAGGATTTTCATTCCTAGTCGAATATCGAGGGTTAATTAACCCTCGATATTCGACCCTTGATGAATTTGTCCTTAAGATTTTCTGCTCATGCGTACTCGGAGCACTTTAGTATATATGGAAAGGTTTATGCGACATTCAGCAAAACTTTTCTAAATAGTGGACTATGCAGGGAGGAAGTGGGGGGGGTGAATGGAGGCAAGTAGATGGGAACTCTCTTTAGGGGAGGGTTAGTTCTCCTTTAAAGCTGGTGCAGTAAGTTCATTGTATAAAACACAGCATTTATAGCCATTTTTATTTTTATGGTTTAGTTCTGCAGTTGTAAACTACTGGTATAAAAGAAGCATAGCAGTATTGACCACACATTATTATTTCTGTGTTGGTTTGGTAAATGACAAAGAATACAATGAACAAATTACCACCAGTTGTATGAAGCAGTTAAAAAGAAAATCTAAAAATTTGATGATTTCAACCTTATTTTTCAACTTCTTGACTCTGTATTCCATTATACTTTATTGGCATATACACTACATTTAACAAATAATGAATATTCAATACCTCTTAAATATTCTATAGATTAGTATATGCTCATACTATCCAGATGTACAAAATGTATTTATTTTATGCTACTTAAAATTCTATATAGTGTTACATTTATACTAAGGGGCCAATTCATTAACTTCGAGTGAAGGATTCGAAGTAAAAAAACTTCGAATTTCGAAGTGTTTTGGCTACTTCGACCATCGAATGGGCTACTTCGACCTTCGACTATGACTTCGACTTCGAATCGAATGATTCGAACTAAAAATCGTTTGACTATTCGACCATTCGATAGTCGAAGTACTGTCTCTTTAAGAAAAAACTTCGACCCCCTAGTTCACCACCTAAAAGCTACCGAACCCAATTTTAGCCTATGGGGAAGGTCACCATAGGCTTGGCTGTTTTTTTGGTCGAAGGATAATCCTTCGATCGTTGGATTGAAATCCTTCGAATCGTTCCATTCGAAGGATTTAATCATTCGATCGAACGATTATTCCTTCGATCGTATGATCGCAGTATTTGCGCAATTCATCGACCCTTGATGAATTTGCCCCTAAATGTTTATGGACATCTGGATAAAATAATGATAATTTGGCAGTGTGAATGCTTGGAATTGCTGTATGTTCAAAATAATCGCAGCTGTCCAGCATCTAGGGTAACACAGCGAGATTTTGTTTCTTATACAATGTTTCTTACTTTGACAGGCTGAAAATACCTGAGAAAACTGGGAAAGAGGGGTCAGTCTGGAAAAACCAAATGGTAGGGAAAAAACATTTTTGGAACAAGACTGTATTCTTAGAGATACCATGCATTCAGAAAAACACTGACTTGGAATTGAATGGAAGGCCTTAAAGGTTTTCTTGATCTTTATGATCATCTATAAAGGCCATAAAGATCTAACTCAATGATATTTGGATAAAGTTGTGAGTCATATACCAAGTTTTTTTAAATCAGAACCATCCTTAAAGGAACAGTTCAGTGTGAAAATAAAAACTGTATAATAGATAGGCTGTGCAAAATAAAAAATGTTTCTTATATAGTTATTTAGCCAAAAATGTAATGTATAAAGGCTGGAGTGAACAGATGTCTAATAAAACAGCCAGAACACTACTTCCTGCTTTTCAGCTCTATAACTCTGAGTTAGTCAACTACTTGAAAGGGGGGCACATGGTACATTTCTGTTCAGTGAGTTTGTAATTGATCCTCAGCATTCAGCTCAGATTCAAAAGCAACAGATATGACCCATGTGGCCCCCCTCAAGTCTCTGATTGGTTACTGCCTGGTAACCAATCAGTGTAAACCAAGAGAGCTGAAAAGCAGGAAGTAGTGTTCTGGCTATTATGTTACACATCCAGTCATGGATCAGAAGAAAATTTACTGGCACACAGGTACTGCTAGCAGGGTAAACCCTTGCGGATTTATTAAGGGGCCGATTCATCAATAGTCGAATATCGAGGGTTAATTAACCCTCGATATTCGACTGGGAACTAAAATCGTTCGACTTCAAATATCGAAGTCGAACGATTTTGCGCAAATCCTGCGATCGATCGATCGAAGGATTTTTCGTTCGATCGAACGATTAAATCCTTCGAATCGAACGATTCGAAGGATTTGAATCCAACGATCGAAGGAAAATCCTTTGATCAAAAAATCACAGGCAAGCCTATGGGGACCTTCCCCATAGGCTAACATTGACTTCGGTAGGTTTTATCTACCGAAGTAGGTGGTCGAAGTATTTTTTAAAGAGACAGTACTTCGATTATCGAATGGTCGAATAGTCGAACGATTTTTACTTCGAATCGTTCGAATCGTTCGAATTCGAACGAATTTAACCAATTCGATGGTCGAAGTACCCAAAAAATACTTCGAAATTCGAAGTTTTTTACATTCGAATTCTTCACTCGAATTTTGTAAATCTGCCCCTAAATGGTTTGCAGCATGCAACATTTCGGGGTAACCCCCTTTATCAAGCATACAGACACATTATGCACATACCAATTTAAAGCGTGAGGAGGTAACGTGACCTGAAGTGAGGGCGTGGTTAACATTAATTGATTAATTAATTAATAATTCGTTAGAATACAAATAATCGAAACGAAAGTGCATTAGCCAATAAATACATTAATCGTAAAATATCATAATAGGTGGAATATCTCAGTATAAATTTTTTTCCATAAATACATTTGTGAATAAAAATTCGTTTGTGAAAAAAGTGAATGTCCATCAGATAAGATTTTAATTAAAAAATTAAAAAATTACTATGAAAAAAGTCCAATAGAAAGAGTCTTTTTGGAGAAATCCCCTTTAGAAAAATCCATTAAAAAAAAAAAGGACCATCCTATAAAAAAATTGCTTTGATATAAGAGATTTAGTTAATGTAAACATCCAGGAGAGGAAATAAAAGGTTTCTTTATTGTAAGCATCCAGGAGAGGAAATATCAATTAAACAAAGTATCCAGGAGAACAGATAACATTTAAATAAGTATCCAGGGCAGCAGATAACATTTAAGTAGAAACATTTTACAAATAAATGTAACAATATGGGTAATCGATCTAGATCTCTATCTTACCCTAAACGTGAAGGGGTTCTGTCCCTGATTCAGCTCCAGCAACTGCTCATCTAAAATAGAAAAAGGAAATTTATTAATGCAATTACAAAAAACAGGCCATATTGAACTCTTCGTTTAACCCCTTAGGATGACGTGATTGAAGCACCCAGATCCAAAAACATTCCCTTTGTAATAATTGTTTTTTCCTATCTATTCCTAATTTTTATTATTAAGGGTTAGTTTACACTCCAGCCTTTATACATTACATTTTTTGGTTAACTAACTATATTAGAAACATTTTTTATTTTGCACAGCTTTATTTTTACACTGAACAATTCCTTTAAGTAAGTTGGCAGGGCATATAGAGAAAAGGTGAACACAATTTTAGAACCAATGCATATTAACAAATGTAATGTCTCAGCAGCATTTTCTGCTCATGTTTACTTGTATATAACATTTTTTATTATTAAGGGGTAGTTTACACTAAATGAGTCTTTATAACATTAACATACAAAAATATAGCAATTATTTACCGTTTCCCCATACTGGAAACAGTTGCGTGCTTTAGAAGCTCCAATATCATTAATATAACTAAATTATTACATAGCCATGGGAACTGCCACTGAAGTTCCAGTAGGACTGTAGGGCTCAGTTTGCATGGGAGATAACAGATAATGCACATCATTTTTCTCCCGTTGAAATTAATATACTAATGATTATTTTATGTACAGAAGCAATCCTGGCATAGTTTTTCATCTTGGTATATGAATAAAATGTTAGTTCCAATGACTTCTAAAAATAGAGATATATCTGTCAACTGAAACTATGGTGACAAACTGTCACATAAAACCAGGAATATTAAGCAGAAGACAAGTGATCTTAGAAATAGGGGATTAGAAATGGTGACACATCTCTTGTTCTTAGTTTTTTTGCCTGCATTAAAGATTCAGCTCAGTGTGTCAGTGCAATACAGGAAGTTAAAGGAATAATGAGAGATACTGTATTTTAATATGGTTGCTTTTTAGGAAGTTGAAGAGTTAATCTCATGCACAGTGATTGCACCCCTACACTAACCTAAGCTAAAGTTGTCAGATCTCTGAATAATTGTCCAAGCAAGTTGCAGCACTGGAGTGATTGTCAAGTTACATTAAATGCATCATTGCAGCCCTTCTAGCTGGATTTTTCTAGAAGTGTCACAGGTTTTTTTTCCCATGATCTGGTAACCTAACCCTAAGTGATGCTTTCCTTCTGATTTCTAACCACAAGTGGAGCCATTTAAATATATGCATCATTAGAAGAACCCGTGTATTTAGTATTATTGCTCAGTAAAACCCTAGGAAGAACATGCCCCCAAACAAGCCCATTGCACAGTTAAGGTGGCCATACCCATTAAAATTAAGATATTTTCTGCGATCATTGGCCACAGGAAAGATTGTTTATTCTTAAAATTTTAAGTGCTGAATAGTCAGATATGCAGGTAGAAACAATATAATTCTACCGTTATCTGATTATTCAGCATTAACCTTTTGCCTATGTTCAGGCACCTGATAAAAATTTTCCGTCCGGTCCAAATTTGACCCGGATTGAAAAACCTTTGAAAATTCGCACAGTCGAAAACCAAAGTACTGTCTTTTTAAAAAAAACGTTGAATTTCGCCACCTAAAACCTGCCAAATTGCTGTTTAGCCTGTGGGGGACCTCCTAGAACCTACCTGAGGCTTTTGGGCAAGTTTTGAGAAGTCAAAGGTTTTTTTTGAAAAATACTTCAATCATACTTTGATCGAATACGGTAGTTTTCGCTGGAAAAATTACTTTGACTATCGAAGTACTCAAATTCGATGGTCAAATTTCAAAGTTTTTCAAAATTTCTTTTACCAAAAATTACCCAATTCTAAAGCTCAAATTTGCAATTTTCAAGAAAGTTTCTCTGAAATAAGGCCTGTTGTATTTCTATAGCATTTTGAAAAAAATAAGGGCTCCCCTAAAAGCTTATGCATGGCTACTGTCTGAATAAATATGGTAAGGTCGATGGTCTCCTTGCATATGTGATCCCTTCATTCCAGGCAGGGCCGGACTGGGAGAAAAAAGCAGCCCTGGCAAATAAATCAAAGCAGCCCACTTCAGGTATGAGATTGGTTATCTGGAAAACCATTATCCAGAAAGCTTCAAATTACGGAAATGCCATCTCCCATAGACTCCATTATAATCAAACAATCCAAATGTTTAAAATTGATTTCATTTTCTCTGTAATAATAAAACAGTAGCTTGTACTTGATCCAAACTAAGATATAATTAGTCTTTTTTGGGAGCAAAATCAAATTATTGTTTATTTAATGTTTACATGATTTTCTAGTAGACTTAAAATACGAATATCCAAGATCAATTAGCCGGAAAACCCCAGGTCTCGAGCATTCTGGATAACAGATCCCATACCTGTATACATGTGCGACATTGACAACCAAGCTCCCCCACCCACACAAGCTAAAAATAAAACATTGGTGGTCAGGACCCCCCAATAAAATTAGGGGAAGAAAAGGTGGTCAGGACCTACGATAAAAAGTAAAAATAAATATTGGGACAGCAGGCTGTGCAGAGAGGCCCGTGTTCAGGGCTGGTCTTACCAACTGCGGGCCCAATTTGAACCATTTTGGCGGGGCCCCCTAAATTGAGTTTTTTCATCTGGCACAGGGTTCCAGGGCTGGGGTGATGAAAAGTGACTGCCTTTCCTTTTGTCCCATGATAATTACTCACTATATTTCACTTATTTATTTCTATAGAGTTCAACTGCATACATAACACAGGAATTAAATTTTCACAATATATGTGAACTACCCTCAAACCTTCCTGTTGTATGTTAAATAGTACATGGGGAATACCTATGTTGGCATGGTCTTCTTATATCTCTCTGTAGAGACTATTAGCTCAGGGGTATGTTCCTGCCGAATTGTGCTTAGTACAGGGGAATACCTATGCTGCCATAGTTTTATGGGATCTCTCTGTACAGACTATGAGCAAACTTAGGGACTGTTCCTGCTGAATTGTGCTTAGTACAGGGAATACCTATGATGCCATAGTTTTATGGGATCTCTCTGTACAGACGACTATGAGCAAACTTAGGGGCTGTTCCTGCTGAATTGTGCTTAGTACAGGGAATACCTATGCTGCCATAGTTTTATGGGATCTCTCTGTACAGACGACTATGAGCAAACTTAGGGACTGTTCCTGCTGAATTGTGCTGTGACTATCTGACCATGCCCAGTATGGAAGAAATCTTGAATATAGATAACTAAACTTTTTTTTTTAAAAAAAAGACACTGAAGAAATGTAATTTATAAAACCCAAAAGACACGATTGCAATTCCATGTATAATACCTTAGAATTAAAAGCAGGATGAACACAGTGATAATTCTGTGAATAAATACCCCCAGAAATGGCACAAATGCAATTTTTGCTAACAAGGAAAGGGTTAAAAATCACAAGGCAGTGTAATAAAAATGATTTGTATCCTTACTTGCCCAGCATTCTTTCTGCGTCTGGGGGGGTGGGGGGGAAGAGGATGAATCTGCAGCACCAGCGTCTGCCATCCATCCTGCCTGTCAGCTGAATACTGGACAACACAGACGTACACTGGCGCCTTTTCCCCTGCCTGCGATTGGCTGCCATCTGTCCTATAGCTGAGAGCACACATAGGGGATGTAAGGTACGCTCTTTCTTCCAGTCCCACCTCTCCGCCGCATACTTGTTGAAACCCCACCCCCCTCAGTCTGCTAAAGCTAAACACTGTCGGGACAGAAAAAAAAGAAAAAATACACGGCCCTTGCGTGGCTTCAGACTGAAGATAGTGATCTGTTTGGATCACTGTTACTGCGCGCACACGGGATCGGATCGTTCAGTGTGGGAGGAAGTAAGCTCCTTGATTTACAATGGCGCGGCGCACACTGCCCATGCGGCCCATTACACTGCACAGGCAGCGGCCCTACGGGCATTTGCCCGAATTCGCAGATGGCCAGTCCGGGCCTGATTCCAGGTGGCATATTTATCAAAGAGTAAGGGTAGAGATCGTCCAGTCTATTAGAATGAAATTCTGCCACTCTCCATTCATTTCTATGAGTATTTATCAATGAGTGAAAGTGAAAGTGCACCCTTAGATAAATACGTCTTTCAAAATCCCATATAAATGAATGGAGAGTGGCGGAATTTCAATCTAGCGGACTGGGCTAGATAAATATACCCCTGGACTTTCATCCACACATTTATCCCAAGAAATATATTCTCAGAAAGTTATCAAAGTACCAAGTAAAGATACTCTTCCACTGACATTCAGACCTAGACAGTAAACTACCTACTAGCTATCTTCTCCTGGATGAAACAACGTCATCTCAAGCTCAACTTGGCCAAAACCGAGCTCATGGTTTTCCCACCCAAACCTAGACCATCTCTTCCTTTCACCATAACTATTGATGGTATTACCATTACCCCTGTTAATTCAGTTTCTTCGATGGTATTACCATTACCCCTGTTAATTCAGTTTCTTCTTTTCCAATGTAGCCAAGATAATCCCCTTTCTTTCACAAACAACCAAAACACTAATCCATGCCCTTATCTTATCTTGTTTAGACTATTGCAATCTCCTACTAACCGGTCGTCCTGACTCCCAACTCTCTCCCCTCCAATCATTAAACTCTGCTACCAGGATCCTCCTGCTCTCTGCCAAGAGGGAACCTGTCCAACCCAAACTAAAATCCTTACCATGGCTGCCTGTTAATCAAAGGATAAACAAAGGATAGCATATGAAATACTTCTGCTCTCACTCCTCTGCTCCTCACTACATTTCTTCTCTTCTCCTCTCAGAGCCACCTTCTTTTCACACCATCCACATCCACCTCTCATCTCAAACCCTTCTTGTTGTTCCTTACCTCTGAAATTCCATCCCTAAATTCCTATTGCTCTTTCAATGTGTATATTTATCAAAGAGTGAAGTTAGAGATCACCACAGTCTTTACAGTGAAATACCACCTCTCTCTGTTCATTTCTATGGGATTTTTAAAGGCGTATTTATCAAAGGGTGAAAGTTCACCATTTGATAAATACACCTTTAAAAATCCCATAGAAATTAATGGAGAGAGGTGGTATTTCACTGTAAAGACTGTGGTGATCTCTAACTTCACTCTTTGATAAATATATCCCAAACTCCTCAAGAATAAACTAAGGGGTATATTTATCAAATGGGTTCATCCTTTGATAAATACGCCTTTCAAAATCCCATAGAAATAAATAGAGAGTCACTCTAGCTGACTGTGGTGATATCTAATATCATTCTTTGATAAATATACCCCTATGAGTCTACCTTTTGGAGCACTAGAACATTAGTCTAGTCCTGGTACCTATTGGACAATGCCTTTAACTTGTGCACGTTTCCCCCTAGAATTTGTGCCTCTTTGTTAGTTACCCACACACTGTAAGGTCTACGAGCCAGGGACCTCCTTCCTACTGTGGCTCTTATCACATAGCACTTTAAGCTCTGTGTCTTATATGAGCTCTGTGCACTTTGTATATGTTTTGTATTTATTGACTGACTTGTCCTCCTTGTATGTATTTTTATATGTTGTACTTTTATTTATATTGTACTTTTATGCATTGTATGGTGCTGTGGCTCCTGAAAAATGCTTTACAAATAAAGTTACACATACATAGACTTACTTTTCATCCTCTCACCCCAGTCTCTAGCTATGTCCTCTCTAGCATTACAGGAAATGTCTATACTATCGACAAGCAAAGCATAATAATGGTACAGCCTCATCCTTTCTAGAAATCATGGAAAACACTTTAGGGTATTACACATGGGCACATTCTGCGCCACACCACCAAAAACTAGACCTGTACACTTGCATTGAATAGGCACAACAAGCACTTGTGCCAGTGCTCATCAGGTTGCCTAGAAATGTATCCATTTATTTATAAGGGCACTCCCTGGGTCTAAACATGCAAGGAAAACCTGAATATGTGGACTTCACTTATGCATTAGTTTCTTTAATCTCTCTGAACCCCAGTATTAGGAATGGCTGGCATCTATTTCATGGTTCCAAAAGTGCTCAAACCTTTTCTGGCTGGCTCACATTTGTTGCATATTCTCTGTAATAATAAAACTGTACCTTGCTGAAATGAATCCCTATTGGTGTCAAAACAATCCTATTGGTTTTATTTATTGTTTACATTTTTTCTTAGTAAACAAGATATGACGATCCAAATTACATCTAATTTTTTCCTTTAAATATGATACTGTGGGAAATGTCGTTGCCATGTTTTGGAATTTTCTGAATAACGGGTTTCCAGATAATTAAGGGGCAGATGTATGAAGGGTCGAATATCGAGGGTTAATTAACCCTCGATATTCGACTAGGAAATAAAATCGTTCGACTTCGAATATCGAAGTCGAACGATTTAGCGCAAATCCTGCGATCGAAGGATTATTCGTTCGATCGAACGATTAAATCCTTCGAATCGAACGATTCGAAGGATTTTAATACAACGATCGAAGGAATATCCTTCGATCAAAAAATCTCAGGCAAGCCTATGGGGACCTTCCCCATAGGCTAACATTGACTTCGGTAGCTTTTAGCTGCCGAAGTAGGGGGTCGAAGTTTTTCTTAAAGAGACAGTACTTCGACTATCGAATGGTCGAATAGTCGAACGATTTTTAGTTCGAATCGTTCGATTCGAAGTCGAAGTCGTAGTCGAAGGTCGAAGTAGCCCATTCGATGGTCGAAGTAGCCCAAAAAACACTTCGAAATTCGAAGTTTTTTTAATTCGAATCCTTCACTCGAGCTTTGTAAATGTGCCCCTAAGTGTGTAGCTGTAACAACTATTACGAAATGAATACTATCATTTAAGACAGTGATCCCCAACCAGTAGCTCGTGAGCAACATGTTGCTCTCCAACCCCTTGGATGTTGCTCTCAGTGTCCTCAAACCAGGTGCTTATTTTTTAATTCCAGGCTTGGAAGTTACTTTTAGTTGCATAAAAACGAAGTATAGTGCCAAGCAGAGCCTCCTGTAGGCTGCCAGTCTAAATAGGTGCTACCAAATAGCCAATCACGGCCCTTATTTGGCACCCCAAGGAACTTTTTTATGCTTGTGTTGCTCCCCAAATCTTTTTACATTTGAATGTGGCTCACAGGTAAAAAAGGTTGGGGACCCCTGATTTAAGAGAAGAAATTGCAAACATTTCAAATAGCAAAGGCTCAGAAGAGCAGCATTATTGCTTAATTGCTGTAGGGGCCATTAGTGCATTGGATTGTGATCACACAGAGAGATTTTTTATATTAAACAAACCTGAGATTATTCTGACTTTCCCTGGAAGATTTGCTAGAGGATCAAATATAGCTAATGGACCAGAAAAAAGGCTCTAATTTTATTCTCATTATTATTATGCTATTATCATCCACATTCTGATCAAATTAAATATCCCAGAGCTTCATTTGGATGCAAAATTGCACTGCAAGGACCTTTGGGTGTTTTGTGAGATTCCTCCTGGTAATTCAGTTTTTTTCCAAATCCCCAAAAAATACAAGCAGGTTAACTGACCAGATAAAATTGTGTGTGTGTGAATGGGATGCAGAGCTTAAATTATAAGCGCCACTGCAGCAAGGACTTAGGCAAATAATGTATAATCACTTTAAAGCACTGCAGAATTTGTATGCTTTATGAAAATAAAGGGTTATTATTATTATTAAATATGTATTTATATAGCGCCAACATATTTTGCAGCGCTGTGGGATAAAAGTTGACTGAAAATTATATATTTTGACACAATAGTGATGAGCAAATCTGTCCAATTACACTTTGCTTAAAAATTAGCAAAAATTCATAAAATGCATTGAAGTCAATTGGTGTTTTTTCGCTGAATTTTTTTTTTTCCAAACAAAATTCATTGAAGTAAATGGGCGTTTTTTTGTGCAAAACACACAAAGTCAATCAGGTAATTTTGCTGTAATTTTTCACAATGTGCTTTTAAGTCACTGGGGGTCATTTATCAAAACTGGGCAAATTTGCCCCTGGGCAATAACCCATGGCAACCAATCAAATTGGTGGTTTCATTGTTTTACTCGCAGCTGGCTTTAAAAAGCTAATCGCTGATTGGTTGCTATAGGTAACTGCCCATGGGCAAATTTGCCCAGTGTTGATAAATGAGCCCCACTGAGTGTTATATTACTGCGATTTTCTCTCATTTCTTTTGCAGAGAAATTTTCGCAGCAAAACTTTGTAGCAGATTTGTGGAAAAAAATGGTGATGGTGAAGCTCAGTGATTTCTGCAAAACATAATCTTAATAGCCTCTAGAATTTTCCTCTGCATGGTAAACACCATTCATTACCTACAGATAAAAATAAATGAGTATGTGTGGCATGGATCTTCAACTACCAGCTAGAAAGAAGGAAATAACAAAAAATACACCAAATATCAGCTTGGAAAATGCTCTTGTTAGCTGAACTGTTAAGCACAACCGAAACAATATAAAAGTATTTTACATAATTTTTCCATTCAAGCTAATGGGACAAAGAATCACTGGTTCCTGATGCTTATTTGCAGAAAAATATGCTACGAATGCATCAGCCTTAGTGTAAGTATTGGTCAGAACTGTGACTCTTATAAGCACAGCTGAACATGGCAAACATCAGCCAATTCATACTCAAACCTAATCTGATCGCTGATGCCATTTACTCCCTTATGTAATTAAGCAGCAGCAGTAACCCATAACAACAAAAAGATGTGTAAAATTAAAGAGGTGACTGGTAAATTCTTCTTGCTGATTGGTTGCTATGGGTTACTGCTCCTGGGCAAACTTAGTGCCTTTTATTACATAATCCCATTAGTAGCTGAAATGCACTTATTTGTCTATCATTGTATCCCACTGAAAAACATGGAAAATATTGCTGGTAGTAACAGGTAAGTACTACATGCCATTGGCAGAAAGGTTTCCACACTCTCAGTTGGACGCAGGGTTAGACTATTAAAGGGGGTTGTTCAACTTTTCATTAACTTTTAGTATGATTAAGGATAGAGAGTGATATTCGGAGGCAATTTGCAATTGGTTTTGATTTTTTATTATTTGTGGTTTGAAAGCATAAATCATTTGTTTGATTAGGCTTTGTGGTGCAGTAAGTTCATGTTTATGTTTAGTATACAAAATACAGCATTTCTAGCCTTATTCTATTTTAGACTTTCCTTGTCCTTTAAAGGTGAACCACCCGTTTAAGGCTGTTTTGATGGTCAATGAGTGCACATTGGCAGCGAAAACACCTTTGGTGACTCTGGTTTTCTTAAGACAAAAAAATGATTCAATATAGCTGGACAGATTTTAACTATTGTATCAGTTGTTTTTAAGGTAATGCTGCATTTGCCTCCTATCTGCCCTTAGCTACCAACACTGCCACTGATCTCTAAATTGATGTATAGTCTATCCTTATGTAAACCATGGAAAGTAATAGCATGGACATTGCGCCAGACATGATAAATCTTAAGATTAGGCTTTTCCACAGCTGTACTGTGATTTATAAATAAAAAAACGGTGCCTCAGCAATACCTAATCATTGCTCTTACTATATGTCAATCCAACTTAATAGAGAATGTGTTATTATTGCATGAATGGACTGGTACAAATGCTTGGAGAAGAACATCAAGCATTTTTTATAAGGGTTGCACAGCATTAAAAAGTTCCTACTTTGCTGTTGGCACTGGGCTGCCATGGTTTTCCCATCATGGCATTGATATAAACCATGAATTATGTGGCAACGTATCTTTTGCAGCCCTTATCATTCAATTTTTAGTATGCTCTTCAGTAAAAAAAAAGGACAATGAAGACAGCTGGGTGTTCTGCTTGATAATGCTGAATGTTCCAAACATGCATGCTACAGTATTTTTATGTACAGATGATGTAAGGGTCTTGTACTTAATAATTGGCGCCAACGTAATAAACAGTCTGTTTGTAAACTTATAGCAATCATTATCAGCAACTATCAGTCGGCTGTTTAAAAACACACTGATTCGCTGCTATGGGTTACTACACCTAACTTTAGACCTTACATTAGATTTCACCATATAACAATATGCAACAGTCGTCTCCCCCACTTAATATACATGTATAGACTTTGGAGTCGTTTTTTAATCTGTGCAGACTTGCCTTGTGTAGAATACCTGAAACCAAACACACTGTATATACAAACCCCAAAGGCAGGAGCATAAAAATAAAAGAAACACTGACTGTTTCTGAGCAGTTTGGGAATTCCTCTGACACTTCTGAAGAGGTGGACTTCCCCAGAGTATCTTGATATTCAGATAGACTTGACAGAGCAGTAAAATGGGTGCACTCCCTGTCCAGATTTGTGTCTGCATTCCAGATTTTTCATAAAAATGAAAGTATTACTTATACCTGTAAAACGCGTCTATCTGTGTGTAAACGCTATCAGAGCCATTTACAAACGCAGCAGCAATCATGCTAAAATGGTGCAAATGCTGCAATTAATGCCATTCCTTCGAGTTACTTGTGTCTGAACTCAACATTGTATCTGTCCTGCCTCTTAAATGGAGGTAATTCCAAGGTTTCTATGATGCACAAGACTGGCGCCAATAGTAATTTTAACTCCGACCTCCAGAAGTGACACAACCTAGACACTGCCATCTGCAAGAGTAATTGAGTTCCTTTTGATGCAACAACATTAAATGGGTTGTTCACCTTTGAGTTAATTTTTAGTATGATGCAGAGAGTGATATTCTGAGAGAATTTGCAATTGGTTTTCTTTTTATAACATCCCGGTTGATAGGGTCCAAATTACCCTCGTCAAATGCACTGATTTGAATAAGAGGCTGGAATATGAATAGGAGAAGGTCTAAATAGAAAGATGAGTAATCAAAAGTAGCAGCAACAAAAAATGTATATTTTTATAGACCATTTGTTTTTAATGGGTCCACCCCCATTTTAAAGTTGGAAAGTATCCACAGAAGAAGGCAAATCATTAAAAAAAACTATACAAAATAAATGACGAAGACCAATTGAAGAGCTGCTCAGAATGTGCCATTCTATAACTAAAGGGGTTATTTTCTAAAATACGAATTTATCTCATATTTTATTTACAAAAAACATGATCAAACTTCCATGCCTGATTTTAGCTTATTTATTAAAAAAAAAACGTAATTTTTAACTTAAAATTTAATAAGAAAAACTTGATAAAATTGAGCCCGAATTGTTCAAATTTTTCAGGCTTTTTGCTCGAATTGCTTTTTTTCTAGTTTTTGCAAGAAAACCCTGAAAAGGTGTTTCGGCTAAGGTATAAATTAAGTATGCGCTTCCTTAATAGAATGAAATATCACCACATTTAAAAGTCCCACTTCTAGTTAGTGCGTCTTTCTTATCTCTGGAACAGAATGAAATTGTTCGTCTGAGCAATGAAAAACGAGGGCCGCCTCTCCTCCACGTCAAAGCAGCACCTCGTAGATCAACGTCCAAGACAAAGATAGAAAAAAAGAAAGGCACAGTTGTGCACCGCCACAGTAAAAGCACCGATCCCTGCTTGGTTAATACTCACACGGTATCTTCGGCTAAACCCAGTACAGACAATGAAAACTTTTAATTGAGATAGGTGCCTCTCCCATTAACATATAAAGGACCTCGACAGGTTTGATATGGCGGATTTTCAGATTCTGGCTTTTTGCAGCATTGGGGTATAAAAAATGTAGTGAAATTCTCTAGTGAAAAAAACTTGAATTTTTCGAGATTTTAACATTCCGATTTTAATGACCCCCTAAAAGTTAAGGTGAACCACCCCTTTAATTACATCTTTAGCCATGCACTTCAGAGTAGCTTTATTCATTATGCGTCAAAACCTATTGTAAGCAAAACATGATTCATCTGTTGAAGTGGATGTTTGTATACTGTAATTCTTTGTACTTCACCTCTGTTATTGTGAAAAAAACTGCAGAATGTTGTTTTTTATATAGTGGGTCTCCTCCTTTTTCTGCTTTTTTCTTCTTATCTCTGTGACTCTTCTTTGAATTCATGCATATTCTCTGTATAATGTCCAACATTATTGCTATTATTATTACGCTTATACCATTTTTTCATTAGCAGTCAAACAATAGAATGTCTATATATAAATAATTTACAAATATTGAGCATCCCATGACATAGTTATTAAAACAAAAGCAATTACAGTGGCAGAACAATAAGTCTATCTATAAATAATATATACATATTGAGCATAATTCGACTCACGTATTATAATAAAAGCATTATTTACCATTGCTTGCCAGATATAGAGATCAATTGTGTGTGCACAATGACTGAAATACATTATTGTATATTCAGGATTCTCATGATATCGGAAGTAATTCTAAGAAAGTGAAATGCTCGGTCTAGTTTCTTGGATGAAGTTTGAGATTCTGTTTATTTTGCTTCCTTCCCATGGCAAGTTGCCGATTGGTTATGGGACAAGGCAGCCATTGCTTGCATTTAGAATCTGGAACGTGATTATAACGGTAAGAGACAAGCTGTTTTAATGTGTTTGCCAAGCTGTTGAGTTCTGTACGTTCCACCACACAGCAATGCATGTGTTAATTGATCTCATGCTTCCCTGACAATATGCATCCATAGGGATAGAGACCAACGATGAATGGGAAAACAATAGTCTTTGATCTATTTTTTTTTCTGCTTTCTGCATTGGCCTCTATGCCTGCGGGTACAGACCCATGGTGGAATGTGTAGAATCATGCTGCACAGCAAACATATTATAAACCGCTCGTTATGGCTGTCAGAATGATGTTTTGAGTTCTACATCAAGAACGACTTCATATTAGTCATGCCTTGTTTATATACTGAAATCTGAACAATATCTTACATCATTTGTCATTTTATCTATATTCCTTCTCATAAAAGGAGGTCCAAAGCAATGCCCAACCCAAAATCACCTAAAAGGAATAATTCAACAATGAAATTGAAAGCCTTGTGCAAGCATTCTATATTAAAGAACACTATTTTGTTCATACTATTCATTGACTGGAATTTGTTTTAAATTTACTTTGTTTTTGGCAGGTATCAAACATTTTGGTTGATAGCATTTAAGATTGTAATGATATGTATGTTAATTGTGGGGCACGTGTAGTTCTTGAGTTTGTAATAATTGTCACAGTGAGTCTAGATGATATTAAGGCAAGCAAGTGTGGCTGCAGATTGGCAACACCTTGTTGCTAACATCATTGGTGTGTTCATTTATACAGTTTTCTGTTGCTTGTTCCAGATATGGAATGCTGATTTGCAGCTAGCTACATTTTGATTATTTTGAATACAACTTCCTGCCTTGATCTTAATTTTCAGGGGGCATTTTCCTTTGTTTATATGCTATTTACTTAAAAATATACTGTAAAGATAAATATATAAGGGTTCATTCACAATTCCCGACACAGTAATTTATAAAAGGCTGCAATCTGCCATTTTTTTGCATTTTGCACACTGCATGGGGCATTGTGCAAGAACAACTCCATTTCGGAGCTCAGATACCTGTGGACAAGGTTGGATTGGGCCTGTGGGACGCCAGGTAAAAAAACCTGGTGGACCCCAGCAACCCAGACCTTATTCTTACTGCCCTCCTTCCCCCGATTGTGGAAAAAAGTTAACCGACGTTGCATGAGAAGGCAGTCTGTGGGGGCCTCAGAGGGGGTGTGGGGCCCCTGGGGTAGCTGCAGCGGGCCTCACACACCCCAGGTCTTACCATGTTTGTGGACTGCAATTGTGCATGGCCTGCATTGGGCTGTACTTGACTCAAAAGGGGCAGGCTGGGGGAGGCATATAGATATCCACCCCTCGTGCCCCTACCTAGCATGCCATTCTGAGGGGCAAGGGTGGAGTGGTGTGCAGCCGCATTGGTGCCCTGTCCTTACCTCCTGCCCCTAAACTTCCTGATTCTGTGCTTGTCACGGAGCATTGGGTCTTTTATTTGCCACTCAATGCAGATGGCAGTACACAGAGGGGCACAAATGCCTTCCCAAATGATCACTAAGAGGTGTGCTCAGTTTTACCCCCTAATGTCCATGGCCAGATCATACGATCATGTACGGTGGTCAAAACGCACTCTGAATGTCTAGGTCTAATGTTTGTAGCAGGGACTATGGAGAGAGTAAACTGTGAAACAGTCAGGAGTCAGGACAGATGCTTGGCATAAGAACACTTTAATTTAGCATAGGCAGAGTGAACAAAACAAGGTAGTATGTAGGCATGATTAACAAGCAGGATTAAGATTTAGGGATGTAGCGAACTGCCGATTTGGTGTTCGCGAACGCCGTTCGCGAACACCGGCAAAAAATGCGAACGTTCGTGAACAGTTCGCGAACTTCGAACACCCGCTAAAATCGTTCGATTCGAACGATCGAAGGATTTTAATCGTTCGATCGAACGATTTTCATTCGAATCGAACGATCGAAGCATTCGATCAAATGCTTTTCATTCGATCGAATGCTTACAATCGTTCGAACGAATGGAAATCGTTCGATTTTTAGCGGTCGAAGGAATTCGAATGGTCGAATGGTCGAACGATTTGTATTCGAATCGAACCCGAACTCAAAATGCGAACGTCGCGAGACGTTCGCGAACATTCGGCGGATGCGAACGGTCGAAGTTCGCGCGAACAAGTTCGCCGGCGAACAGTTCGCTACATCCCTAGCAGGGAAACGTTCAAGGAAATCAGTTCAGAATCCGGTTCAGAAGTGTCTTCCAGCAAAGTGACTAGCAGGTAAGTGGACCTAAACACTGGCAAGGGATAATGCCAGATCAGGGTATATGAAAGGATCTCTCTACTGGCAGGTCTTTATGTCTGAAATGCACCTGTCAATTAATGCAGAGCAGCTGAGAGCAATTAGTAGAACCAGTGACACAGACTGACATAGGAAAACCTCATTACAGGGAAAGCCGATACCTCTATCCTGTCTGATAAAGATAAAGGCAAAGGGCCATAATGGAGCAGGTAATGGTTCACACACAGCAGAGGGCAAAGCAAGAAATAATACACTTTGCACTCTGGGCTTGAGGTTATAAATGACCCTTGATGGCATCTTAAGGTCCCCATAGACGCGACGATTCTTCTTGCCGAACGACTGATTTTAGGGAAGCCCGACCAATCCTTCGAAATTATCGTGCGGTTAGTGGTATTCGAACGATCGTACATCTTACGATTTTTCGGCCGACATCTGTCGGAAAATTGATCGGCCAGGTCAAAAAATCTTTGTCGGTCCCAGTGCAATCTCTCTATGTTTGCAGGGCCAAGCAGGCAGCTCCCCTTTGTTTTCCTGGTAAATTGGTCTTTTTAGTTGATGGTAAATTCGTACGATCGTACGATCGTTCTGAGAAGATCGTGGTCTCACGATCAGGATCTGATCTTTCAAAAATCTATGGCCAGCTTTAGGCAAAATTAATCCTGCCAGCTCAGTAAGAATTAGCTTTATTAATGTGAGTGAAAAACAAAGCAATTGAAAAAAAATATCATACAATCAGCTATAAACATTAAGTACATTTAAAGAGAAAATAAAAAAGAAAGAATGTGACCCTTTAAAATTAATCTTGTTAACATCTTCCCACGGTCTCACTCTCCATTCTAATCCCTTACGATCTCTTTCCCAAAACTACAATCCTTCTTTGACTATGTGTAATGTAGAGTCAGCTCTCTGTCACTTCCAGCAGGGAACTTTGATCAAAGAAAAAACAACTGCTGCAACAAGATAAAGCTATCAATAATATATTGATTCTTTTTACTATGAAGCCAGTTCTCTCATATTTAGTCACCTGTATTTTTGTATTCATAAACCCTTTATGAACTGTGGCCACATACATGGTTTGTGCTATTGTGGGGCTTAGGGAACTTATATAGAGCACTGTGTACATGCCTGATCATGCATTTCTCAGCCCTCGAATAAATTTGCGAAACTGCAACGAAAATTTGCCGGCTTAAAAGTCCCGATAACAAAAAATAATTGTCGCTTGTCAAAATTATTCGGACACCCATTGACTTTAATGCATTTGGACAAAATAGTCGCGCAAGTAAAAATTGTCGCTCACGTCAAAATTGTTGCGCATCAAAAATGATTTTGACACCCATTGACTTCATCACTAGTAAAGAGGTATCTAATATCTGAATATTACCCTACAAATGATATTCATATAGTTATTACTGTAGGAGGATCTTCTGTGTATGAAACGGGAAGCAAGGTGACCCACCCTACAACTTATAAATGGATATTTATGCACAGAACACAGATAAGATTTCACATAGCTCCATAGCATTTTCCTGTAGAAGAGAATCTGCCTGAATAACCTCTTTTGTAAGGAAGGTCTGGCCCACAGATGTTCAGAATTTGTAGCATTTGCAATGTGATGTGCAGTGATTTTATTTGTATATTTGTAAAAACATAGATTATAGTCCCTGTTTCTAGATTTAACCTTAATGTGGCTACTGCAGTCCTATTAAACCGCACATTCTTACTCTTTTTTATTTATTTTAATTATGTATTTGTTATAGAACTTTGTTTTGAGGCACATGTTTCTCCAGATTGCTTCCCAGCACATATTCTCCCTTTCATACCAACTATATTGGATTCACTGCATAATAATGCTTTGTCCTTTGAGCTTTCACTCTTACAGCTACTATGATCACTGTCAGATATGCCTTGTTTGTTAAGTGAATGAACCTGAATTGTATTACATTGTACTTCAGTTGTGAGCAGGGTCGGATTAAGGCGTCTGGGGCCCACCGGGACTGAACTCAAGGGTGTTCACACCCAACCCCCCCCCATCCATAACGTTTTGCCTCTCTCCTCCTTAACTTCAAGTCTTAACTTTCATGTGGGGGAGAGAGCTTGGGGTCTGTGCAGGGAGCGGGCCTGGGTCCGGTATCCTGCCTGTAAATTAAAGCACAAAAAAAAAATTTTCCTCATGAGAAAACCAACAGCTAACTGAAACAGACCATTAAAAAGGTCACACTATGGGGCTGTATGGGAATGCACTTTTATACTGGAACCCACCAGCATGAGCTATTCATAATGTGTACTCTTTTAGTGACTGATTACTCATGCGAACCCGGTGTCAGGGTTCAGGTTTTGCTGTTTGATTTTAGGGCAGTGGCTCTAGTCTTCCAATTTATGGTGAACATCATGATCAGCAGAAAAAGGTCCTGGGTGACAGTGGCATGCTGGGAAGTGTAGTAACAACTGGAAAGCCATGTTGGTTAGCCTCATTTGACCAATTTTGACCTTGTTAGAATTTTATATGATTCCCAATGTCCCATAGTGTTCATTATACTCTATAATAATAGATTTTGGACTCCAACTTAGGTCACAGAGCCTGCCTAAACTGTAGGTAAACCAAGTGCCATGGGATTTAGGCTGCTACAAATTCGTTTCCACACATACTATGCAATGATCTTTAGTGGTGTATTAATGTCAGGTTATGAAGGAGGTCCATCAACAATAATTTAGTATTTGACCAGATATGAATGCAGACTTCTCTTCCAGAGGTTCTCCACTATCCCATGGGCTCACTATATTAAACACAAAGCATCATATATCAGAGATGTGACAAAATCAGGCTGAAAGTCCAGCTGTGAGTACAGCTTCTGGAAGTTGGCAATCTACAGAAAGAGGAGTATATTCATTTGGTTCCTTGATATGGTTCGTTTGTGAATGGGGTTTCCAAGCTGCCCTTCTTTCAGCAGATGGAATACTTATAGGATTCCATCCCCATAGCAACAACAGCTGCACCAGGCAACCAGTGCTCTAGTGATTTCCATAGGACACGTGAGGTCACTGGAGCTTGCCACGGCATCTTTATAAAGGCTTCACCTCTCTCTGATTCAGTCCATCCGCTTATTTGTTTCAAACATTAGCAGTGTTAAGCATTGATCCTGCACTGGGCTCCTTTGCTTGTCACTACCATGTTTATGTTGAGCAATGTTCTTTATGGAAACAATACAGAGCAAATAATCTTATTTTACTAATGCATAAGTTACAAGATACAAGAGAGGAGGACCTTCCTTGTGCTTCTACTTGTGCTTCTATTAGCAATACTGTAAAGACGTCTTTATAATTATGTCTAGTAATAAATCTGATGCCTCTACTGCTAGAATAAGATTTACTGCTACACTTTGCCAAACAGGCATCCCGAGCACTTTATTGCATGCCTCATTGCTTAGGTAATGCTTGGATCTGGATAGTATAAGGTCTTCTGAGACATGATGCAATGGCTATGTTATTGTTGTACCAGTCTACACACTTCATATTTGAGCAAGAAACTGCAGTTGCTGTTATTTTAGCAGACCAACTTTAAAATCAATCTATATAAGAACATACTAAAATATTACAGCTTTGTAAGAGGAAAATGGGTTATTATTATTAACATGTATTTATATAGCACCAACATATTGCGTAGCACTGTTTATACTACATAGGAGCAATCTTTTCCAGAAGAAAAAGTCCAGGAAACAGGAGGATGAAAGGTGACATTGCCATGGATACTAAAGGTATGGGATCCATTATCCAGAAACCTGTTCCAAACTAAAGGCCCCCATAGACGCAAACATTTTTCTTGCCAGTTTTGCTGGCAATATCGCCTAAATGGTCTTTTTAGTTGATGGACACATCGTCTCATGATAATGATTGGAGCTTTTAAAAATTTTTACATCTATGGCCATATTAAGATATAATTAATCCTTATTGGAAGCAACCCAGCCTATTGGGTTTACTTGATATTAATATGATTTTCTAGTAGACTAAGGGGGTTATTTATTAAAGTCCGAATGCCAAAAATTAGAGTTTTTTGTCTATTATAAAATCCAAATTTTTAGTGGGAAAAAAAACTCAAATCTTTTGAGATTTATTATACACTGAGTCTGCAAAAAGTCAGAATCCAAAAATCCACTATCTCAGACCTACCAAGTTTGTATATAAGTCAATGGGAAAGGTCCCTATCCTACTTCTGTGATATGTGCAGGAATTAGTCCGAAAATCTGGAAAAAGCTATTCAGGGGGGAAAAAAACATACGATTCGGATTTTTGACAATTTCGGGCTTTTCGGGCAATAATCCAAAAAATACAGACATTTTCGCAAAATAGGCAGAAATAAAATCATATGATTCGGATTTTCACTCGGTTTTATTGATTTTATTGATTTTTCCCCGATCCAATTAAATTGAGCATTTTATTGATAAATAAGGTCAAATTGTGGATTCTAGTTTGGTTGGACTTTTTTAATTCAAAAAAGCAGGTAAATTTGGATTTTGATGAATAACCCCCTTAATGTATGGAAATCCAAATTACGGAAAAATCCATTATCCAGAAATCACCAGGTCCTGAGCATTCTGGATAACAGGTCCCATAACTGTATATCCAAAAAGTGACACTGACACATCTGAAGATTTAGTAAATATATACTCGCGACCTGGAGCACTCCCAAGATCTGACCAATGCCTGGGTGCAGGTTATATGATAAACATCAAAAAAACAAAAGAACCGCACAACCAGGTCTTGTGAAGGTGAAAAAAAATCTAAATATATTTATTTCAATGTTTCGGCTCCTAACTCAAGCCGTCCTCGGGAAGTATATATATATATATATATATATATATATATATATATATATATATATATATATATATATATATATATATATATATATATATATATATACATACACACACATCTTTAAGAAAACTGACCTTTCCCATTCAACTGAATCTAAATGCTTTCCTTTTGTCAACAACTTTCCCATAGTGAATCAATATAAGAAAATTGTAATCCATCTCAGAGAAGGCAAACATGTTTTGGTTGAAAACCCCAGCAGGAAAATAAAAAAGTGTGTTAGAAAATACCAGGAAAACTCACACTTTTAAGAAAAAAATATAGATATGCAAGAACAATATTTTGTCTCAAACTCAACTATTTATAAATAGAAAAAAGTATTCGCAGTAGTGCAAAAACAAAACAAAAAAAAATAGTAGTAATGTAAGTGTACGAATGAATGGCCCCCCATTGTTATAGCATTTAGCCATTTCAAGGCAATCTTGTTGTAAATGCATTTATCAAAAACGTAACCACATGTTGAGGTTTTAATCCAAATGATCTATAGCAGGACACTTCCAGCACTGATTCTTGGCCCAACTGGTGCCTCATTATTGACCTTCTCCAGTATCCCTGCATTTTAGTGAATATAATAATCCTTTTGTATATCTTTCATCATGCTCTGTTTTTATGTCAGCTGAAATGTGTTTTCATTATTATTTTATTCATTATGATGTATAATTTCTGGGATGGAAGACCACAGACGCCCAGCTGGCTTTAAATGGATTAAGCATCTTCAGCTTTGTGGCTGATAATTGCACTCCAGTTTAAAGATTAAGTCATTATTTTATTAAGTTTTGTATTGTGTGGATTTTTTTTCCTATGAGGAGAAAGTTTCGTTTAGCCGACATATTATTATTATTATTATTATTATTATTATTATTAAACTTACATATTACTACAAACGGCACAAGAAATGGTCAGAGAATAGAGCTTAAAAGGCAACAGTGCATTTTGTGAAGGAGAAGATAAAAGAGCTTTGAGTACAAGAATAACATCAGTCCTTAAAGGGATACTGTCATGGGAAAAAAATTTTTTTTCAAAATGAATCAGTTAATAGTGCTGCTCCAGCAGAATTCTACATTGAAATCCATTTCTCAAAAGAGCAAAGAGATTTTTTTATATTCAATTTTGAAATCTGACATGGGGCTAGACATATTGTCAATTTCCCAGCTGCCCCAAGTCATGTGACTTGTGCTCTGATAAACCTCAATCACTCTTTACTGCTGTACTGCAAGTTAGAGTGATATCATCCCCCCTCCCTTTTTCCCCCAGCAGCCAAACAAAAGAACAATGAGAAGGTAACCAGATAACAGCTCCCTAACACAAGATAACAGCTGCCTGGTAGATCTAAGAACAACACTCAATAGTAAAAACCCATGTCCCACTGAGACACATTCAGATACATTGAGAAGGAAAAACAGCAGCCTGCCAAAAAGCATTTCTCTCCTGAAGTGCAGGCACACGTCACATGACTTGGGGCAGCTGGGAAATTGACAAAATGTCTAGCCCCATGTCAGATTTTAAAATTAAATATAAAAAAATCTGTTTGCTCTTTTGAGAAATGGATTTCAGTGCAGAATTCTGCTGGAGCAGCACTATTAACTGATTCATTTTGAAAAAAAGTTTTTTTCCCATGACAGTATCCCTTTAAATGTTTTAGGGGAGAAGTTACAGTGCATACAACTGCAGGGGTGACTGATTTGAGTAGCAGGGCTCAATTGCTCCCAACATCTTAGATATATTAAAAAAAGTTTGGTCACAGAGGGAGAATTATTTTAAACTGTATGGACCTGCCAAGCAAAACTGATTGTGTCTACATCAGTATGTGTATATTTTACCCCCTCTAGTCCCTGACTAGATTCAAAACTGCAAGTAGTAAATAAACTGAAAATAAGATAGAGAGTTGTTCTTTCTACACAGTTCCCCGGCAGCTGGAAAACTCCATTTAGGAAATAACAGTAAAGTAAGATGGTTAGATCTTCCCAAGAAGTTCTGCAGCAGCTAGAGCACTCCATTTAGGAAACAACTGATCAAAAATTGTTTCATTTTGAAAATACATCCAATCCAAATTTTCAAGCTTAATGGTTATGCACAGCAGCCAATAAGAGTGACATGAATGTATGGTTTTCAGGAAATAGAATTGAAATTACCACCAAAAGCACGTGGTTTGCATGGGGAGTACATTAAGTCTTCAGAGGTGTAGGCATTTATGGGGCTAGGCACCTTTGCAACTTTTCCAGTTGGAACTGGAAGTAGAGGAAAGCTGCATGTGTTTTTACATGGCAACATCTATAGAGAGAAGGGAGCAAGGGCTTTGTATCATGGCCAGATTTACAAGATTTTCATTGGGCAGTTAGAAATCTGTAATATATTTGGTTCATATTATAAAAATACTGGTACAGGTATGGGACCTGTTATCCAGAATGCGCGGGAACCTGTGGTTTTCCATAATTTACCGTAATTTGGATCTTTATACCATAAGGGGCTGATTCACTAAATTCGAGTGAAGGATTCGAAGTAAAAAAACTTCGAATTTCGAAGGTTTTTTTGGGCTACTTCGACCTTCAACTATGACTTTGAATCGAAGGATTTGAAGTAAAAATCGTTCGACTATCCGACCATTCGATAGTCGAAGTACTGTCTCTTTAAAAAAAACTTCGACCCCCTAGTTCGGCAGATAAAAGCTACCGAAGTCAATGTTAGCCTATGGGGTAGGTCCCCATAGGCTTTCCTAAGTTTTTTTGATCGAAGGATATTCCTTCGATCGTTGGATTAAAATCCTTTGAATTGTTCGATTCGAAGGATTTAATCGTTCGATCGAAGGAATAATCCTTCGAACGTTCGATCGTACTATCTGCGCTAAATCCTTCGACTTCGATATTCGAAGTCGAAGGATTTCAATTCCTAGTCGAATATCGAGGGTTAATTAACCCTCGATATTCGACCCATAGTGAATCAGCCCCTTAGTCTTCTACAAAATCATGTAAACATAATAATCAATAAGGATTAATTATATCTTAGTTTGGATTAAGTACAAAGTACAGTTTTATTATTACAGAGAAAAAGGAAATCATTTTTAAAAATGTGGATTATTTAATTATAATAAAGTCTATGGAAGATGGCCTATTCGTAATTCCGACCTTTCTGGATAATCTGTTTCTGGATAACAGATCCCATACCTGTAATACCGAAGTCTTAGGACAGATTCTACAACCTGTGTTGTTCTTAAGGCTAAATTGGACTTCAAGTATGAAGAGCAGGTGAAAATGGAGAGGCCAACCATATGTGACCTAGATATTTTGGAGTAGAACAGATGTTTTTGGCCTTGTTGAATTATCAGGATTATGTTTCCACTTGCATTATAACACACAAAAATCAAGAATCAATTGTCTAGTACAGGTATAGGATCCGTTATTAAAAAGGATTTCCTTTTCTATGTAATAATAAAACAAAAGCTTGAACATGATCCAGACTAAGATATAATTAATCCTTTTTGGAGGCAAAACCAGCCTATTGGGTTTATTTAATGTTTACATGATTTTCTAATATACTTTAGGTATGAAGGAAAACCTCAGGTCCCAAGAATTCTGGATAAAAAGTCCCATAACTGCACTGGTATCACAGTGAATGTGTATGTGTTAAGCCACCATAGACCATCAAAACAGTTTCAGTGAACCCTGACAGTTGGAGGGATGTGAAATCATTCTTGCACAAGAAATGCCAATACAGGTGCCACTACAGAATGCATCAGAAATGTTGAAGGTCTGGTGACTCTATAAGATATTGTTTATGCATTTTGTTGTGTTGCACTGCACATATGAAAATTAATTCAGAGTGTGAAGGTAGGGTTAGAGAGAGGTAATTCCATTTATTTCAGGGAGCTGAAAGACAACAGGAACATTCTCTTAATTCTGCACATGGGAATTGGTGAATTAGGTAAAAGTTCCTTAACTACTAAAAACAATTCTTTACAGGTAATAACCAGATACAGACAGCAGGATTTACATAGTGTGCGCCCCTATTCGTCACCCCTCCCTTTTATTCGTGCAAATTTTCATCATCTGGACTGGAGCAATGGGGATTGGCGTATAGGAAATTTAAAAAACTGATTGTATCTCCTGCGCATCCCCAATGTTTTGAACCAATGTGGGTGTGGTTGGGCAGCATGCCACCCCCTTAAATCCTGCCGCCCTAGGCCCGGCCTAGGTGGCCTTACCACAAATCCGGGCCTTGATACAGATAAGATCTATCTATCTATCTATCTATCAACTGGCAGCTTGCACATGTAAATTTGGGGGGGGGATTAGTCAATGGTGGGCAGGCAGCATAGGACTAAGGAGCAGAAAGACAGGGACACAGGCTTCTTCAAGGAAAACATGGGTTTATTTTCCCCCTTTTAAACAAACACAATTATCCACAGAAACATGGGCAGCCATTGTTACCAAACAAAAAACAAAAAAACATAAAAATAAAACCTTGCCCACTGGGCACTAACTTCACACTTTGTCCCTTACTAGATTGGGCCCTTTGTGGATGTCAGCACAACAAAACAATATTGTTGGCTCATCCCTGTACTCAAATGAGTTCAGCTTTCTGGCTTCCTTCTGGCCAGACTCACCAGTTTGACCCACTCACTGTCCTGGTCACTTTCTGCTTCAGGCAGCACTTCCAGCTCCTCTGGGAGTTCTTTACACAGCCAGGTCTCCTACCTGCTGTGTCCTGCTGAGAGACACACTCCACCATTCCAATTAACTTTAAATAGTCTTTCCACAGGACAGCTTACCTGTGGAAGTTGAACTCCAATGTCCGGACTGGATCTTCGGAATGGAGTACCTGGCTACTAAAGTCTTTAAATAGAGAATGGATTCTCTGTTTTACAACTCCCTTCCTGGAGCCTATCTCAGTACTATATATATATATATATATATATATATATATATATATATATATATATATATATATATATATATATATATATATATATATACACAAAAGTCCAATTAGTTCAGCACACCAACAAAATCGTACACAGTCCTGGTGCTACCCCCAAGCAGCAATATGTAGAAAATCCAAAAATACGGATGCACACAGGTATTTCCAAAATAGTTAAAAAACTTACATTTTATTCAGTACATTTAAAAAAGCAGGTCGACGTTTCGGTCTGTATCTAAGACCATTTTCAAGACCATGGTCTTGAAAATGGTCTTAGATACAGACCGAAACGTCGACCTGCTTTTTTAAATGTACTGAATAAAATGTAAGTTTTTTAAACTATTTTGGAAATACCTGTGTGCATCCGTATTTTTGGATTTTCTATATATATATATATATATATATAAAAAGGTTCCAAAAGTACCTGCACTCCTTTCTTGTTAATCAGAGGTGGGTGCTTGGTCAATCAAGGCATATAATGTTCAAAGTGGACCAGCACACCAAATTTTCAATCAAAGAAAAGTTTATTCTAACATCACTTACGTGTCCAATGTTTCGGCCCACATTAGGGCCTTTATCCTTGATCCTTTATCCTTGATAAAGGCCCTAATGTGGGCCGAAACGTTGGACACGTGAGTGATGTTGGAATAAACTTTTCTTTGAGTGAAAATTTGGTGTGCTGGTCCACTTTGAACATTATATATATATATATATATATATATATATATATATATATATATATATATATATATATATATATATATATATATATATATATATATATATATATATATATAGTGATGGGCGAATTTATTCGGCAGGCGCGAATTTGTGGCGAATTTGCTCGATTCGCCGCTGGCGAATAAATTTGCGAAACAGCTGCGAAAATTTGCTGGCGAAAATTCAGCGGCGTAAAAGAAAAATATGGGGCAAAATTCGGGAAACACCAAAAAATTTGCGAAATGGCATAAAAAAAAACCGCCGCCAGCGTAAAAAAACGGACGCCAGCATTTTTTTGACGCCGTTTCACAAATTTTTCGCTGTTTCCCGAATTTCGCAAGAAATTCGTGAATTTTTCAGCGAAGCGAAACGCCGCAAATTCGCCCATCACTATATACAAACCATGCAGATACTGCAAGTAAGACTAGCAGCGCTGAAATACAGTATGTTGTAAAAAAAAAATCTTAAAGCTTTGTAGATTTAATAAGAATAATATCAGTTCCTGTAAGTACCATTAGCAGCTTTCTTTGTTTCATTCTCTTAGCTTTGTAGGTCAGGACAGTTATGTTTCTTTGTTTTAACATTGATTGCTCATTGTCATTTACATTTTCACACTGTTGGTTAATTGTGGAAAAATCTGGTTAATGAATAGAAACTGAGATCAGCTCTCATCTGTCTGGTATTTCATTAGTTACTCTTACAATTGCAAATCCATTTAATATAGACATAGATGGCAGTTGTCCTCAGCTGTGCATTGCAGTTTTATCCAGTGAGCCTTTTGGAATAAATTCAGGCCACATATAAGGTTTTGATCTAGGTAGCAGTTGTGGCAGTACCACTCTGAGTGGTGTCAGTGATTCCTTAAGGCAAATACAGTGATAACTAACCATGACTTTGCAATGCTGTACTAGGCAACTCAAGCAACTTTTCTCCTTTGTATCATCTCGGCAACTTGAAATTGGTTATTGGAGTCACAGAACTGTCAATGTTTGTGGCAATGTAGAGTACTACCCCAGAAGCACAGTAATCTTCTCACTCTTATTACTGACCTTTCTACTGCTTCAGTTCAACTTGGAATATCTTCAAGCTCTTCTTGTGTTTCTCATCTAGATTCATCATGCACTTTTCCACTCAGTCCAACCTTTCCTATCTGGGCCCTGCTCACTCTCTCATTAATGATACCCAGCCTTCCTTTTACTCTGCCACATACACAGGACTATGTTATGCTTCTCACTCTGGTGAAATTACTTATGACAGCACAACTACACCTTTCACAAAGTGTTTTGTTGTCTTACTTCTCTACTTTCTCCTACTATGAACTTATTATACATATTAAATGTACGTCAATGCAAAAACAAATGTGTTAAGGAGAGGCTGCAATGTCAACAATAAGTGCAGAAATACTGGTACTGATCTCACATGATGTCCATATCAGTAAACGTTTCACTTATGAATTAGGCTCTTAATATTATCCGGCCACTAGCTCTAGCGGAAGGTAATATATTGATACCTGTTCCTGCTACATAAAAGAATACTTATAAAGTGTTGAATATTGTTCCCTTTATATATAGTGGATAGATGTGTTAAAGATCCGCTCAGTTGCTTTTACATTGTAACTTGTTGCACAATTTCCCTTTAAGCTGGCCATAAACTCAAAGATACTGTCATAATAAATGAAGATTTTTGAACTGCGTGTGGAGTGTCCCGACATTTTTCGTACCGTGGCAATCTGTCATTCAGTCAATCGGACAGGTTAAAAGATTTCTGTAGGCTAACGATAATATCTCTGCATGTATTGCCTATCTGACAAAATCAGTGGATGACTGTCACTACTATTTGTCGGACATAACTTTCATACGATTGCTGTCTTTGGCTTAATGGCCAGAACATTGTGTGATTTGTTATTTTTACAACTTTATTTAATCTGAATGGTTAGTGGTAGGTTGGGAGATTGCAATGAATGGGCGCTCGTCGAACAGAAAGATATATCTTCATGTCTATGGCCAGCTTTAGACTGTGATGTGTGTTTGAGTAGATGTAGTGGCTCAAGATCACTTCAAGACTTTGCTTATGGCATCCACATGCATCCCTTTCTGAAGCCTCTGTGATGGAATATACCCAATTTCTTTTCCCCCTTTTAAAACAGACCCTTTTTAGTTTTCATACAGCTTGTAAACCAGATAAACCTTACATGAATCAACCTTTCACAATAGAATTAAATAAATATATGGTTAATACATTTTTATCACCCACATTTAGGTAGTTAGGTGGGTGGCATATCCTCCATGGGTGATTGTTACTGAAATGATGCACAATGACATTTATATGGCCTCTCTTACACGTGAAGGAACCCTGTTTATTCTGCATGCACTATATTGTATTGTATCATTAATCTGTGAAATATGGCAGACAAAGAACAGCAAGTTGGCAGTAAAATGCCCCCTTTGGCTAAACAGACTTTTATCACTGAAGCAGAAAAATAAATTAAGTGGATCTTTTGAGCTATTTGTATTCAATTGGTACAGTAAAATCAATCTAAAGCAAATAAAATAACTTCTTTCAGAAATGACAATTAAATGAAATAATATATTGAACAACATTGAAATGATGGCATTCCTTAAAGACTAATTTTATATTACATACAACAACGGGGGGTAGCGATGGTGCCTTATAGTACTGGACCACAAGTGATTTTACATTGGCTGAAATTGACACTTTACATTTTTAACAATCTAGTTTTAAAATGTCAAAGCATATATACATTTTTTTGTTGCTGTGGCTCCTACTACATGCATTTTTGTGGCACGTTATTTTCTGGTGACCAAGGTGCCCTTTGAAGGTGTTGGATCTTGCTGGGGGTACACATAAAGCTTTGTTTCTACAGCCCTTGCTTTCTTCTAACTGACTATTTCCCTGTATTTTAGATTTTCTGCTGTTGCCATGACCTCTGCGTGATATATAAATGTAAACCTTAGCTAAAGGAACAGTAACATAAAAAAGTGAAATTGTTTTAAAGTAATAAAAATATAATGTACTGTTGCCCTGCACTGGTAAAACTGTTGTGTTTGCTTCAGAAACACTGTTTATATAAATAAGATGCTGTGTAGCAATGGAGGCAGCCATTCAAAGGAGAAAATGCTCAGGTTACACAGCAGATAAGCTCTGTAGAACATAATTTGTTATCCACTATTTAACCTGTGCCATTTAGCCTTTTTTCAATTTCCACCATTGCTACACAGCAGCTTGTTTATATGAACTATAGTAGTGTTTCTGAAGCAAACACATCCATTTTACCAGTGCAGGGCAACACTACATGATATTTTCATTACTTTAAAAAACTTTCATTTTTTGGTGTTACTGTTCCTTTAAGGCGGGATTAGCCTTTAAACTTAACAAGAAGACATTAGAATAAATGCAAATTGAGACAGAAAGAAGGAAAAAGGCATGGAAGTAAAGCAAAATCAATGTACAGCGTATAAACCATATATAAAACCAAATACTTATATCAACTAATAATCGATTTAGAAAATATATTAGTACAACATCATTCATGATGTTTCATAAATATGTGCAAAATCATAGGAAAAGTAGTGACAGAGATTAGTGCGTAACTTTCTTGGCATGGTTGCACAATTTTGATAAATTTGCTGGTTAATAACCATCTATAAATTTCTGTATTGTGAATTTATAAATTGTTTTTGCAGATTGCAGATTAAAGGACACATAACCCCCCCCCCCCATAAAAATGTAATTCGTGATCAGCCTCTTTGAAATGTTTAAATACCTGCTACTCTGGTTGTTAAAAGGTTAACAGTAAGGCTCCAGCATCCCCTTAATAACTTAGAATTCCTTCTCCTCCTCTAACCCACTCTGCCTCCTCCCTCAGGAACTTACTTTGGCAGTTGGCTCATGAACATGCTCAGTTCTTTTCAGCTCAGATTACTAAACACACCCTCCAGTCTAACAGCCAATGAGATAGCATTGCTGGTTCCCATAGAAACTCTAGCTGTCTGCTTCTATTTTTTTTACTCCTAACCACCTCTCCTGAGCTCAGCTTAACCATTACAGTGCTCAACACCAGCAGAACGTTTTTATCAAAGTATGTTGTGTGTAAACCTGCATTCTGCATTGAATGAACTTTACAACATACGTGTCCTTTTTGCAAATGTCAGTGTCACTGATGATATGTCAGAGGGAAAATGGCCGCCAGGTGTAAGCTGCTATTTGATGTAGCTTGGGTCCCCAACTTAATTATGTAGGTTGGGTCCCCAACTTATATACATGGTAGGAAAATGTAGGCTTTACATGTCCTTTAAAAGGCATTTGATTGTATGCCATGGATGGATAAGGAGCATGGTGAAATGTTGGGGTGCACTGGGAATTGTGTGTCCCCATGTCAAAGCATCAGGGATCTATTACTGCAGGTAATAGGATGGTCTTCCAATAATCATGACACTAGGCAATGACTGACAGGCATCATGGTGCCTCCTATGGAGAAGCACAGGCTGAATCTCTTGGCTTTATGGGACAGCAGGACAAGGGGGTAAGTGCAGAGATCCAGCACTATCATAGATATATCTCGCTATCTTTTTAAAAAAAATGATAACCTTTATTTAAAACATTAAAATACATAAATAATTATATGGCTGTTCCTCCTGTCTAAACTATTAATATAGTGTAAAAAAATAAGAAGCACTGCTTACACATATATAAAAGTTATATATATACATACATATACATATATATATATATACACACACACACACACACATACATATATATATTGATTTGCATATTTCAGACAATTCCCACAAATTACTGCATAACAATAGCCTCTTAGTTCTGAATTGCTGTATGCGACCAAAAAAAACCTCTATTTATTAAAATCCCAATGCGGTTGAATAGAAATGAATACCGACAGGAATAGTATAAACTGAACCGACAAGTAGCTGTTTGATTTCCCTCAGATAGAGAGGAACTAATAGACTCAGAGAATGACTCATAAAATATTGTTTGAAGTTTGGGATTATTTCTGGCTGTCAGATAATTTTTGGAGGAGGGAATTAAAAGATTTTTATATTTAGCATTAGTTAAGAGCTCATTTTGGAAAGAACACGTGAGAGAAGATTTATGCAGACAATAGAATCAAAATTAGAATTAAAATGTCAGATCTCTAGAATGTCATATTCACTTTCCTGTTATATATTCCCTTTCTTTGGATACGATTTTAACATTTACTTTTATCATCATTTAAAGAGAAAATAGATATATATATATTCGCTTTTGATTTTACCATTAGTAGTGCAGTTTCATTCTTTCTTAAGGCTGATTTCCCTTTTTTTAGTGATGTAGAAAAAAAGTAGAAATCTGACTAGGTAATTTTATTAGTAAAATTATACTAGTAAAATCCTATTGATGTCAGCCCAAATGGTTAGTCATTAGCCTTAGCTTTATTAGTTTTTTAGCTGTTGCAAAGATTTGTATGCACAAGGACCTTACAATGACAAGTGGTTACAAAGAATCACTACAGGTATGGGACATGCTATCCAGAATGCTTGGGACATGTGATTTTTTGGATAAGGGATATTTACATAATTTGCTGAAAATAATTTACACATTAAATAAACCAAATGGGATTGTTTTCCCACCAATAAGAATTATTTATATCTTAGTTTGGATCAAGTACAAGGCACTGTTTTATTATTACAGAGAACAAAAGAAAATATGTTTTATAATTTTGAATTATTTGATTAAAATGTCAATTGGAGATGATTTTCCCGTAATTCAGAGCTTTCTGCATAAGGGGTTTCCGTATAATGGATCTTATACCTATTGTGCACTGGCACATGCACAATTCAGACACGGACTTACACAAACACACAAAGTGCTGTTATAATTAAAGCTGGCCATAAAGTCAGAGCTTAACATAACAATATAAGAAATGTCTTCAACTGAATATGGAGAGGAGGACTCCAACTGGTTGAGACTGGCTAAATACCATGTGTAAATAGAGAATCATGGGCCATGATGCAAATGTATTAGAGTTTGCTATACTCCTCGCTACTGTCAGGACTGCCAGAAGTACCCAGCGGCGCTGTTTACATTCCCGGCGGTCACAGTGAAGATCCAAGATGGCGGCGCCCATGCTGAACACATGGCTGCAGCGTCGCTGCATGATGATGTCATCACTGGTGCCGGGATCTCGTCATAAAAGGGCGCCTAAAACACTGTGACGGCGCCCAAGAATAGGATTTACTGCCATTGATCCTGGGTTCCTGTTTGTGTTTCCTGATTCCTGCTCCCAGCCTGGTTCCAGCCTGTTTCCAGCTCCCAGCCTGATTCCTGCTCCTGCCTTGGTTCTGACCCCCTGCCTGAACTCTTGATATTTGATTCTGATCTGCCTGCCCTCGTTAACTCCTGCCTGTGACCACTACTACTGATTCTGCTTAACCCTTCGGATACCGCGACCTTGCTCCCTCAAGAGGATTTCCTCCTTGATCCAGACTACCTCCCTGGAGGGAGCTCCCAGCTCCCTGACAGCTACAGCCTTGAGCATGGTGGCTGTGGGCTGAAGATACTACTCAGTCTGCATGGAATTTGGATATACTCTAACCAAATGGTTTTCCATACTGCAGATGGACAGCCCCGGATTTGTGGAAAGGCCACCTAGGCTCGGGCCTAGGGCGGCAGGATTTTAAGGGGGCGGCATGCTTCCCAACCACACCCACATTGGTTCGAAAACACTGGGGATGCGCTGGTGATACAATCATTTTTTAAACTTCTCATGCGCCAATCCCCATTGCTCCTGTCCCCCTGGAGGGGACAGGGGCGACGAACGGCAGTGGGCCTAGGGGCGCCCACTATGTATATCCCGCCCTCAGATGGAGTTTATATATTCTTACTAGCTTTAGTATTACTTGTGGGGTTTGGTTAGTATCGCCACAGATTTGTTGGGGGCAGTAATGGGGCATGGGGGGCTCAAATATGACATTTTTATAGGCAGGATATATAGTGAAGCTTCTAAATGGAGAAATCTCCTGCATTATACTTTGTGACGATTTCATAACAGCCCAAAAGCAATTGCAAGGGGTTTTAGAAGAGTATTTTAGAAGAGTTACCATCTCCTACTTTAAATATTAATGCAAAATAATCACAACATATAAAGACATCTAGTTATAGTTACAGAATCTATATATTTTTCTAGATGAAGCTTTGATTTAACAATATTGTGATATCTGAGATTAAGAAATATTATTTAATAAATAGTTATTAATAAAATATTAATATTGTAGTTTTACCCCTTATGAATGACAGCAGAATTGAATGAATACTTTATAGCATACAATAACTAAGAACACATCTGGTGAATACTAATTCTTAAATGGCTCACTGCTTGCATCACTAATTATGAAATCTTGCATGCCCCTTGACCATGACTATCTGCATCTAACAATTTAGTTGCACTTTAAAGACATTGTCACTGCGCCCTTGGAATTCTATCTGGTACGAAGGACAATGTTTTTGAAATGTGCTCCTGAAATTCCAATTTATAATTCTACTGCAATGTCTTTTTGGCAGTTCAACAAAATGCAGTTGCTGGGTTGCTGGACTACTAAATCTGATACCCTCCCGACAAATACTAGATCTTATAAATTATCTTTAGTATTTCCCTCCCACATTTTCCATCTACATTGTGCTGTTCAAACTCTGCTTTATAAAATGAATAAGAAATGTTATTAGGCACTCTCAGATGCAATAAGGCCAATAGTAGTTACAGATACACATGGGCATGCTTATTATCGAGCTACTGGTATCGGGTTAATAGAACTACTAGCGATAACAGATTTTAAAATAAGTATTGCTACCATAAGAGTGATAGATTATGTGAGCGATAAGATTTAGGAAAATGTCCTCCATCATGGCCTGTTTTTTTTACTCTTTTCCCTTAAAAAGCAAGGAATAAGGTGCTAGTCGACAAGGTCCACAATGATTTGTCCTTCCAAGTAAGCCTTAAGATTCCAGTTTTCTATTTTAAAATAAAAAAGTATAAGGGCTCATATACATCCACAAGTGCAGTTGCTGTCCCAGCAGTTCCACAGCAGTCTGTTGCACATAACACCACTTTCATTAAAAGTACTTGTGTCAAATTGTGCGCCTTGCTCTTTCATGTATTTGCACTGTGAACTGTTCAGTCCTTCCTGCTTCCTATTCCAAAATCCTATTGATTCAAGGGAACCTTAAAATGCATTTTTTGATGTTCTTAGTCAAATAAAATGAAAACTTAGCTGCATTCCTGAAGGTTTCAAATGAAAAGCAGACACAGTCTGCATCCAAAACCCAAGACAAGAGCTCCAGTGTGGAACATTTGTCTCCTCAATCTTTTGCCATGGTTGGTATATTTGAAACAGGTCTTATTCGTTTGCATTAGCACACATTTACAACACTGCAAGGGCAAATGCCACTTCTCAATAAAGGGAAATATATAGGCACTCAGGAAATGCAATTACATGCAAAGCTAATATGATAAAACTGGAAGGAGGGGTTTGCCCCAAAAATCTTTGGGGTCCAAAGCAATGGAAAAGGGTGTTCACCCACAAGGACACATAGCATATTGACCATCTACTACTGTATGTCATCTGGTGGTGGTAAAAATACTGATATCTGTCTGAAACCACTTGTAATGTTATTGGATGGAAACTACACACACATAAATTAGGAAGAGCGCATTTCTATTAAACTTTTGGAACACAAGGGGAAGGGTTTATAACTTCAATACCCAATGAACACTCACAAATCTTAATGTTCAGATATCTCAAAAGGATTTGTCTATCACTGTAATGGATTTAGTGCATACAAGAGTCCAGTGAACCTAAATACAGAATATAAAATTCTGCATCCAAAAAACTCACATTCTATGACCCCAGCTTTATTTACATCTCATAATAACTTTGTTACACAGTCAGGTTGCCAATGTACCTGCCCAATGGTGTCCCATGAAAATGAGAAATGTGCTTAGTTGCCTGCTTCATAATGAAACACTATACCTCTGCTCATATTTACTGGGAAGTGCATAAATGCCCCAATCATGGTTTAAGTACAACAACTAGAAACAGGAAAACAGGAGAATTGTGTACATCAGTAATTACAGAACACTATGAACTAGACAGAAACATTTTACATTTACACCTTTAATGTGTCAGGTACAGTTTTTTATGCCTAATTAATAACTTGACAGGTCAAATGCTAATGAAACTCTCTCAAAAGCTTATAATAACTTATACAACACTTCTTATTGAAACTAAAGACAACTCAAAGAAACGTTTTACTTCTGACCTCTTTAATTAATGGAGTAGACTTGCTTTTGCTTGGAGAATAGCTTTTCCACTATTATTTCATAAAATATCAGAATATATGAAAAGAGGTATAAATATATATAATCAAAACTTCCTTAATAACCCTTTACAGGACTGGCCTGCAGCCTCTGATGTTGCACTTTCTAGGAATGAGCTAATTTTTTCTCCTTATACAGAGTCACAGTAAAATTTTCAGTTTCATAAGTGGCAAATGTTTTTGCGCATCTGCTCTAGAATTTAGCAATTTGCTTTATTTCACCAGAAAAAACTAGTTTTTTCACACATGAAAGAAAGCACAATACTCAAATTTGTTTGGTGCAATAAAAAACGCTGAAAAAAATGTTAATTTATGCCAATGCGGATTGAGGGCTTAAATAAGGCCAGTAGTTAACTGCAGCTGGGGAGCTAGTTGTTTGGGGTTAATATTAACAGCACAGCTGGCTCTGATAGGGGCTAGTTATAAGTCATCCGCAGAATGGCTGTACAGGTAAGTGTTACAGGGTTGGACAAAAAAAAAATGAACAGAATATAAATTGCAAGCCTGCGGGGCAAGGGGGCTCACCTGTTAGTAAATGGTTTTGAGATGTTACCCTCCCACCCAGATAATAATTTTAAAAAATAAATAAAGATAAAGTTTATTTAGAAAAATATATTGTTGTAGATTTGAGGGTCTTCTTTTATTTAAATTTATTATAAAAAGATAGTGTCAGACTGGGTCTTATGGCTTATGGATGTGATTGAGAGGGGAGGGAACGCCTACACCTGAAGTTTCCACCAGGGGGAGTGGGCCTGGGTCAACAGGGGACCAAGGGGGTTTTTACCCAGGTGTCCCTCTGGCCCAGTCTGATCCTGATTTATTATTCTGACTGACTTAGTTTACATTTAGGGGCAGATTTATCAAGGGTCGACTTGAAAATTTGAATTTTTAAATTAGAATTTCGAGTTTATTTTAGTGTAAATCGTCTAGGGAATAGTCCAAAATTTAAATTCAAATTTGAAATATATCTTGTACTATCCCTTTAAGAATTCATATTTGACTATTCGCCATCTAAAACCTGCGGAATTTGTGTTTTAGCCTATGGGGGACCAATTTGGAGTTGTTTGGTGGACTTTTGAAAAAATGTTATTTTGGTGAAAAAACTCAAATAAAATTTGATCAAATTTGATTCGAGTTTGTGGCTCAATCCTATCCACCCATTTTTTAAAAAAATTGTTTCTTCTAATAGATTTCAATTGGTCGTTTTTTTCGAATTTTGTGTTTATGGGAGTTGATGAGAGTTTTTAGAAATTCACATAAACTCGACATTTTACCATTGATAAATCTGCCCCTTACAGTTGAGTTACAAGCTACATTGCTATCCACCCAGCTCTGGTGCCTGTGTGATTGACTGGTACCTGTTTTAAGCTCATCCAGTTTACTTGTCCCATGCATTTGGCGTGAGAAAAAACGACCATTGACCTCAATGCATTTAGCACAGGAAATGAGTGTTGGAAAAATGCCAATTGACTCCAATGCTTTTGGAAACATTTTGGCGAAATGTCACCATTTTATACTTTTTTCCTCAGTTAAGAGAACTTTTCTGTGAAGCCAAATGGGGCAGTTTCACTCATCACTAACTTTTCACCATTTTTTTTAAACACTGCAAGGTGCAGAGTGACACTCGTGTCCCATAATGGTCTTACACTTCTGACTCTCCATTAAATCTATATGAGCTTGGAACCTGGTTTAATGCTAACATTTGAATAAATGTGTGCCTCACATTTACATGGTACTCCTGGCATAACAGTTTCAGACGGCTTCTTTATGTCAGGTCTAAATCTTTAATAGTATCCCCTAAAGCACAACCCAAAACTGTCTAGAGAGTGGTCCATGGCCATTGGTTTCTGGCAGCATAAATCGTCTGAGACATATGTTATTCTCAGATATGCATCTGTGAATTGTTTGCTTGTATTGATATTTCTGAGAAAGCCACTTTCAAACTAACGTTTATTTGATTTCCATTACCCAGATGAATATCTCGCACGTATGATAGAATCCCCTCCATTTGTGGTAGTTATTTAGATGCATTATCTCTAAATGTGTTTTCCTTCTTGTGCCAGATAAAATAAAGTCAATAACTGTCCTAGCAAGAATTTTAAAAAATGTATTTCACTGGAATACAGCTGTAGAGTTAAAATGGGCATGTAACAAAAGCTGCTAAGTTTGCCAAGGTCTATAGCAACCAATCAGATGCATTCAGCTAGCTGACCAGTAAATGATACCGGCTAATAGGTAGCTAGACCATGGCAAACTAGACTTCTCTGTGCTGCTTGATACTCAAAGGTAGCTGAGTTTCTGACTCAATGGGGTAGTGTTGAGTGAAATTGTCCCATTTCACTTTGCCATAAACTTTGCAAAACTGTGGAAACATCCTGAAATTGGCACCATTTTGCCAAAAGCATTGGAGTTTTTGCACCAAATACACTGGAGTCAATAGGCATTTTTTCTCCATGTCTTTTCTTGTGCCAAATGTATCGGAGTCAAAGAGCATTTATTTCTTGCATTTGGTGACAGAGGCACGGCAAAATTCTAACACAGATTCACAACCATTTTTGCAACTTATGAAAACAAATTTCGGAGCAAATCTGTATCAAGTAAACAAAAAAGTGCTTATCACTTATAGGGGGTTACATAGTGAGAGTCATAAAGTTTGCACCATGTCTAGAAACCACTGTAAACCGATCAAATGTTTCTTTTTAAAGGAATGCTCTAATACGCTAAGTTAGACCTGGTGAATAGTGATGGGCGAATTTGTTGCGTTTCGCCGAAAAATTCACGGGAAATTTGCACAATGACGAAAATTATTTTGACACACGTCAATTTTAAACGCCCGCGACAATTTTTATAGGTGTGCCATACAAGTCAATGGGCATCTGAATAATTTTGATGCGCAACAATTTTTATGCGTGCGAGTATTCTGACGGTCGCCTACATTTTTTTGACGTTGTGGATTTTTCGCCTGAGAATTTTCACAGCAGTTTCGCAAATTTATTCGCCATTAATTTGCCACAAATTCACGTCTGCCAAATTTATTCGCCCATCACTGTTGGTGAAGACTTTGTGGCTTTTATTACATTATTGTGATCTTGACACCATGTGAACTCCAGTTCAAATAACGGATTCTAAGTAAAGGTGGCCATACAAAGACACCTCCGATGAGCCCATCTGACTGATATCTATCCAAACATCGACTAGATTTCAATCAGGCAAGTTTGATTTTCCTATACAATTGAGGACTGCTTTAGTCAGTTAAAGTGGTCCTCACTTCAATGGCTTGTATTTCAGCCTTTGTAATCTGATTCTTTGGTCCTAGGACCACGGATCAGAATAAAGCCCAATATCATACACCTAAGGTGGACATATTATGGAAAGGATCTTATAGTGTATGGTGACCTTTAGACAGAATTGGGTGTATGAGTTCACTCATTGCAATAACCCTGAGGAGCAATTCACAAGAATGGACTTGGGTGTATGAGGAAACCTCATACACCCAAATCCATTCTTGTGAATTGCTCCTCAGGGTTATTGCAATAACCAATCCTTCCAATGTACATCACCTTTAATGGCCATAATAGTATTAGCAAACCATTTCAAACCCAAGGGGGGAGAGTACGACACGGGTACTATCACAACTCTTGTTCAGGATTAAAGGCTTTAATATGAAGCAGCTTACCTGTGGCCACTATGAAGCTGTTTAAAAGCCCCTAGTGCCATGGATAATTTTTTATTAAGCATTTCCACAGTAGCATGAGACAAATGCTTCTAGTGACATGAGGCCTGAGAGTTTATGTGCGTCACAGGAATAAAGTAATGTCACTGCTGCAGCTGCCCATCTATTGCCAGCTAAGAGGATTACTTACCACCAGTTTCCTCTTGTAGCTGAAATTACCTAAATGCGGAACTGATATAAGTAGGAACCATTTTAAATACTTAGGAATCTTTCAGATTTCAATGTGCGTAATTTGTATTGTGACCTACATTTCTAAATGAATGCCAGAGAGACCGGAAAACCCTCTGGGTTAAAAAAAAATCTGTTCAATGTAGGATTAAGCCATAGCAATCTTGGAAGCATGAATACAAAAACAAAATGCAAATGATGCTGAGCCTTTGCTGCTTAGGAAGAAGCTTGGTATGTTACATCTATGTAAAAGTCAAATTTACTAGAACAAAATTTTGCTGCTGGTACTGTATCTTATGAGGCAAAGCAGCTTCAGTGTTGTGTTGTGTTTGTAACTACGTAATAGCTGCTGATTAGGGACTGAGATGAAAGACAGATGGGAGAACCATAAGAACATCACAAGATTTCTTTGAAATAGTAATACCGATGGGCTATCACCCATAATTCCAGGTTGTTATTAGTCTTCAAATCAGTGTTGAGATGGGGGGTTGTTTTCAAGGGGGAAAAAATCCTTTGAACACAATTAAAAGTTTAAACTATAATGCAAATAAGCTGAATGTAGGCTGTGCAGAGCCTAGTGGAAAACCAGCATGATTGATATGACTTTATATGTGACTGATATGGAAAACTGGCTCCCCTTGGGAAGTTTGAAGCAGTGACAGGGAGGATGCTGCCTGATGGCCAGTTAGTGTGAAAAATATGTATTAGATGCTCCCAGCTCACCACTGTACCTCTACAGAGAAAGAGCTGCAGGATCCTCTGTGTTCCATAACCTCCATGTATGATTGGCAACAGGATGGATCTTCTACCTCTGCAGCAGCCTGCACCTTTTCTTCCAAACCCTGGTGAGCCTACCATACCTTTTACTGCTTGGATCCGTATGTTTGAAAATTACATTATTGCTGCTGACCAAGGGGAGATTTCTGCTGCTAGAAAGCGTGCTTTACTTATTCACTGCCTGGGAGCAGAGGGACAGCGTATATTCTATACATTACCAATACCTGATGATACTTATGCTCTTACTGCTATAAAGAACTTTTTCATGCCAAGAGTAAACGTGGTTGCTGAAATATATAAATTCCGCCAACGTGGACAACGTAATGGCGAATCCACAGAAAAATTTGTAGCAGCTTTGAGAGAGCTGGTTGTTACCTGTGAGTTTGGGAATCTAACAGATGAAATGCTAAGAGACCAAATAGTGAAAAAAACAAACTCACCTCGCATTAGAGAGATACTTGCTCCTAGAGCAGGATTTAACCCTTGCAAAGGCTATTACAGTTGCTAGCCAAATTGAAACAGCAGTGGCAGAGGCTAAAACTCTCAGTCAGGGAACTGCTGGGAATGTACAGATTGTGAATTCAACACTGTGACCTAATAATAATGCACAGTCACAGGCAAAATACAGTGCTAAGGAAAGGGATTCACCTACACTGCAAAACCGTGTAGCAAATACAAACAGAAAATACTGCTTTCGATGTGGTTCAACACAACACACTGCAAATCATGTTACATGTCCTGCAAAAGCTAAACTGTAGTGATGGGCGAATTTGCGCCGTTTTCGGTTCGCCGGTTTGCCGAAAAATTTGTTTTTTTGACGCCGGCGCCCGTTTTTGACGCCGGTGCCCGTTGTTGAATTCGCGCCTGGCGAATAAATTTGCCCATCACTACTAAACTGTGCTGCAAATGCACAGAAGTAGGACATTTTGCTAAGATCTGCCATAGTTCTGCTAAAGATGTTCATGAAGTCACTACTACAAATGTCACAGTATTTAGTTTGGATAAAGCTGGTACATTTATTCCAGATAAGTTTATATGCACTGTCAGTGTCAGTACTGCTTCTGCTGACACAGGACACTCTCTGTTTCCTATACTACCAAAGGATATTTTTTTAAATACTTTGCAGTTACTTAAAGGATCCAATCTCTGTGCTTGGTTGCTTGCCAATGACTGTACAATTTGAATCAAATACTGCAAATTGTGACTTTTACATTGTGAATAATGGTACTGCTATACTTGGAAGGGATCTCTTTGCTGCATTAAACCTACAATTAGTTGATGGTCTCATTACTACAGCACCAGTGCCTGCCACACAGCCAGTGTCTAAAATTTCACCACAAAGCAACACTTCACTTTGTACAAAAAGCTAAGTTGAGACCAGATGTAAAACCAGTACCATTTCCTGATTCAGCATGGGAAAAACTTGCTATTGATATTGTCGGTCCTTTTACAGATGCTCCGTTCGACTGTAGATTTGCTATAACCTTGATAGACTATTACAGTAAATTGCCTGAAATTGCAATTGTTTCTCATATAACATCAGCTACAGCAATAACATTTGTCTACAGTCTTCAGCAGAGAAGGTAATCCAAAGGAGTTAATATCAGACAACGGACCACAGTTTGTCTTAAATGAGTCTGAATCCTTTCTGAGAGAGAGGAATATTGTGCATCGTTAATCTTTAGTGTATTGCCCACAAGCAAATGGAGAAATTGAGCGATTCAATAGAAGTCTGAAAGAAGCACTACAGACAGCAAATCTTACTGGGAAATCTTGGAAAGTATTTACAACAGAGTTCCTACATAACTACAGAGCAACGCGCCATGCAACAACCCATTCATCTCCAGCTGAATTATTACATGGCGACAGATGCGCACTAAGTTACATGTTGCAGACATCAAACTTCCACAAAATACTGTGCCTACAAAATCATCTACTGCTGACATTGTGAAACATCAACAAGCCAAATGTAAGGCTTATACTGACAGAAAACGTGGTGCAAGAGAAGTACACTTTCAGCCTGGATCTTTAGTCAGAATTAAGAAACCAGGAATACTGAAACAAGGACAATCTAAATTTACTACACCACTTGAAGTGAGACGCCAGCGAGGACCATACACATATGAACTGTCTGATGGACGCATATGGAATGTAGAATATCTTTCTCCTGTTAGATATGACTTTGGAGAAGCTCCATTTGAAGAAGGACATTTTCCTACTCCTGATTTCAACTGCAATAGGCCTGAAGAAAGTGAACCAATAAGGCGTACTGAGAAACTCATAAAACTACCTGCATGGACCCAGGACTATGTGATGTGAATAATGTATATTATTGCTTTAAGAAGCATTGTTGTTGTTTATTATAGTTGCCCAAATGCTTTCCTACTATGGGAATATGTGGTGTTTATACAAATGGCCTGTAGATGTCACTGTGCTCATACTTATACTGTGCATACTTCCTGTCAGCTTAAAAGTGAAAGTAAAAGTTACTGTTGTATAATGCCTGCATGACTCTGCTAATAAAGCACTGTTATACTCTACTGGTCCTCGGCTACCAAAACATAACAATATAAAAATGATGGACAAAAGATTGTTTTTATTGAAGAATCCAGCTGCTGTCAATTACTTTTGTATCTCATATTCTAGATACACCTGAAAGCCCATCTTAAAGGTCATTGACTTCTATACAACCTTGCCAGCTTTTACTTGCTGAATTTTTACGTTGTTTTTCTTAAATAAATATTGCTAAAGTGCTAAGGGTGCTAAAGAATATTTTCAAGTATATTTGCATTCGTGTTTTTTTCACTGTGCTTTTTCTTGACTCATGAAAAAAAAAAGCAAACTAGAATTTTGATAATCGACCCCCTTGATAACAGAAAGTTATTAGTGTATGTTTCAGGCAATTCCGTCTATTCTATTTGCATTGTTTAGAAACAATAGACGTGATGAAGGCTTAATTTCAATTAATAGCATACCATATTGATTTAGAATGTTTTTCCAAACTCAAGAAATCAAAAATGTATTGATATATTTATTGTTTCGGCCCTACAAATGTCTTTATAATGTAACATGATGTTGTGGCATAAGCAATGGGCAATAAAAAGGAGGAAGTATCTATAATTACACGTAAATGCCAAATAATTATTCAATCAATGGGAAAGACGATATCTGGGGTTCAAATCCTTATTTATTTTGTACTAATTTGAGGCTTGTTATCACAGTTGTAAAATTTTTGAGAAAGCATTAAATATACCCTTGCATAACATTCTTCTAGTTCTTCAAGAATATGGCATGGCAAAGCTACACAAGATATTCTAGGGTTAATGTAATAACTGGAGCAAAGTTTGTTTCTTAGCAAACAATTAGTAGGTAGGATTTAATGGTCTGCTGTTTGAAAACTCTTATACGTTGCTCTGGGTTACCAGGCTGGCAGGGGACTTTGCATGTGTTTTGCTTTGCCTCATTTGTTTGAAGTAATGACTTTTAGCCCCTAAGCTTACAGTCTTTTACATATATCTCTAAGATACTAGTTATGTGGAAAAGTTTAAGCATGTTGCCAGTGGAATTAAATTCAGAATTAATTCAAAATTCAGCGATAATCACCAATTCCTGTTTTCCCTATGTATGTGGACATGAACATTTCTGGAATGGGCTGCTTGGGACACATTAGGACATTCAAGATTACTCGCCAAAGGATTTTTCCTTATACTATTTCCACCTACCTTCTCTCTTTCCAGTTATTTCATCATGTATTCCTCTTCTCACTGTACATTTAACTTGTTTGTGCTTTAAATATGGTATAATTACTCCAAACTTTGACAAAATACACGTGACTATTGCACATTTCAAATGACCAAAGTTGACTAAGCTTAAAGGGATACTGTCATGGGAAAATTTTTTTTTCAAAATGAATCAATTAATAGTGCTGCTCTAGCAGAATTCTGCACTGAAATCCATTTCTCAAAAGAGCAAACAGTTTTTTTTATATTCAATTTTGAAATCTGACATGGGGCTAGACATATTGTCAATTTCCCAGCTGCCCCAAGTCATGTGACTTGTGCTCTGATAAACTTCAATCACTCTTTACTGCTGTACTGCAAGTTGGAGTGATATCACCCCCTCCCTTTCCCCCCCCAGCAGCCAAACAAAAGAACAATGGGAAGGTAACCAGATAACAGTTCCCTAACACAAGATAACAACTGCCTGGTAGATCTAAGAACAACACTCAGTAGTAAAAACCCATGTCCCACTGAGACTCCTTCAATTACATTGAGAAGGAAAAACAGCAGCCTGCCAGAAAGCATTTCTCTCCTAAAGTGCAGGGACAAGTCACATGACCAGGGGCAGCTGGGAAATTGACAAAATGTCTAGCCCCATGTCAGATTTCAAAATTGAATATAAAAAAAACTGTTTGCTTTTTTGAGAAATGGATTTCAGTGCAGAATTCTGCTGGAGTAGCACTATTAACTGATGCATTTTGAAAAAAACATGTTTTCCCATGACAGTATCCCTTTAAAAACATGCTTTTGACTAGCAGTTAGGCAGGTTATATATAGACTTAAAGGCAGGGCCGCCATCAGGGGGGGACAGGGGGGACAAGCGTACCGGGCCCGGGCATGAAGGGGGGCCCGGCAGCGCTGCATTTTTTGAAGATCCGGGCCCCCCTTACGAGCGCCCGAGCCGTACGTCTTGCCTCTTCAGTGCCGAATGCGGAAGTGCCGAAAAGCCGAAGCCGATGCGACGAAAAGACCCGAAGTCACGGAAAAAGCCGAAGTCCCGAAGTCACGAAGCGCCGAAAAGACCCGAAGTCACGAAAACAGCCGAAGCCGAAGTCCTGAAGCAGCGCAAAGACCCGAAGTCACGAAAACAGCCGAAGCCAAAGTCCTGAAGCGGTGAAAAGACCCGAAGTCACGAAAGGAGGCGAAGTTGAAGTACTGAAGCCATGAGTTCAATTCTACTGAACACCAGTTTGTGTTTTTTTTTTTTTAATCCCCTGGCCACCAATGTATTATTTTAATATTCTATAGGCCCCTGCCACCAATCTTTTTTTTAAAACTTTTGTTTTTGGGGCCCCAATTTTTTTTTTAACTCGTAAGGGGCCCCTTGCCACCATTGTTTTTTTTTGGGTTTTTTTTTTTAAAAAAAATTAATTTTCTTTTTGGTGGCCCCAAATTTTTTTAACTTGTAAAGGGGCCCCTGCCACCAGTTTTTTTTTTTTTTCAAAAAAAAATTATTTTTTTTTTAAATTTTTTGTGGGGCCCCAATTTGTTTTTAACTTGTAAGGGGGCCCCTGCCACCATTTTTTTTTTTCAAAAAAATTTTTTTTTCTCCAAATTTTTTTTTGGGGCCCCAATTTGTTTTTAACTTATAAGGGGGCCCCTGCCGCCAATGTTTTTTTTTTTTTTCAAAAAAAAATTAATTTTTTTTCAAATTTTTTTTTGGGGCCCCAATTTGTTTTTAACTTAACCCTGCCACCAATGTTTGTTTATTTTTTAGTTTTTTTTACATTTTTTTTTGTTGGGGCCCCAAGTTTTTTTTAACAGGGGGCCCCTGCCACCAATGTTTTAAAAAAAAAAAAATTTTAATTTTTTTTTTTGGGGCCCCAATTTTTTTTATAAGGGGGCCCTGACCATCAATAGCTTTTTACAACTTGTGTGGGGGGGGGGTTACTTTTTTAGCGCTGATGTCTGTGTGGTCTTTTAACTGCGATGTGGGCGGGATATGGGGCGGAGCTTGGTCGTCAGTGTGGGCGGGGCCCAGGGGGCCCCAAAAATTTTGTTGTACGGGGCCCCGTGATTTCTAATGGCGGCCCTGCTTAAAGGGATACTGTCATGGATTTTTTTTTTCCAAAACGAATCAGTTAATAGTGCTGCTCCAGCAGAATTCTGCACTGAAATCTGTTTCTCAAAAGAGCAAACAGATTTTTTTATTTTTCATTTTGAAATCTGACATGGGGCTAGACATATTGTCAGTTTCCCGACTGCCCCCAGTCATGTGACTTATGCTCTGATAAACTTCAGTCACTTTTTACTGCTGCACTGCAAGTTGGAGTGATATCACCCCCCTCCCTTTCCCCCCAAGCAGCCTATCAACAGAACAATGGGAAGGTAACCAGATAGAAGCTCTCTAACACAAGATAACAGCTCCCTGTTAAATCTGAGAACAGCACTCAATAGTAAAATCCAGGTTCCACTGCAACACATTCAGTTACATTCAGTAAGAGAATTGAATGTCATATTCCATGTCTTAAAAAATGTGAAAACATGGGTAAAATGGTGTAGGGGTGGCATCTGAATATTTTTATAGTGCCAGGCCTTACTAATAAATAACCTCATGTGTGTCTCTGTCTTTCACAGTGGCTCATTTGTTGCTTTTACTCAAGACTTTGCATTTAGTCTTCTGTTCACCTTCTCATGTGGATCTACCTGCCCTTTCTACAGAGTCCTGGTTTTACTTTCATATGGATTCCTTGGAGATGCTCTTTTAAATATATATCCTGTTGCTCCTGGTTTTTTTCGGGTTCCAGGGAAGCTTGTATGGAAGGGTAACAGCTTATGGTTGTTCCTTCCCAAGTCACATTTCATTTTACAGATAAACTGTATAAGAAAGATGTGAGTAGGTGGGTATCCTAGCAGTTCTGCCATAAGAATTATTCCTCGCTAGAGTCTGATGAGATTGTGATCAGATTCATCATTTATAGTCAGGTAACTTGATCTAATTATAGAACAGTCACATTTATAATGTATATGAGGATTGTAAGTATATGAGCACATTAACATCAGTTCAATTCTATTTGGAGAGTTGTAAGATGTTTCATGCCACCGCACTGCTGCATTCCAACTCTTAAAAACATTATGGGGTCTGACTGCAATCCAAGTTCATTAGATCCAGAAGGCAATTAAATGAAAATGTGTGAACAAAGAATTAGGCAGAGTCCTTCAGCAGGACCCAATTCAGACATTTATTTGTGTTCAAACTGCTTTTATGCACAATCCTCTTCACCACAGATCTATTTATCACCCCATTCATGACTGGCTTCAATTAGTAAATAAAAAGATTATTAAATAAAGTGGATACAAGGAAATGTCTGCATTGAAATTTAATTTTCTAATGAAAAATGTAATAAGATGCACTCTCTTGCATTCATTTACCATCCCTGAAATCATTGCCCTCTGGAGAATAACAGCCACTAACTTAATTCAAAATATGTCTTCTAATTTATGTCAATACGACAATCTGCATCTTTTTATCTTCATTTCTTATTAAATATTGCATTAAACCAATGTTTCATGGTCTGATGTAAATTCTCAGAACTGGGGTTGTATTCCGTTTTCACTGATCTAAAAATATCGTTCTCTGCAGCACAGAAGTGCAGGGTCTCCTATGAGTAATGACAGCACCATTAAAGCTAGTGTGTCAGATTCATGGCCCCTCCGCTGATGTGAACTACAGAACCCAGCAACCCTCAGGGAGAAAAGCATATCGCTGTGGATACTGGATTCCCAGTTCCCAAGAGGTATACTAACAATCCCTGAAGGACTGTATATATATATATATATATATATATATATATATATATATATATATATATATATATATATATATATATATATATATATATAAGACTCACAAGCCTTCTAAGACAGAACACCTTTGTCACATGATCAAACAGCTAAAAAAAGAAAAAGTACCCAGTTGCAATGGCAATTTGTTTATTCAATGTACAGGTTTTAAATGTACATTGTACACCCCGATTTATGCACAAATTATAGTTGTTTTTTATTTCCTATTGTAATATCATAATTTATTGATCCAGTAAACTTCTCACTTCTTCAACATTAGTGTATGGTCTCTCTCTCCCCCTCCCCAATTTTAAAACCTGTGCTCATATAAAAAACACATCTCCATAGATAAATATCCCCTATCACAACAATGTTTGGGTACAGGCAGATGGATTCGTTTTCCTTCAACCGAGGATCTATGTTTTGAAAACCTGTTTATTAAAGATAGATCAACAACCATTAAACCAGCCGATGAAGGTAGATCTATTGTTGTTATATATACATATATATTATATACGGCTGAGATAAATCTAGAATAGGTTGTTGGATAAGAACAACCTATAAAGTGTAAGAGCAATGTAAGAACAAAATCTATGGACACACATATTTTGTTCTTACATTGTTCTTACACTTTAAGATGGTACTATTGATGAAGATATGTGTTTCTATCGAAAGATGTAATACCCCCAGGTCTCTTTCTTTTATATTCTCCCCAAGATGCCTACCAAACCTGCCTATCCTCCAGGCCATCCAATTGTAGCTGGGACAGAATCTATTTTCATTCCAGCCAGAGTTCTTAATCCACTGGTAGTGGGAACGAAATTGTAAAAAACGACTTGATGCTTTCAACCTGCGTTCAGTGCTTGCATGAGCCTTAATGAGTACAGCTTGATCAGGAAACATGGGCTGTGCTTGTTTCTGCGGTTGCCAACAGTTGAACGCATAAAGGATTAACTGCAGAGCTCATTTGTGAAGCAGGAACCCTGGGACTTCTTGGGACTCTTTGGTGAACTGCAGAACCCTGCTTGGCCCAGGCTTCAATGCCTGGAATGTTCAGCTGTGAACCAATAGACAACTCAAAAACAGCAGAGTGTTTTGCAATGCATAGCACCTTCCTGATAATTTATAAAGACCCTGAATGCAACTGCTAGCAGTAAGGGGACACAAATTGCTCATTCAATGAGCACTTGTAATTAGTAAAAACAGATTATTACATGTAAATAGTGCTATAATGGTTCCAGTTACTAGATGGCCCTGTTAGGTTGGGGTTCCTGCTGAGGAGTTACTAGAGCAGGTGCTCCTCTGTGGAACATGTATGGGATTTCCCTAAAGAGGCTACATAAGGGAGAGAACATGGAGAGAAGAAGAGTCAATGATGCCTGTGGGACTTGTCCAGTAATTGCTATTGGAGAAGCTATACTGGTGACTTAGAATAAAGTTGTTCCTGTGTTCATATGCATGACCGTATGGAACTCCAGTTTATTCTCCTCTAAAAATGCAACTTCAAGTCCCCTCTGTATGTTATGGTGGTGTGTACCCTAAAGGGTTACTTGGATCAGTGATTAGTATTATCCAGCCAGTGATTATTTGTCCACTGCCTTTTTATTCTGGTTGCTGACGTAGAACGTAATAAAACTGAGACACAGATTTAAAGGGTTTTGTTTCTATAAAACCTGATCGTCTGTCTACAGAGAAATATGGCTGCTTTGCCACTTTAATATAATTACTTTTACATTTGTGATAATATAGAAGAAGATTAATGTGCCGCTTTAACTGTTTCTGGGCTGTGGGATTTGGGTTAGGCATGATTACTTTATTGTCTCCTGATACATTCTTTTGTGACATTGATATTCACATAATCTATGCTAAGAACACATAACATTTTCATCACATTTTGGAAGATAAGGATAATTTTTGATAAAATGTGTGCTGCTTGTACAGATAATAGGACAAGTCAAGAGTGGGAAGATCCTATTGTATTAATGATCACTTGAATTGAATAGTATATTCCTGCAGAGATGTGTTATGGAAGAATAAAGCATTTAGAAGGCAAGTTTAGGCAATAGATATTTTATGCATACTTATCTGAGCACTTCTGAAACATAACTTCACTATTAGGTTTTGTTTCCTCTTCTCTTTTATATCTTTTAAAATTGGGCAGCTCCTCTCCCTGAGTCCCTGTGGCTCATTAGGAGTAATGTAGTAACGCAGGAAGAATCCGTTATGGTGCAGTAACCCATAGCAATCAATCAGAGAAGCTATTTTCATCTTTTATTAGCTGTTCAAAGTTGTTTTGGGTTAGTGGACTATTAACCCAGATTCTAACACAAATCACTTGCATTTATACAGGATTCTCTTCTTTGCTTTCAAGACAAATGTCTGCTGTTCCTTTAAGGGCTTTCCCATTCAATTTTACAGGTATGGGACCTATATTCAGAATGCTCAGGACCTGGTCTTTTCCAGATAAGTGATCTTTCTGTAATTGGTATCTCCATATATTAGGTCTACTTAAAATTTAATTAAACATGAAATAAACCCAACAGGATTGTTTTGCCTCCAATAAGGATTAATTATATATTATTTTGCATTAAGTGCAAGGTACTGTTTTATTATTACAGAGAAAAAGAAAATCCATTTTAAAAAATATTTATTCTTCAAATAAAATTTCGTCTATGCGAGACGGCCTTCCCATAATTCCGATATTTCTGGATAACAGGTTTCCGGATAACGGATACCATACCTGTACCTCTAACTGATCACTGCTGTTTTCCAAAATAGTTTTATATTAAATTAAAAAAGTCTACATAAGCTGTTTTTCTTGTAACTGGGTTGTTATGAAAAATGATGCATAGGCTACAGCCGTAACTTCTTGGGGAAGCCCACATTTTTATTACCATTATGGATGGTTGCAATGCTGCCACTTTGTTTATTTTAGGGAGTGCATGTATCCTGAACAAAGATGCCAAAACACAAAAATACATGCAAAATGGTGTGCATTTATACATTTTTCACTTGCATCTGTACACTCTATTCTCCAAAATGCTGGTTGTTCTGCTTAAAGAAATAAGGTTCAAAGTAAAGGGTGCATGAATGCACGGCTGTTGTGAAATTAGCAACTAGTTTGATGTGTTACTCCCAGGGCATCATTTGAGTGTTGCTCCTAAAAATGCAACTGACTTGCACATCATGAATGCCAGGCTTTTCTTGTGCAATGCACATTGGTATACTGCCATCCAAGGGGAAAAAAGATGAAACATGTGCACAGCTGCTAATTTGCATCCACCAATTGCTGGCAAGTTGAAACACATGTTACTTGTAGAGTAAGGGCTGAACCCCAAGGCGCGATGAGGACCGATTCGGCGCACAGCAATGACACGCATGCCACGTGTCGGACATGCAGAATATAATGGGACTCATCGAGACATCGTAGGTATAAACTACATGTATCTGACTGTCAGATAAAGATGCAGCATGCTGCGTTCACATCCTACTGTCGGATACATGTAGTTTGTACCTGCGATTTCTCAATAAGTCCCATTATATTCTGCACGTCCGACACGTCACATGCGTGTCATTGCTGTGCGACTAATCAGTCCTCATCGCGCCATGGAGTTCAACCCTAAAACTACACAGAATGGAAGATAGCGCATAGTACAAGCTGATCCAGGGACTAGTCTGATTGCCATCTTGGAGTCGGGAAGGAATTTTACCCCCTATGAGGCAAATTGGAGAGACTTCAGATGGGTTTTTTTGCCTTCCTGGACTAACAGTTAGGCAGGTTAAAATAGAGTTAAAAAGTTGAACTTGATGGACGTGTGTCTTTTTGTCAACCGAACTTACTATGTTCTTATGTTACTATGTTGGAAGATTTTGATCAGATTTTGTGGGTCAGATTTTATCTGATCATTCCATGCAACACCACCAGATTTGTAGCATCCTACAAAATCTAATCCCCCTATAGGTAGAAAGGCAGATCAGACAAAGTTGGATTGTGTAGTTTGTTCATGCATCTACATCCGACAGTCAATGTATTTCAACGGAAAAACAAAAGTTGGTCAGACACCATCAGATTTTTATCTCGTAGGATGAAGATACAGCATACAGCATCCCATCTGACAGTCATGTTGCGTTGAATGGAAACATTTCCATGTAGTATACACATCAGATTTTTGTATCAGTCCCATTATATTTTGGGGGTGATACCCCCAGAAAATCTCAGCATTACTGGTTGTGGATGTGGTCCAATCTTGTCAGTTCAAGACAAGAACCTTTTGTGATATGATTTGATGAGTTACACCAACATCGCTTCTGCACAAACTCCCAGCTGATTTTATACTGTATGTCTACCTCACATATTCATTTTTTTCATATTGAAATCTCTGTGTTCATTGTATACATTCATTTATTGTACAGCTCTGTGGAATATTTTTTAAATACATTATGATATGATTATGATATTGTTATGCCAATTGTTATGGCATCAGTCACATATTCCCCAGTGTACCAGCTTATGAAAATAAACTAAAGTTCTTTCTGAGGTGGCTGTATTTCTTAATAGCGGTTAATGAATCCCTTTTGTTTTCTGTATTTCCTCTGGCAGAAAAAAAAAGAGAATTATATAGCATAAACAGGGCACTAGTGAGAGAGAGAGAGTTTAAAAGGGAGGGAGAGATTGAGAGTGTGTGTTCATGTTCTTTTTCTTTATGAAATATAATGAAAGAGTGATGTATTTACTGTTTATTTATGCCCATGTATTACAGTAATTGTAATCAAACTAAAAAGCCTCCAATGACATAAATATTATGTTTAATGGAAAACCCAGGTTGACATCAGAATTCAGTTATTTGTTCTCTTAATACCGTCATTTTCGTTTCTTCCATGCTAACACCTGATAAACCAAAGGTAAATTAAACAAATTCCCTTGGATGCTTTAACGCTCGGTTTCTGCTCCAGTTACTGACAAGTGCACGGAAGCTGAAATAAAATATCCAACATTGATACAAAAATATCCAGTCGTATATTTGCTTTAAATAAGGTACCTTAGAATGTACTAGTGCTTTTAGCAGTCCACTAGAAATCAGAAAATGAAATGAAAGGTCTGATTGGTTGCTATATAAGTCAGCCCCAGTAGGTGATGACCTTTTGGCCTAATTTTTGTGTGTAGAGGTTTTAATTCTAATGCCCGGTTATGTCCAAATGGATGACCAGTAAAACAGACACGTGATGCCTTGCTTAAATTACTAACCGATTTTATTTCCAGTTAGTTCCCGTGCAAGCTCATTATACAATCAAGGGGACTGAAATGAACAAAATGCAATTTGCCAGCTTTTTGTTTATGCTTAATTATAATAATAGCACTCATTACTAAGAATGAAGTGGAACAGCAGATAGAATCATTTTATCAGAAGCAAATAATGAATCCTTGCACGGTTCACTTGATTTTTGAAAAGTAGCCAATGTACTAAATAAGTTTCTTCCCAAGCCTTTCTAATTGCTAGCTTTAAAGAATTTACTGGAGTGTTACGATGGTTATTTCGAGCGATGTGTCTAAAAAGTGTCTCTTGGCAGTTTCCTGAATTTCAAACACATTTCCTGCTCATATTTGCTAAACAATGGCAAATGCTAGTGATGGGAGAATTTGGGGCGTTTCGCTTCACCGGAAAATTCGCTAATTCCCTGCGAAATTCGCGAAATGGCGAAAAACTTGCGAAACAGCATTGCTGTCTCGTTTTGGATGCCGGCGTCCATTTTTTTTTACGCCAGCGAATTTTCGCTGCGGTTTTGCAAATTTATTCACCGGCAGCGAATCGCGGGAATTCGCCGCGAATCCGTGCCTGGTGAATAAATTCGCCAGTCACTAGCAAATGCTTTAAAGGGGCAATTTTTAACACATGTTCATCCTGAGCCCAATATAAAGGGTTTGTGCTGGACATGCATTTTACCTACTGTTTCAATATTAGAAATATTGCTGCACAAAGCACTTATATTGTAGTCTCCATTCTGCTATCTTGGTATATTAGAGCCATTGTGGGAACATTATCTTCCATGTCTTCTTCCATAGTGCTCCAGATTAGGGATTATTATTGTGATGCATTATTGGAAGTCAGGAGAATACTGTAAAATCACTAATGGCATGGGATTAGGTCACTGGAGATATGAGCAGCCGACAACATGCAGTAAAGGGAAACCCAACACAGAGATCTAGTACGACTCCCAACAATATTTCTAATAAACTGCACCGAGTGACTCCATAAAACTATTTTAGCATATCTATTCATCAGGAATATATAGATGTGTAATGGCCTTGGGTGAAACCTTGATTGCATAGCTATGCCCATGCCCATAGTAAACATAGACAAAACCTCCTCAATAACATAAAAAACGTGGTACCCCAACTATGCAAGATTTCCATGATGCTTGTGATACTTATGGGGTTATATAATAAAAGGCACTTTTTTGGCCATGGGGCCGTAACTCATATCAACCAATCAGCAGGTAGAATTTACTATTCACCTGTTTAAATGCAAGCGTCTTTTTGGTTGCCATGGGTTACTGCTCCTGGGTAAACTTAGTGCCTTATAGTGGGGATATTTTCCTTTCTAGAAAAAAAAAATATAGGAGATCACACTGGTTAGAAAAGAGGTGTATTAAACACATTAAAGAGATACAGTATATATATATATACAAAATTGTGTAGTGCCTAATCTGGTTCTGTTCACTTTAAATTAACATTAACAAAAGTGATCAGCGCTAAAATTTAACACCACAAAATCTTATACACAAGCCTATACTATATGGTGCCTACTGCATCTCTAGCGGTCAATTTCAAAAATTTGCATAAAAACAGCTCACCTGAAAAAAGGTGGTGACCCGGTTGTGTAAACCCCGGGTCCTGCTCCTGGGTTCACTGATGCCTGAAATAGTATCAAGAGTAATTTGCAAGAAGGAACTCACCAGATCAGTCGGGTGGCCCGGGTGCATCGCCCCAAGCCCGTAGCTGTAGGTGAGTATCAATCAGTAGAAACAATTAGACGAGCACTCCATTCACCCGTTGAATTAAAAGAAGTAAATGTTTATTTCCAACATATTAAAAGCATCCGTTCCCTGACGCGTTTCGTATCCACCGATACGTAGTCATAAATAGGACTTTTAATATGTTGGAAATAAACATTTACTTCTTTTAATTCAACGGGGGAATGGAGTGCTCGTCTAATTGTTTCTACATTAAAGAGATACTGACACAAGAAATTAAACCTTTTTTTACGTCTATCATAATAATGTCTTTGCATTGCCATAAAAGTATTTGCATATGCTTTTACATTACCCATCTGATCCCCCATGTTCCTCTATGAAGGGGCTGCCATATTTAAGCTTCAGCAGTATATTAGCATTAGAAACTCTAACCGACATGTTGAGAATGGACAGTCAGGTTGGCAAAACAGTTTTTTAGTGTCATTGTCACTTTAAACACATACAAGCTTTACAGGACCCAATAACACACCAAACTTGTAAAAGGACATTCAAAAGACATGTCTGTATAATAGAATTTCATTTAAATCGGTGAATTTCACTGTCTTTGCCTAGTAGTGGGGCTTAGCGCTGCTTGACTTCATTGACTAAATTGATGTATGTAACATATTACATGTTTTCACTTGGTCATAGAATATAATAGGTGGCACTGAACTAACCAATGGGTAATAGTGATAGGCGAATTTATTCGCCAGGCACGAATTTGCGGCGAATTTGCGCCATTCGCAGCACAGCGAATAAATTCGCAAAACGCCCGCGAAAATTTGCCGTCAAAAACGGACGCTGGCGTCAAAGACGACCGCCGGAATTTGCGAATTTTTTGTCGAAACGGCGCAAATTCGCCCATCACTAATGGGTAAGTCTTAAAGGAGAAGGAAACCCTCTGGGGTTAAAAACCCTCCCCTGTGTTGCTTCCCCTCCCTCCTCCCCCTGGCCTACCTGTCCCGCTGGGCAAATGCCCCTAACTTGTTACTTACCACTCTGCGCAGGTCCAGTCCACGGAGTTCACAGACGCCATCTTCTTCCACGCAATCTTCTTCCTGCTTTGACCGGCGTTTTGGCGCATGAGCATTTCGCCGGAACGGATCTACTGCGCATGCGCCAAAAGTCACAAAGTTTTCCGATTTCACTGTGTGACTTTTGGCGCATGCGCAGTAGAATCGTACCGGCGAAATGCTCCTACTGTGCATGCGCCGGTCAAAGCAGGAAGAAGATCGCTTGGAAGAAGATGGCGTCGGTGAACTCCGTAGACTGGACCTGCACAGAAGGGTAAGTAACAAGCTAGGGGCATTTGCCCAGCGGGCAGGTAGGCCAGGGGGGAGGAGGGAGGGCAAGCAACACAGGAGGGCGGGAGGGTTTTTGCGCCCAGGGGGTTTCCTTCTCCTTTAAGTATTGCTGTGGTTGGGGCAGCTCCATAGCTGCAGCTTAGACTGTGACAAACCCTTACAGTAATGGATATCCTTCTTAAATGACAAAAGATTCCATGTTTGGCCAAGAGAATGAAATTATATTTTACCATTTTTTATTCATTTTTTATTATTACCAAAAAAGCGGAGGTCAAATTTTATTAGTTTAATACTGAATGCTGCCTAGAAAAACCAACAAGTACCCTGCCCAATGAACTGTTGCTGATGGTTCTTTCCTGCCTTGCTTCCTATACAGTATCTATTTCCTGGATAGCCCTAACAATTTCCAGTGTCAAAGCCCTATTACTTTCTTTAGTCCAACTTTTTCAGACCCTAATTATTCCCTGGCTTACTAAAGTGAGGAAAAAAAAACGCAGGTACCAGTGTTCCTGTTTTATTTTAGAAACAATGTCCATTAACAACGCTAAGATATTACTAACGATAAAAAGTGCAATTAAGTAAATGAGATACTTAAGAGGATGGAACTAAATATTAACCATTTTATCTAAAGATAGAAATATTTATCAGCAACATAAAACCCAATTAGTCTATTAGAAAACCCGAGGGACACAATAACTGTTCGACTGCAAAACGAAAATCTGTGATTCCCAAGCTGAGGGGATATAATTATATGTTTCATCTTGTTAGCTAAGGGTACCCAGATACATTTTTGACCACAAGAGGGATGGTCAGAACCAAAAAATACTGCATAAAAAAAACAGAATATTTTGGTGCTTAAATACAAGTTTTTATTATTATTATTATTATTATTATTATTATTATTATTAATAATAATAATAATAATAATAATAATACCTCTGCATTTAAAACTCTTGGGAATAGGCTATATGTGGCTCTTTTGGTGCTCCTATTAACTTGGGTGGCAAAGCTTCACATGTATAAAATACAGGCAGGGCCAGAACTAGGAGAAGGCAGAAGAGGCACGTGACTAGGGTGCACAGCTGGTGGGGGTGCCAGGCACGTATCTTCTCTGCCGCCTCAGATTACATCAGGGCGGGGAGGGGGAGTTGGAGAGAGGAGCAAACTGAGCATGCTCAAGCCTTAGCCCTGGAGGTTTAAGCTGAAAACAGGAAGTCTGATACAGAAGTCCATGTGTACACAATAGAAGGATAGAATGTGGTGTTTCTTTTGACTCACAGAAGACTCACAGCAAGATTATTTTGATGGTTTACTGGTGTATTAATATAGACCTTTCTGAAAAAGCTTACTTAATTCTAGTCTTTCCTTTTCCTTTAATAGTACATTGTAGTTGATCCCAACTAACATATTATTTATCGTGATTGGAGGTAAAATAATATTATTTATACATTTTTAGTAAATATCGAGGTCCAAATTACAGGAAGATTTCATTTCTGGAAAACCCTAGGTCCAGAGCATTCTGAATAACAGGTACCATATTCTCTATCTTATATTTGCTTTACAATTGCAGGAGCCTTTCTATCCTCTGGTATTCACCTGTTTATTTCTTGCATATTTATAAAGAGCCTCCCAATTGGAATATATGATCTTGTTGGGTCAATTTCCGATTGTATATTTATGAGCAGCAAGAGTGCCTTTGGCACATTTGGCAGTTCCTTTACATATCTTTCATTATATTGCACCTAGTTCCCTGGAAAAGCAGGATCTGTTGGCGTTAATGAAAACACACTCCTATTGTAATACAAACATCAATCCGTTAGGGCTAATAATTTTCGCTGTCAAGTTATGTATCTTTTATCCATCTCTTCTCTAAAACTGCCACAACTTTCAGGACACAGAAGGTGCTCTTAGTGAAATTGTGTTTTTTCCCTCAATTATCTGTCCTGTCAAATGTGTCTGCTGGCTTTCCTTTATGATTCACTGTTTTCAAGACATTCATTAAAATCACCTTGTTTGGAAGAAAACAATACTGGGCAGGAAAAAAAACTACAGTGGGGTTTCTCTAGATTTCAAGAACAGTGGAGCAAACCCAAGTAACAAGCCAGGGGCTTGGGGTTTCTTGTGCCACCAGCAGAAACTCAGAATAATCAGATGTCAGTGAGAAACACAACACAAGCAGTACTCTGTTGTAACATACCTCGATTACTGTTGCTGTTCTGACTCCTGAGTAACACTGGGCTGTACTAATCCCATATTAATTGCTGGATGTACTGAGTTTTCAGAGAAAGAACAAAAACATTTCTAAAACCCCTTTGTAACTTAAATATGTAGTGTCTGAACCTTGTATCATTGGGGCTGAATGACCAGAAAATCTGCATATGGATTTATATATCTCCATTGTTACAATGAAACATTCAAGGTTTCGAGGTAATTATTTTATTAAAATTTCAGGGTTATATAGCTGTTTGTTCAGCATCTGCAAATAAAATAATTATTGGGAACAGTCCTGTTTTATATAAGAAAGGCTTTCATTCTATAGATGCATAGAGATATATGTATGATATTTTGGTCCCTGTTAAAGGGAAAGCTATAGTGAAAATGAAAATGTAATATAAGCTTTCTCATACTAAAATAAGAAACTTTCTTAACATAATAAATTAAAAATTCTGGACTTGAAATAATCAGGTTTATCTTCACTATTCCTTTCTTGGCATCTGTTTCTCTTCATTCTATCTTCATACAGCAGTTGGGTGTCAGATAGTCATTGACAGTTAGATCCAATATATCTTATAGGGGGGGGGCTCCTTTTTCCTAGAAGATGTACGAGAGCTCACTCTATTAAAAGACATCACATCTCTCTACATGCAGGATTTGTGCAAAAGGCAGTTATTTTGTTAGATTTTTGTACTGAAATCTAACTGTAATATTGGATCTAACTGTCAATGAATATCTGACACCCAACTGCTTTCTGAAGACAGAATGAAGAGCAACAGATGCTGAGAGAGGAATAGTGAAGATAAACTTGATTATTTCAGAAACGGGCCAGAATTTTTAATTGATTGTATTTCAGTTTGATAAAGCTTATGTAGGGTATATAGAATTTTAATTAAAAGTAGGGAGGGGTGTGTGTATGGATGCTGGGTTTTCATTTGGAGGGGTTGAACTTGATGGACTTTGTCTTTTTTCAACCCAATTTAACTATGTAACTATGTAGGGGTCTGGTAAATTAGCCACCCCTAATAATATTGGCAGGCAAATCCACAGTGGTATAGACACCTAAATGGGTCCTAACAGGGGAACTATTTCATTATTCTGCCTTAAGCTATGCCCCTGAGTGTTCACAATAGTGGCACTGTGCTAAAGTATACAACACTTGGTAGCCATGCACTCAAGGTCCATCTGTGATGGCTCTAGCCTGAGCAGGCAGGCAGATCTCAAGTGGAACCTAGACAGGTCCGGTCTAGTAAGGATAGGCTACTCACCTTTATACAGTAGGTCACTCTGGGAGTGGCAGTTAACAGGCTATTTAGCTGAGCAGCTTGAGGCTCCTCTGAGGATTGTAAGTGGGATTTTGATCCAGGCTACTATTTGCCCAGTAGGGACTAAGTGTACATATCTAGGAATGTGAGTTTCCCCTCAGGTTCTACTTAGGAAAAAGGCTAAAAGCTGGGTGTACCCTGAGTGGCTGTGTCCCCCATCTCTGTGGGGGACAGCTACTGACCAAAGGTGCTGTGAGTATATGCCTATCCACTGTTGATGTATGATCCTGCTTGCTCTGTATGTACACTCCATTTAGGATTGTTATTGCTAAATAAATATGTTAATTGGTTAAGTTATAAGAAGCACTGGCACCCAATTATTGCACCCTGAACAAAGTTACAGTTACACTACACCCTGCCTCCACACCATTTCCCTAAGAATTAAGGTCTCATCCGGAGCACAATATTGGGAGTTGGGCTCATAGTTACTGCACGGTGCACTCAGTTTACTATAGCGCTACACTTATATTAAATGACCATTTTCGAGATAGTTCCCCTTTAATGCTTTGCTACTGAGGGCTATGGCACACTGATAGCACTCTACATAAATGTATATCTGTTCAGGCTGAAAGTAAGTGCAGTGTTACATGTCGAATTTAAGTGAAGTTCTGACATTTCTCTTGAGGCAGAAAAAGAATATGCCACATGCACCTTCAGTCTAAAACTGTTGGATTCCAAACAGCTTTTTCTTTTATTTGCTATGTAAATGTAGGAACGTGACTGGCAGAATAATCATGGTCACATGAACTATTAGAGCTTCCGTTGTAAACACAAAGCTTTTATCAGTACACAGGATAGCAGTAGATGATATTTAAATCCCTACAAAACACATCCAATATGTGATACTGCCCCTGCAAAAGTCAAACATAATCAGAATCATAAAACCGCGCCAACAGCCTTTATTTGATTCAAATAGCTTTTTGCATGTTTCTAGATAGCAGCTTTCCCCAAAATCCTTGCATAATTAATTAGCACTTGTCCACAAACCCCTCATATGCTTTATTAAAATTCACCTCCTAAATGTTTATTAATTAATAAACATTTTCACAGGTAAAATTTGCCAGCTTTTCAAAAATGGTACCTCCCAACTGCCAGTTTTTCATGGGATAGTCCAAATTTTGACAGCTCAAACAGCATTCCCGGGTTTCTTACTGAAATGTCCCAGCTTTCTCTTTGATCTCCTGCACTGATGTAAGAAAGATACAAAGTTTCTGTAAATGCAATTAAATAAGAGGCTTTTGGCAGAGAGCCGAGAATACTTGGCACCGGCACTTAGATACATTTGTAACTATTTAGGAAAAGCAAAGACATAATTGTAACTATTTCAGATAAGCAGGTCTCTTGGGGAATCTGACTTGCAGCTTAAAGGGCAAGTTCATCTTCAATAGCAACACTGTAATAACACATAAAACCCCTAAAACCCCCAGAAATGTGTTAAAACTTTCCATAACCTGCAGAATTTTGCAAAATGGGTATTTGAGGAGTATATCTATAAAATGAGCATGGTCAAAAACCGTTCACACAAAATGTTAGCTCTTTTGGTCTCTCTTTCTATTTTTCAAATGTTGGGAGTTATGCATTTAGTTCACAGAATAGATTCATATCTGTAAAATTAGGCCATACATCAAAATATCTTTTGAACAGAACTAATTATTACCTAGAAGACAACTTCCCTTTACTTTGATCCCAAAAAGGATTATTATGATTATTATCTGATGACATAAATTTAGGGGCAGATTTATCAAGGGTCAAAGTGAAAATTCGAATTTAAAAATTCTAATTTTCTAGTTTATTTTAGTGTAATTAGACTAGGGAAAAGTTTGAATTAGAATTTTGAAATGTATGATGTACTGGCCCTTTAAGAATTAAAATTAGACTATTCACCACCCTAGACCTGCTGAATTGCTGTTTGTGGAGGACATCCTGGAATCAATCTGGAGTTGTTTGGAGAATCCTGAAAATTGCTGAGAAAACTCTAATTCGATTCAAGTTTGCGGGTCAATCCCATTCACCCAAATTTGAAAATTTCTGGGGTTTTTTGAAAAATTTTAGTTTTTCTCACGGATTTCGAGTTTTTACAAACTCCCATGAACTCGAAATTCGACCCTTGATAAATCTGCCCCATAGTCATTTTCACCATATTATGAGTAATTGTTTAATAGATAAGTGTAAACAAAACAGTGACCCAACAAAAAATACCTTGGAAGATTAGTATATTTTTTAAAAGAAAATAACACTTAAGTTTTCCTGTTTGCAGCTACCGCTTGGTGTCATTACATCACTGCGTCCTCTCTCGAAATGGGTTCTTTGCGGTGCAATATTCTTTGCGGTGCAATATTCTATGTGTTTCGCTCTCTTGTGCTTTGTCAAGAATTGGGGACAAGCGCTAACCTAATTGGTAATTGATTAGAAAAGCAAACATGTCAGCAATCGTTGTACTTTTACAATGGGTCAGATTCAAATTAATGGAAAAATACTGTATGGTTTATCACATGAATACTTATGAGTGAAATTCAATTTGAAAAAACTTTTTTTCCTAATTCAGTTCAAGTTTTTTCCCGTAGACTTCAAAAAACTGTGATAGACAGTGAGATAAGTTTTTCTCACTGAATTACACCTGGATCTATGGGGCAATCTGGCATTGAATAAGGAGACAAGCCTTTCTCATATAAATGAATATGACCCGATTTGCTATAAAATGGTAATGTAACGTTGCAGCACATGGTTCCTAGGTTTGATTCCAATTTCCACCCACACTCCATAAACTTAGAGGCAGGTAATTAGCTCATGTTAAAACTGACCATAGTGTGAATGTTATAGGGAACTTAGATTGTAAGCTCCACTGGGGCAGAGACTGGTGTATAGTTCTTTAATGCTTCTCTGAGAAATAAAAAATACATTTTAGCATTCCTAGTACACTAATGCCTAGGTAAATATATCAGTTTCAAGTTCCTAACCTTTAATCAAATTCAGGACAACAGTTTCAGAAATGCATTGTTCCAGCGCAGAACATAAATAGTTAATTCTTAAACTCACGCTAAAATTGATAAAAATTACAAAGGGTTAATAAATCTGCCTTGTAGTTTTTTACCACTAAAGAATGAGTGGCAAATGGGCTAAAGGAATGTCAGGACAGATGTTGATTTTCTGCTGCACTCATTTAATAAACATATCTCAGGGATACAGATTCTAATATAAATTTCGTATATAAGACATTATTAAACCTGAATCTGTATTTTGTGCTCCTCTGTGAGATACTCATTTGATTTCCATTTTCATTTCAAGGCTTATTACTTTGGGATGGCACTATACTGAGCTGTGTGTAAATCTGCTAACAATGCATTCAAATAAGCCTCCTGTACTGCTCTTTAATATTTACTTTGAGTGGGGAAGAAGGAAGAAGAGTTATTAATGTTTTGAGGCACAGCCACACTGGTGGGGTTACATTTACTAATACAGAGGATTAATGGAGCATTAAAACAGACAATGTGGGTTAAATATCAACATTTCTAATGACTTATCCTATTAAAGGGAACACACCCCACCTACTGTTTTTAACCATGTCTCCCTCCCTTCCCAACTGCATCATCCAGACTTCCAAAAGGTGACAGATTTCCTTTCTACCTGTGCAACAAATGCAGAGCTATGTAGCCACGATTGTACATGTCACAAGTTGTCTGAGGTTCCACTGTGCTGGAACATGAGGTCTTGGATTTCAGTTCACATTCTGCCGAGCCTCGGACATAGGCAGACTTAAAATCCCATTCCCAATGCATTTGCTGCATAGATAGGAGGAAGCTTAGGTACCTTTCACAAGTCTATATGATATGATTGGGAAGTGGGCTTTTGCGGGGAAGTAGTTTTTATTTTATTATTATTATTAACATGTATTTTTAGAGCTCCGACATATTGTGCACTGCTGTAAAATAAATGTGTTTATACAAAGAAATCGATTGAATTACATACATAGAACATACAGAGTTACATACATAATAAACTTAAAATCTAAAAGTGGAAGGGAATGAGACACAAGGTTTGGGAGTGGGCAAGATCAGAAATAAGCAAGTTGGGAGATGTAGCATATGGTATTGCATTTGGTAGCTAAACAGAGCAAATGTAGGCTTCTCAAATAAGTGTTTTTAAGAGATCTTTTGAAAGGTTGGGAGAGAGTTAGATAGGCTGTGGGAAAGAATTCCAGAGGAGGCGCGCAGCCCTTGCAAATTCTTGAATATGAGCATGTGATGAAGTAATGAGAGAAGAGTTGAGGAGCAGGTCAATGAAGGAGCATAGTAAGTAAACGGTTGGGTGAGTATCTAAAGATGAGTTCAGAGATGTAGGGTGGGGAAGAGTTATGAAGTACAGGGTCATTAGTTGAATTTTATTCTGAAAGGTAGTGGAAGCCAGTGCAAGGATTGGCAGAGTGGCATGACAAAGGAGGAGCGGTTGCTGAGGTGTATAAACCTGTATAAAAATGTTTACTGTGGACTGGAGAGGTGACAGTCTCTGTCGGGGAAGGCCAATTATTAGAGAGTTACAGTAGTCTAGATGCAATATGATGAGAGACTGAATTTTGGTGGCATCTTGGGTGATAAATGATCATATTTTGGATATGTTCCTTAGGTGAAAGTGGTATGATTTAATAAGTGACTGGATATGAGGAGTGAAGGACAGAGCAGAATCTAGGATAACCTCAAGGCACTGTGCCTGGGGAAATGGGGTGATAGTGGAATTCTTAGCTGTGATAGATACTTCTGGGATGTTAAAGGTGTTAGTTGGAGGAAGAGAATCATTTCTGTTGTAGAGAGGTTAATTTAAAGTAGCGTTGTGACATCCAAGTAGAGATAGTAGATAGTAGATAGGGTAGGAGGAAACCCGAGTTAAGAGCTCTAGGTTGAGATCAAGAGAGGAGAGGTAGATCTGAGTATCATCAGCAAAGAGGTGGTATTGGAAACCATACGAGTTAATTAGTTTGCCAAGGAAGTGTAGAGTGAAAATAATAAGGGGCCCAGGACACAGCCTTGAGGAACCCCAACAAAAAGAGGTAGGAGAGAGGATTATACATTGTAGGAGACTCTGAAGGAACAATTAGAACCAGAACAGGGCCGTGTCGCGAAAGTCAAGTGAATGGAGGGATTGGAGGAGGAGAGGTTGATCCACGGTGTCAAATACAGCCAAGAGATCAAGAAGTATTATTAGTGAGAAGTGGTTTTTGGCTTTTGCTGTTAAAAGGTCATTAGTTAGTCAGGTTAGAGCAGTGTCAGTGGAGTGTTGTGGACAAAAACCAGATTGTAGGGGGCCCAGCAGGTTTTTGTCAGAGAGGAATGGCATTAATCAGTTGTAAACTAGGCACCTAAGTAGTTTACTGATGAAAGGTAGCAGAGAGATAGGTCAGAGGTTATCAAGACTGGAGGGATAAAATGAGGGTTTTTTCAGAATGGGGGTGTCAAGAGCATGTTTGGTTGAGAAGAAAATATTCCAGTTGAGAGCAAGAGATTAAATAGATCAAGAAGAGTTAAGAAGAGAAGTTGCAGAGAAGTTAAGAAGGAAGGGGATCAAGTGGGCAGGTAGTAAGGTGAGAGGAAGCCAAATGTTTTGAGACTTCCTCATCAGTCACAGGGGAGAAGGGGCACAGAAGAGACTGGTGAGTGTGGAGGAAGGGTTGTGAATGTCTAGGGGGGTTTAATAGTGTAATATCACTTCTGATGGTCAATTGTGTTTTTGAAGCTCAGCAATACAGTATCTTGGGCGGAGACAAATGTGCATGGACGGAGTGGAGAAGGGGAAAGAAGTGTTGCAGGCACTCAAGTGCACGTGAGTATATTTGGAGAGCTTTTATGAGCAGTAAGCCAAGTTTGAAGCAGTTTTGGTGTAGTGCATTAAGTTTTGGCAGGGATGGGGTTAGGGCCAGGGTTGGGGGAAATGTCCCCAGCTGTCAGAAATAGAAACAAGATCTAACCTAAGTGACAGCGGGATTTGTAAGTTTGAAGTTTGTATGAAGAAAAGGAGTTACTTGGAGCAGCAAAACAGAGGACTTATATATATTTCATAAGTGGAGGGAGAAGGATAGGGAAGTAGAGAGGCTGAAATTTCTATACCTTCCAGACTTGTTGGAGGAGGTTGGAGAAAATGTTTTAGGAAGCATGAAAGTGCAGTATAAAACATTTTTGAAGTATGAAGTAACAAACAAATCTGTTTTCTTGTTATCCCAGCTGGTTAAATGTTTATTGATGGGAATCCAGTTCCTTGAGCCTTGTCCAACTGCCACTTCCCAGCCATGCCCCTGACAATCGTTCCATCCCCTATGCTGGGCCTGAATTTATATGCAGCTGATTGGGAAAACCCAGAGCCTAAATGATTAATTAAAAATCAATCAAAGGGCAGAGTTTTACAGACACGACAAGTGTCTGGCTATAAAAATATCTCTTGCTTACTGAGGAGTGAACACAGATGTGTGTTTGAGATATTTATCACAAGTACTAAATCAGAGTAGGCCCAACAGACAAAAGTTATTGGGGTTAGAGTGTTGTATAAACCAGTATACAGATGAGCAGTTTTTCCTGTAGGAGTGAGAGGAGATAAGAGTTAATAGCCATAGACACACAGATCCTATTGTACGAATCGAGGATTCGTACGATTTTTGGATCATGTGTGGCGTGTGCCGACATCTTTCGTCCGGCGGAGATCGGTCGTTTGGTCGATCGGTCAGGGTTGATTTTGAACCGATCAATCCCACCGGAGCCCATTGCGCATCGTAATCGGATCATTCGGCCATACGGCTGAACGTTCAGATTACCCCCGATATAGCCTTGCTCGTTAATGGCATATCCGGGAAAGATCCGCTCGTTTGGCAATGTTGCCAAACAAGCGGATCTTTGCGTCTATGGCCTCCTTTAGTTCCATGGAACTGCCTTATTTAACTGCCATTTCCTGGCACTAGGAAACCTTTTGAGGGGTTATTCTGCCTTTAACTTGGTTTAACATAGAAATATAGTAGTGAAAAGTTGTTTTTACTTGGGACTCTTGTCTACATTAGGGAACTACTTGTAAGCATGCTATTCACTGGAACGGAGAGCAAGCTGCTTACTACAAATAATAGACTGTCATCACATCTCATGATGCTGCAAAAATAAAACTGGTCTTGATCTTAAAAGAATTACAGCTATTTTTATACTTATATTTAGAAATGCATATTTAAAATGGATTAGGTTGAAATAAGACTGCTTGGCATTTGTGATGTGAAACATATTTGCATGTCAGATTATTGGAGAAGGAACAGCTTCGGCTCTTTGCATAAGTGCCACATCAACAATCTGTATGCAAAGTGAACATGGAAAGCACCAGGTGTAATTTCTCAAGTGCCACTCAAATCTGACCTCATGTAATTCACTCTCTGTAAATATTCTCAACATATGCATAAAGAATAAAGAGCAACAGCATTGTCAACCTTACAGTGCAGTGTATTTCATCTAACACAGGGCTGCATGTGGCCCTTGAAGATATTTTTTATTCAAAGTAATATATATTGATCGGGAGTATCCACAGGTAAGGCAAAAGTAGAGAAAGAGAGTTAGATGGTTGTCCAATACGTCATTTGGCTGACTCTCCCTGGATGAGGCCATGGTCTGACTATTCTTACCTACTGAATCACAGTCATTCTGGACACCACCTATACAGTCACTCAAATGTCCCTATTGGTGTGTGGGAGGTGCTTGATGTACAGGAATCAGCAGATACCTTATTTACCTGCCAGCAGTCTTTGATGTGTCAGCCCATATCATTATACTATTATATCATTGTCATTATACATGTATCCAACAAAGGAAAGAAACAGCAGGCACTCGCAGACCCCCCACAGACAGGCAAGTAAAAGACCTGCTGAACAGGCATGGTTTGGTATACTAACTATACATCCTAAATCCACCAATCGACCAATCAATCAAAAAACAAAAACAAAACAAGGGTAGGGCGTTTGGGACATTAAAACCAAAAAAAGAGTGTAAATAAACTGAAGGCATCTTATGACATATTTGGTCAATCTACATGTAAATGTGTAGACAAACTGCACACATTGGGATAATTTTGCCAGTGGCAATAGGAACATATAAAGAATCAATAACTTAAAGGGGACCCGTCACCCAAAAAAAAAATATTCCAAACCCTATTTTATCATGGTAGTCAAGCAAAATTAACCTTAGTTACAATGTATAAATTATTTGAATCTTGTTTCCATCAGTCTGGGAACTCATAATTATAGCAAGCAGGCAGGAGCCATTTTGTGGACACTTATTAAGGCTATTTCTTCATGTTCTCCCCGACCACCTTACACTGCCGACTTCCAGTTTTATAGCCTCGCCCTGTCCCTTTTGTGGCATCATCGGTGGGGCGGGTTGGTGTAGGTCTATAACCGACCTGCATCACTACTGGCTACACAATTAAATGCTTAAGAGAACTGGGGAATTTGGGGAGAGCAGTGACATCTAGGAAGTGCTGAATGGAAAGTGAAAGTAATTGCTTCCACAGGGGCAAGCAAGGGCACCAAACATATATACTCTGAGGAAGGAGCTAGACGTAGTCAGACAGGCTGGGTCAGAACCAGATAACAGGAGCAGATAAGACAAACTCTTGGTCAGGAACAAGCTGAGGACAGAACCAAAAAGTCATACAGGGGACAGGAGCAGGATTCAAGGAACAAGTGAAGGAGCATTCGGAGCAACTAGGAGCCAGCAAGCTTGACCTGTAACAGACATTGAGTCAGTGCAGAGCAGGGTGTTTTATAGCCAGACTAACACAGAACCTCTGAGGCCAGATTAATAGTAGCTGGATCAAACCATGTCTACTATGAAATACAGGAATATTCGTACTAATGATTCGTACAATCGGATCTTTGAGTCTGTGGCCAGCTTAAGGAGCCATAGCTATTAGTGCTGGGCCATGTTCTTTTTGAGCCCAAGGCTCCGTGCCCAGTCATGTTGCCCCCCAATGGTTGCTTACTCTTTCCCTTTGCCCCACTTACCAGTAGTTCATTGCCTCAGTTCCAGGCTACCTACCCCTACTTCTGGCACTAGCAGCTCCACTTTACTTCCTGATGTCCATGTCAGTTGTTGTGCTCTTTGCAACAATGATTGTAACAATAGAAAGGTGACAAAACTGTGTGTCTGGCCCCTTTTACACACGCTGCATGATTGCTCCTTGTTTGTTCGAGTTTACATCTTTTTGTGTGACCTTATTTTTCAGTCCATGGATGAGTGCAGATTTAAATACAAATGTGTTACTACTTTGTACTTAATACATTTGTGGAATATGACAAAACACACTGTTTGCCCATTCACAATACACAACAGGCATAATAATCCAATCTCTGATATTTCATGATACTAACAGTCATTTGGGAATAACTCCTGCAATCTAACACTGAGAACAATTTTTTCTCAATATAGTTCTTGCTTGATAGAGCTGTAATATACCTGTTAATGGCTGCATTTCTATCTAATTGTATGAAAGTAGCTATAGCAATGTCAATGACATATCAGAAAGGAAAACAAATAACCTCTAAATATTGCGCTGTGCAAGATAAAGCAAATGATTATGTCCTGTAAGACAGGTGATATATGGAAACTGGGGACAATAAATCCCAGTGTAGGCCTCACAGAACTCATTGCTTCTGATTACCTCATTGCTGCCATTTAACCTTTAGATAACTTAGTGTCTCGGTGCAGACAGTCACTGACAGAACAGTTAAAGTAATTGCATGAAATGGTGAGTTCCTTTAATCCTGCTGTCACAGCATTGTGCACTAAATGAACAGCAAATGTCTGTCAGGGACAGACAATGACCACATTTTATTCTTCTTATTGATAAATTATTGTTTCAGTCGTCTTTTTATGTATTTATGCTGGTGACTGACATGCTTGTACCTACATTAGTGACTTATAAAGCTGTAGTCTGAAAATAGAATTATTAACCCTTTTCCTGTTTTTTACGGTACAATGGATTAGGGATTAAATATCATATTGGGCACAATTAAAAGTGTGCAGTAGGTGGTGGGAAATTCAGTTATTTAAAGGGCACCTGTTGGGCAAAAATATTCTCCACAACCAAAGGTGCGGGTTAATAGAGTATTTTTTTAAACACCTGCCAGAAACACTAGGATCGGAGTGTGGGCTTCTGTACAACTATAACTTCAAACATCACGGGTGTCAAAACGTGGATATATAAATAAGGACTATAGCCGAAATACCTCTAGCACCACTTAAGTTACGAACTTTTACACTGGTTAAATATTAACTTCTGATGTTGGTGCATGATTTTTTATTCACATGCTGTTATATTCGAACATAGCAAGTTCACTAAAAATATCATTATTTATTTTGAAATACTGCACTATATATATATTCTATCTGTTTTATTCCCCTCTAAACCTTGTGGTTTTTTGAGGAATACAGCAATCGCTTATGGAAACTTACTCTAGAACAATGGGAAGATGTCTTAGAAGCCACCTTTGAGGGGATCATTTGTAGTAGGGAAAAATTAACCGAGCTAAAATATCTTTATCGCACATTCCTCACACCTTCTAGATTGCACACAATAAATCCGGAAATCAGACAAGAGTGTCCCAGGTGTCAATACTCCCCAGCGGACTGCTTTCACATGGTGTGGAACTGCCCCAGGGTACAACGTTTTTGGGGGAAAATAGCGAAAAATATTCAAGATAATACTGGCTTAGTCCTTCCAATGGACCCCTTGGTAATTTTGCTTAACCAGGTTGAGGACTTCTCACCTAGACGGGCTCAAAGAACTCTGATATACTATTATGTATGTATGCTAAAAAAACAATAGCAATACACTGTAAATCCGCTGCTGGTCCGAAGTTAGCAACCTGGTAGGCACTGATTGATAAAGCTATCCCTCTATATAAGCTTGCATATATGAGAAGGGGCTGCCTACAGAAATTTGACAAAATATGGGCACCCTGGGTGGATCTTGAACCCTCATAGGAGAAAATTTCCAATACTCCTCTGGCTCTACCCCCTCACATCAAACGACACAGGTAGTATACATACTTAGAAGATCAACTTTGAGAGGATACAATAAAGGTACAAACAGCATTTATATGTTAAAAAAGTGAATAATGGCACCGCAATGTTAACTATTGTTTATTCATTTCTTTATTATTTTAGTTATGACTGAAATGCCTAGTTACAAATGTTGTACAGCAAGCAACTGACAATTTGTTATATAATGTAATAATATGTACACATGTATAATCAATAAAAGAATTGTTAAAAAAAAAAAATAAGCAGTGATGGGTGAATTTATTCGGCAGGTGCGAATTCGTGGCAAATCTCTGAGTTTCGCCGCTGGCGAATAAATTTGAGAATATGCTGTTCCAACGTTTTTTGGTCACGTCAAAACTGTCACAAATTTTTTACTTGAATTTTGTGGCAAATCAAAACGGGAGAAATTCGCCCATCACTATAAATAAGCCCACAAAGTTTTTACATATTGTTTGTTAATCTTTATTGCCACTAAAAGACCTAAAATACTTAAAGGAACAGTTCAGTGTGATAATAAAAACTGTGTAAATAGATAGGCTGTGCAAAATAAAAAATGTTTCTAATATAGTTAGTTAGCCAAAAATGTAATGTATAAAGGCTGGAGTGACTGGATGTCTAACATAATAGCCAGAACACTACTTCCTGCTTTGTAGCTCTCTAACTCTGAGTTAGTCAGTGACTTGAAGGGGAGCCACATGGGACATATCTGTTCAGTGAGTTTCCAATTGATTCTCAGCATTCAGCTCAGATTCAAAAGCAACATATATGACCCATGTGCCCCCCCACCAAGTCTCTGATTGGAGCTGAAAAGCAGGAAGTAGTGTTCTGGCTATTATGTTACACATCCAGTCACTCCAGCCTTTATACATTACATTTTTGGCTAACTGACTATATTAGAAACATTAATTATCTATTTACACAGTTTTTATTTTTACACTGAACAATTCCTTTAAAGTCATTGTCATAAAGCACAGCTCCACTCTGCCCCACGCACTTGGGATTAAATAGATGTGGCATCTCTATATTGACAAGGAATATATTTTTTTTGTGCAATAAAATCCTTAAATAAAATAAAATAAAACAAGTGTCAGAGCAAACAACATGCAACATACAAATGCGCAACACTGCGGCATGCTGGGAATATACACATAATCCGAGGAAACAAACACTTTCCACAAATTAAAGGCATATATCGTGCTGACATGAAAGTATTAGACGAAAGAGCTAGCAGCTTTAGATGAGGATGGCAGGTTCCCTTTAAATGTCACTCAGCATTATCTCTCTGCAGCAAAGATTAAAAAGAAAAAAGCACTGACTTTAACCAGTTGTACAGTAAAAGCAAGAGCTGAGCATATGCTAGGAGTATGAAATGACAAGAAGCACAAGGACTATCAGACGTCTGATTCTGCTTACACCAAGGCAATAACATCCCAAAAATGAATTAATGTATTCTAAGACTTTCCCCCCAAAAATGTGCAGCAGAAGCAGCGGGTTTAAAATCAAATCACTTTGTGTTTTGCAAGGCAGAGATCAGAGGGCAACGGCAGCTGGTTTAGGGATTATTATCTTTAGGATTTTTTTTCTAACCAACTCCAGTTTGTTATTGTTCAGCATTACAGAAGTCCATTCAGCACTGTATAGTCCAACATATTCAATTAGTTTGAGGCCATTTCTTAATTCTGAATTGAAGTCATTATCAAGAATCCCTTCAGGGGCTAATCGTATACAATGTACATTTTTAATATAGAATAATTTTATAGGTTGAAAAGCAGTCCCTAGGCTTCTCTTGCATGCACCAGACAAGCTCATTCATTTGGATCATTTGGAGTGGAGAATTTGACTGACTGTATCTGCAGGACATGGGAAATGTACACTCTGTGTATGTGTATATACAAGCCTCACAACTTGGCATGTGATATTTACAAAAGAAGGAACATAAACCTTAATCAGCAATAAAAATTGGCATAAATAGACCTGTAGAATGGGGGTATGTGTACAGAGGCAGGGGAAAAGATATCTTGTTGCATTTTTTGAACTTCATTAAATTAAAATAAACCTCATTTTGTCCAATTGCATTACTAAAAAATTCACGAGTTACAGATACATAGAAAGACTACTAATATTTCTCTTTTTCTTAGTGCTGAAGTAGAAAGCATAGGGTGTTTAAACAATGACACTAATCCCTGCCAAAGATGAGTTTACAATCTAATTTACTACTGTAACCCCTTTTTGGCCACCCCTCTGTGCCAAAGGTTATACATCATACCATTTCTTACCAATTACAGGTCCTGAGTCCCCTTTGCTAGGTGAAATGGGGAATACACCTGCGGGTGGCCCCATTAGGAAAACATTCAATGCACACACTTGCTTTATAAAAATATCAACTTTATGCAAGGAAATGCAGATTAAAGGGGAAATAAACAATAAAAGTACACATATGCATTTAAAAGCATGACCCACTACCCTGATGAATCTGTGCCAGTCCTATCCTGGTAATTCCCTACCAGGCAAAGTCCCACACTCCTTTCCCAACAAGAGCACAAATGGTCCAGGTAGTGCTATTTTCCCAAGTACCTTTCCCAATGGACAAAGTACAGGCTCCCACGTGGCAGGCACACAAACAGCCTGTGACACAATAGAAACCCCACTGGATCCTTTCCTCTACTCTCCCAATGCAGACTCACCAGAGGGCTCACACACAGAGCTGGCAGGCTCACACAGAGCAATTGCAATCTCACTGAACATATATGTCCCATGTGGCCCCCATAAAGACTAACTCAGAGTTAGAGAGCTGAAAAGCAGAAAGTAGTGTTCTGTTCTGTTCTGTTAGACATCCAGTCATTCCAGACTTTATACATTACATTTTTTGGCTAACTAACTATATTAGAAACATTTTTTATTTTGCACAGCCTATCTATTTACCCAGTTATTATTTTTACACTGAACTGTGCCTTTGAGAACTTCTTTTTAAGTGATACGCAGTACATTAAAAACCAACCATATAAACCTTTTAGCCATATCCCGTAACTGGTGAACCTGCCCCTTAATTAAGCCAGTTTCTGATGACATTGATTGTAGTCTAATGATATGCTGTTATGGTTTAGTATATTGAATGGGGAGTTGAATACTCTTTCTCTTTGGACTTTCACTTCAGGAAGACTGCATTCTGCTGGAGACCCTGAAACTCGAGGCCTCCGTAATGAAGATGTACCCTTAAGGGACCCCGTGAATGAGGTACAGTATGTAGGTGTAGCTCCCGTTATAGAACACTCGCCAAGCTGATATTGCCTATTAGTGTAGGGATCATAGTGGAATGGGTCAAAGGTTTCCATGGAGGTTCAATTAGAATTGATCCAGGTCCACTAAGGGTGTCACAGAGGTGAAGTGGCATCCTGACACGTCTGTCCTCAAAGTAGTGTAAGTGTGTGATATGCACTGCAATTGAATGTTGCTGAGACCACTTTACCTCAGTTGCTAATTTAGTACTACTTGTATACTGCTTCCTCTGTCTATTTGCTAAATAATCATTTTGTTATTTGTTCAAGAACCTTTGGTGTCCGAGATCCTTCTGAGAATTGTTGCTCAGCAACACCACACTTCCTCCACACACTAATGCTGATGGAGAGGGTCCAATGTTCTACATTAGCTAGGTGCAGAGCTAGTTCTTGCCCAAAATAACGTTATGTATACAGGTTAGGTATGCACCCAATCCACTATTTTAGGATTCGTCCGAATCCCGAATCCTTTGTGAAAGATTTGGCCGAATCAGAACCCTAATTTGCATATGAAAATTATGGAAAAGAGGGGGAAAGACAACCACACGCAGTTAAACGTTTTTGACTTCCTTGTTTATGTGCCAAAAAGTCACATTGCTTTTTCAAATTCCGTTCAGCCGGGCACTTGGATTCGGCTGAATCCAAGTCCTGCTGAAAAAGGCCAAATCCTGGACAGAATCCTGGATTCGGTACATCCCTAATACAGGTATGGAACTGTTATCCAGAATGCTCAGGACCTGGGTCTATCCAGATAAGATATCTTTCTGTAATTTAAATCTCCATGCCTTAAGTACACTAAATAATAATTTAAACATTAATTCAGCCCAGCGGGAATGTTTTGGCTCCAATAAGGATTAATTATATCTTAGTTGAGATCAAGTACAGGGTACTGTTTTATTAATACAGAGAAAAAGGAAATACTTTTTAAACATTTGTAATTATTTGAGTCTATGTGATATGGCCATCCTGTACTTCGGATCCCATAACTGTACATCCAATCTCTTATGTTCGAATAGCCAGAGATTCATTATGTTCCATAATAAAGAGCATGATCAATATAATTCATTGTAAACATTTAGAACTTAGAACTCCTTGCCTGCTTGTAAAACTAAATTACAAAGGACATAACAGAGGGGTATATTTCAATAATTGACTATATTTAGGGTGATTCTCCAGAATAGGCCAAAATAATTATTCACTGTGTTAATTCTAACATAAGCCTCAGCAACACCTTCTATAAATGAAAGTATTTAATGTTATTTTAGTTATTTCATATCATTACATAATAAACTTAGTTGTCATAGAAACCATAAAATATCTAGGTGCTAAGTAATTGTGCTCAAAACGAAAGCATTTCGTGTATATTTTCTGACAAATTTCTGATAGTTATCTTTATGTACTGATAACATGTTTCCCTTCCCTGTGTAATATCTGAGATATGATAATGTTTTTATTTATTTCTCTTTTGCTTTGACCAGAAATCCTGCATTGATAATGAAAACCCTCGAGAGCTCCGAGTCTGAGGTCATGCCGTGCGCAGCGCTCTCCCAGCTCCGGTGTGACATATCCATTATAAATATGATTAAAGGCCTGGGAAGCTGCCAGAATGGCTCATTTTAATCTGGGTGTAGATGGAAATCCATTTACATTCTTAAAACATTCATATTCAATAAATACATTTCTCTTATATATTGAATAGCCATAGATGGTCTGTAGATGGTGAAGCATTTCATTCAAATGGCAAATCATTCATGAATGCTTCCCATAAGCCGTCCAGAGATATCACACAGGTTGATTCAGGACATAAGAAAATCAATAGCACTGGGTGGGGTTCATATTTGAGCACATGGAAAGCTTTCTATAAAGAACACTGCACATACTGGGAAACTCTCAGGAAATACAATTTTAATTTTGATGAAATGCCTTGTTCCAAGAACTCCATAAAGATCCAGTCAAATATATTTGTAGGAAGAGTTTTACAATAACGAGCCCCTGATGTATGTAAAGTGTATAGTTTATTACTAGCTCTTTTCAAATAGTTAGCATAAATCTATGTTTGCGTTTTTTAGAAAGTATTTTAGAAAAATGGTAAAAATATAATGCACTTAACAAAAGTCATAACTGGCGGACTTTTAAAAAAGTGAACTGAATCTGTAAAATTAAATCAGATGTTTCGCTCTGCAGAAGTGCTGAAATGGGCCTCTGAAGTTCCTACATAAATGCTCCATTTTAGGTTGGCAATCAGCCAAGGTTTTCCATCATGGATAGTCTGCTATGGCACAATCACATCAGAGAATCACCAAATTAGTCCTCTGGTGGGGGGGATACTGTACTGATGGAAATCGGCTACAAAACCTGCAGGAGACCAGCATTAGGGTTGTGCCAACTGCAAAACCAAATACATTTTTCAAAGCATTGTTTTAGGTAAGATAAGATTATTGTCACGGTCGGCACCCTATATCCAGAACTAATGCTAAGCACCCTGTTCTCAGCTCTTGCTTCTGCCTTTAACAGCCGCCTTTCACCTCGGCTAATCGGATGCCGTCAGGTCTTATTAAGAGAGGTGCCAAGCGAAGGTTTCTGGACGAGAAAAGGGGCACAACGGTAAAGCAAAAGTCTTTTGGGCAAAACATCACAGTACAAGGCGCATGCAGAAAGCGTAGTCAAATCAGGCCAGGTCGGGGCAGGCAGAGTACAAGTGGAGTCAGACAGGCAAGGGTCAAACCAGAAGATCAATCAGGAGGGATACGGATAAAGAAGAGTCGGTTACCAGGCAGAGTCAGGATTTCAGAGATCAGAATCGCCAAAACAGGCAGGAGTCACAACAGGCATCAGATAACAGACAGAATAATAGCTCAGAAACACCAGAAACTCACAAAATATGATCCTATAACGGGCAGTGAAAAAATCTAAAATGTCTCTTTAAATACATTTAACTTTCGCGCCAAAAAATACAGAGGAGGTGCGTCCCTGCCGCACTGCTGGACCACCAGGGCAGTAAGTTATTACAATTATCCTGTTATACACACAATGCATTTTTGCTATAGCATAAGCATATAAGCATATAGCATGTAGCAGATGACTGCTTGCTGCCTAAAAGTGAATATATCCAAGCCCAAACTATTCGTATCTACTCTCCCTCTATTTAACATTACAGTCAACAACATCAGCCTACATTTAGATTCCTCCCTGACCATCTTGGCCCACAGTGGATCCCTCACAAAGACATGCAGTTTCTTTCTCCAGAACATAAACATATATTCTGTTCTCTGTCCTTCAGCTGCTCTCCAAGTTAGACTACTAGAACCTAGTTACTTGTTGGTCTCATGGGAATCTCATCTTCATACACTGCAATCCATCCTTTCTGCTGCTGTTTTCACCATCTCATCTACACCTCAGCACAGCTCGGGGCAATCTGCTCTCCATACAAGAAAACATAAAATTAGTCCCCCCTATTGCCCAATGCATCTGAATTGCTGTAACCACCCGCATCATTTTAGCTACACTTAAAACCCCTTTCTCCCATTCATTACTTAAGGCTCACTCTTGATTTCTTGTTATGCAGGAATGCAAATCCAGGATTCAGTTTGGGATTTGACCGAATCCAAGTCTTTTTCAGCAGACTTTTTTCTTCTGAGCCTGGCCAAACCGAATCTGAACCCTACAAAATGGGAAAAATGTCGCTCTTGCTTTGCTGATTTCCAGTTGTGCTGGCAATTTCCTTCTGTGATGAGGGTTTGGGTTCCTTTTGGTATTTGCCCGAATCCAGTGTGAAAGATTCAGGAACTAGTCACATTCTGAGTTTGGTTCACTGATATGTTACTTAACAAGGTTACAGATGATCATCCTACCCTTTAAAGCCCTGCACTCCTCTGCTCCTCTCCCCATAGCTGCCCTCATCTCTCTTTCATGGTACTTCTGCTCATTTCAGGCAATTGGCTCTTCAGTGAAGTCATGCATAAAATATAAAATTAACCCCCCCATTGCACCATGTATCTGGAAAGCTGTAACCACCTTGTATCAAACAAGCTGCCATACTAACCCTATTTCTAACCTACTTTATAATCCCTCTCTAGAGGAAGAATTTCAGTAGTCTTCATGGAGCAACATATCTCTTACTTATGCACTTGTTCCCCTCCTCAATTGTCACTGCTTCCTCTTCCTCATAAACTGTAAGCTCTTTGATACAGAGACCTAATTTCAGCTGTGTATTTAAACTCATAGCACTTAAATATATATCCTCACTGTTTAATTCCCCCTTTTGTGTTTTTTGCCTCGTAAAAACCTGTGTGCATTTGTATTATATAGTGAATAAAGTACCCCCTCTTGTAAATTATAAGGATATTATAAGTTACCGAGGAGTTTCATGACCATATAAAAACACAAGGCCGAAGGCCGAGTGTTTTTATACAGGTCATGGAAATCCAAGGTAACTTCTAATATCCTCATAGTTTGCAACTGTTTCAGTGAGTCATGTGACAGAAATGACATCAGAACTCACTGTTTATAACTGATGAAATCAAAACTCACCATTTATAAGGATATAATTTACAAGATATTCATGGCCTTTGTGTATTATAAATAGATAAAATACAATGAGATTTATACAATTTGTTTATGTTATTATATAGTGAATAAAGTACCCCCTATTGTAAAATATAAGGATATTATAAGTTACCGAGGAGTTTCATGACCATATAAAAACATGAGGCCGAAGGCCGAGTGTTTTTATACGGGTCATGGAACTCTGAGGTAACTTCTAATAGCCTCATATTTTGCAACAGGGGGTACTTTATTTATTATAATGCACAAATTTCAGTGAGTCATGTGACAGAAATGACATCAGAACTCACCGTTTATAACTGATGAAATCAAAACTCACCGTTTATAAGGATACAGTAACAATAATACAGTACAGTTATAATAATACAGTAAATGAACTTTACAAATAAGATGAAAATTATTTGCTATAGATGTGTTCAATTAATTGCACCCCCTCTGATACAGCAACTTGTCTATGTGAATGGCCCAACTGTATACATTAAGTTTGTAATACTGTAATATTTGCAGATCTGAGAACAAAGGTTTATTTGCACAAAGTACAATAAAGCTGTTGGAAAGCCATATCACAACATATAAGAACATGAAACAGTACACACTTAAAACAAATAAACTCAGTAACTGTGGTTATTAGTCTACAGGTCTACACATTTTTGCACTGGGAAAGTGAAAGCAACCAACACAAAGCAGACTTTGCAAAGTGCAATGCAAGTCCTTGGTAACAAAAGGGAAATTAAGCTTGCTAATAATGAAGGTTCATTGTTGAGGAGAATACATCAGATCCCAAATTATTATAAATATAAAAGCATTAAAAAAACAGCAGAAGGGTGTTTTTGGTTATTCAAATCAGATAACTTGGTTGATGTGTAAGGTTGTAGTTTAAACCTCCTTGTAGCTCTGGGGTCCTTAGTTCCTTTCCAACTCAAACTCTTTCTGCAAGGAGTTTGCATGTTTGGTTTTTTTCTTTCACATATTTTCATTTTTGTATTTTGTATTGTTCTTATTTTTTTCTGGGATTTTTGTTTTCAATTTATTTAGTTTTTTATTTTACTTATTTTTGCAATAATAATTGCATACACATACTAAACTCTTAAAAACATCTTTTTTTTACTGAATGGATAATACAAGTGTGATGTAATTTATGTAACTCAATCTTATTGGTTCACTACCATGTACTGAACTTTTCTCCTATTTGATAATATATTGTGTGATGTCATGTCATGAATGTAAATCTTATTGGTCACTACCCCTTTGAAATTATTTTTGTAGAGGGGAGACCGACAGCCTATGAGTAAGTGCCCACCACGGCACGAAACGTGATAGGCTAATGTATCTCCTAATAAAGATTTATTACTTTTGAAAAATTATTTGGGCTACTTTTTCACAAAACAGTAGGTCATTCTCGATTTTTTGTTTTTGATTTACCAAATGATGTATAACACTTGGTCTGGGGGTTTTCTGGGACATAACCACTGTTTATCATTCTGGACTTAACTGAGTAATAATTTTTTGACTTAATTGGATTTATGACCATTGCCTTAAGGTAGAACTACCACCACAGTAATAATATATAGTTTGCCTGGTCTCCCCATGTTTGTGTGGGTTTCCTCCCACAGGAAACCGTAGGTCTGTTAGTTAGGCATCTGGGTAGGAAAATATTAAATACATACTGCATTGACAAATCTCAAATTATGACCAACATGGTTTTATGCACAATCAATGTATTTATCATCTAGAGCAGAAACCTGGACCTTGGCATTGCAGTGCATGTGATCTTCTTAGAATTTGACTTTATACCAAACAGGTTTCTGGCCTGAACCTTGTGAATGTTGTAATTATCTAACCAAAATTAAATATGCAACAGAAAGTAAACAAATGTACAAATTAAATTGTATTAACCCTCAATAGGAATTCAGGATTTACCAATATTTATTTCCTCATGCTGTCCTTGCTTCTTATTTCATTAACACTGCACATGGGATGGGATTGCTTCTAACTCTCTTGAAAGTGAAAAAATAGGAAGAGGTGTTCTTTTCCTGGCCAGGTGCTTTTCCATATAAGGAACCTCCAAGCCAAAGGGCAGGGGAACTTGCAGTTTAACTTTCAATACAGCAGCAATGAATAGAGGAAAGGTTTTACTGTAGCTATGTCTCAGTAGAGATTATTCAAGGACACTTTTAGCAATGATTCGTTGTATTGCATAGTTATCAAATATCATGTCAGGATTTTTAATGCCATTCTACTAACCCAACAAAGAATATAATGGGGTAAATGTGATACATTTGCATCAACCCCATGTTGCTGACATTACAACTTAAATGCCACAAAGTATAAATTTACTAACAAATCTTGTGAAAAGTTGGATACTTCTAGACAATCCTCCTAGACAATTTCTTACAAGATCTGGTAACCTTCAATTATCATAATAATAATATATGAATACTTTTAATAGCAATGGTGATATGAAAAAGTTGGTGCTTTATAAATATTACTAGCAGTATTATTATTACAGACACATGATTAGCAATTTGCATGCTAATAAAAATGGCCTGAAATGACCTTGTTCTATGCAAGCAGCAATTCCAATATTCCCTGAACCGGCCTTCCCTTACCTATACTCCCATGCAGCACGCTGGAAATAACAGGCAATTAGCTCTCTGCTTAAACATATCTATATGTTTAAAAGAATGGATGCAATATACATTTTTAGATGTAATACTAGCATTATTTTTAAACCACAAAGCCCAGGTTTATTCCAACCTGTCAATAGTATTGAACCATTTACTGTAAAAGCAAAACCATAAAACAAACCCTTGTCACCCTTGAGAATAACAATGTTTTGTAGCATGTTATAGATTAGATTAGGTAAAATTATTAACGGAGTTGTAAAGGAAATCACTCATTTTCCAAATATCCTGTACAGTGTTGGATGCATTCTCCAGGGCCGGATTTGTGGGTAGGCCACAAAATCCTGGACCTATGGTGGCAAAAATCGATGATCAGCATTTCGTCCACTGGCCGCATCTCAACTGGGGATTGAGTGGGAGATTTTGAGAGCTGTTAGAATCTCCTGTCTGCTCATTCCACAATTACAGCGGTTGGGCTGGCCTGGAAGAAATCAAGCAGGGCCATCTTTGAGCAGCAGGTTGGTGCAAGCTAGGGGTAGGCAAGCAGTGGGGATGTTTCTGAGATGGGGGGTGAAAGGGTCCTGGCATTTTCCATTTTTTAATTATGCATCGCCCCACTAGGTACCAGGGGCGGCAAAAATGCCGCTCCTGGTACTTTAAGAGACAAATTCACAGTTCAAACTGGAAATTCGGCTCATCTATCGTAGAGAGCACAATTATTCTCTCTGTGCTAGCGTCCTGGCCCTCTCTGCCGCCCCCGTGGACCCCCGGAGACAAAAAGGTGAGCGTATCGGGGGGGGGGGGGGAACGGCAGTAACACCAAGCTGCTTCAAGTGCTGGAGGGGCCAGGATCGCCCCTGCTTAAGATATGGTGAAAAACTGGCCTCAGACGGCAGTGTCAGATAGGTTACCAGAGCAACAAAAAGTCACTCCTGGTACCTTTAAGAGACGAATTTCCATTTTTTAAATGGGAAATTCAGCTCTGCTAGTGTGAGAGACTGCAATTGCCCTCTGTGCACTAGTGTTAGAGTCTCCCCTCAACAGGTAAACAGGTGAGTGGTGTGGCATTACAGGAGCAGTCTCAGAGACAGCGCTAGTTCCAAACACTTTTGGATTAGCTTTATTAAAGAGGAACTCCACAAAAACATAACTAAAGCTTTTTGAAAAGTAAATATAAGTTCAAGCAACTTTGCAATATATATGAATTGAAAAATATGCAGACTTTTCATGATTTTTAATGATGTCTGGCAGTTCCCTATGCCTAGCCCCCTGCTCTCCTGCTGATCTGTCTGACTACTTTGCTGAGCTGGCTGACTATTGTTACTTTGTATCAACAGCCATCTGTCCTTAGACTGCATCCTCCAAACCCCACAATTCCCTGCACATGTGATTTCAATAAGGAACAGACCATCACAGTGCAATGCATTGTGGGTTATGTAGTTCCTGCATGCTGTCTGTAAGCTGTGGAGAACATCGGTGTTTATGTCCCTCATTCCCTGCCAGGATTTCAAATGATGCAGAAAGAGAAGAATTGTTAAACAGCTGGATTGCAGCATAGAAAATGGCATGTATTCTTTTTGAAGAAACAGTTAACTGTGTGGGTATATTAAGGATTTCTGTGTTATGTGGGCCTCTTTATCAAATTTTGGTTTGGAACCCGGAGTTCCCCTTTAAGTCAGTAAACCTGCCTGCATGTTTTGAACTGCGGGAAGAAACCAGAATACCCATAGCAAACAGCCAAACATACACACTCCAAGGATACAGCAGATATTTTCACCCAGCAGTGTTTGCACTCACTGAGATTATTTTATTATCACAGCCATTGCTATAGGTCTCTATATAGGTACACAAGGCCCTTTGCCAAGGGCAGGAGCGTTAGGGATGGCCATTGACTGCTTATATAGAAAAAGGAGCTTTAAAAAATTGCCCTCAGCCTTCCCCCAGACACTTGTCCTGTGCATGCGGCTGAGGTCCAGTGCTTTGGTAATGGATCGATCTATATACAACTAGTAATGGGCGAATTTCTCCAGTTTCGCTTTGCCGGAAAATTCACAAATTTCCCGCAAAATTCTCAAAACTGTGAAAATTTCACGAAAAAATCGTGAAAATTGGAAAGTTTTACGAAAAAAATCGTGAAAATAGGAAAGTTTCACGAAAAAATCATGAAAATTTGAAATTTCCATGAAAAAAATCTTGAAAATTGGAAATTTCCATGAAAAAGTTGCTTGCGTGAATGGGCGTGCGAATAGTGTTTTTTTGACGCGAGTCCAGAATTTGACACAGTCAAATTTTTGCAAGAGATTCGCAAATATTTTCCCCGGGAGCAAAACGCGGAAATTCGCCACAAATTCGTGCCAGGTGAATTTATTCTCCCATCACTATATACAACCCATATTATGATACTGAAAAACAGGTATTCTGTGATACAGTAGCGTACCTCAAATACATTATAGACTATATATTTGATCATACAGGGAAATATTCCCCATGTGGCAAAATATTGGTGAATACAAAGAAAATGTTTTAATGCTGTAGTCCAAGCAAACCCATACCCCATTGGCACAAGAGGAATAGCAGGAAATAGTCCTATTATTTTCCAGATTGTTCTCCTTACCTGAACAGCTGTGATAACACTGAACACCCGTTGATTTTTAATCTGACAGGGACTAGTCTAAAATGCCCAAGTTGAAGAATCCTAGCCGCAATGAGCAGCATCAGCAACTTTTAAGGCTATGAAAAGACAGTGTATGGATTACAAAATGCCTGTATGGATTTCATTGACCCCTCTGTGTTTCTCTACTGGTCTGTGCTATTTAATTATTTCCAGGATCTTGCACCAGTGTCTATTCAGCTTGAATGGCAGCTGGTGTGGCATTATGTGTGTCCTGATATAAATCCCTCTCATCAGCTGCTTCCATATTGTTAGGTTCTACATGCTTTTAGAGTTGTACCACTTTCCCATTTTCTTGTAGGGGAAGCCTCTTGGTGTGTTAACATATTTGCTACAGTAGAAAAACTGCCTGTTTTTTATGCACTGATCTCATTACCAAAAAATTCAACAAATTCTGTGTATAAAAGATTTCTAAGACAAGGTTACGCTCTTGAAAAGAATGTAAATTCATACACACGGTCTACCTGTCCATTAGTAAAATCAGACTGCATATAATTTAATAACAATCATCATGCAGATTTCATTATTCCTATATCCAGGTGGAAATGCTTTAACTCAAACTACTGACCTCAGTTCTGCATCAAAATGCTCATACATTCTATACATGCTCATGTACAGGAATAGTCATGATGTATGTGTGGGGGTTGTTATGAAAGTATGACTTAGCGGTGCTCAGCATAAGACCCACTATAAGACATATGAGAGGTATCAGATGGCACCACTTCCTTGGGCACAAGTCTGCTACTTCTATTGGCACAACATGCTGAGAGAACCCTGGATATCTGTTATACTGATTGTATATGAATATTTTTTACCACATTCATATTGCAAAAACATTCGCCGTATCTGGTAATCTACCGCAATTCCATGCCGGGCAAATAAATCACTACTTAGCAGTATAGATGCAATTAGGAAGCAATCATTGGAACTATATGATTGGCCCTATATTGCCCACCTGTGAAAGATCTGCTCATTTGTGACCTCACCCAATGAGTGGGTCTTAATGTATGTTCATCTTTAAATGTTATGATGTAGAGAGTGATATTCTGAGACAATTTGCAACTGGCTTTCATGTTATATTATTTGTGTTTTTTGAGTTATTTAGCTTGTTATTCAGCAGCTCTCCAAATTTCTATATCAGCAATCAGGTTGCTAGAGATCAGTTAACCAAGCAACCATGCATTGATTTGAATCAGAGAGAGAGCGTGAATAGAAAGATGAGTAATAAAACTTAGCAATAACAATTAAATTATAACTTTACAGAGCATTTGTTTTTTAGATGAGCTCAGTGATCCCCTTTTGAAATCTGAAAAGAGTCAGAAGAAGAAGGCAAATAATTCAAAAACTATGAAAAAGAAAAAGAATAAGAATAAAGGATAATGCATATTTTTCCGTGTAAAACACTGCATAAAGTTGCATAGTTTTGGAACCAAAATGGTGAAATACAACTCTTGGAACTCTCAGAGAGCCAAGATTTAAAACTTAAAATATACATTTAAATTTAATTTAAGTAATTTCAAGAAGTCCACACACACATATCACTGTCACTGGTTTTTAGTCTTTTAGGATTCAAGCAATTGAATTCTTAATGAATCAGATGAAAATTAAGCGTAGGACTGGCCAGATATGGGATGACTTTGACGTAGTTGGCCAGCTTAAATATATTGCAATATATGGACAAACAATCCCTGTGTTGTTTAAAGGGTACGGCATTTTTTAGTAGCAGTATGCACAAAATGTCTCTGTCTTAAATATATTGATAATGGGTTGAGTGCAGAGGAATCTTGTAGTTGACTATATGTATTTTGTGGTCACAGCCTCATTGCACCCCCGCCTAATGGTTTTAAAAAATAGTGGTGAGCACAACTTTCCCTTGTTTGTTATAGTTATACATGAGCAGTGACCAGCTCTATGTTGTAGCTCCCACCCCTCCCAGCTATAGTCAGGTGATCCCACTGGTGTCTAATAAAAGGGCAGCCAAGTTTGGGAGTTTTACTTTGAAAGCAGCTAGTAAGTTGCAGGTAAAACTTAGTCCCTTTGTAAAATGTATAAGCAATTGAATTCTTAATGAATCAGATGAAAATTAAGCGTAGGACTGGCCAGATATGGGATGACTTTGACGTAGTTGGCCAGCTTAAATATATTGCAATATATGGACAAACAATCCCTGTGTTGTTTAAAGGGTACGGCATTTTTTAGTAGCAGTATGCACAAAATGTCTCTGTCTTAAATATATTGATAATGGGTTGAGTGCAGAGGACCTCTTGTAGTTGACTTTTAGGATTCAAGGGCCTGTTGTTAGCACACAGCAGTTTATTACAAAATAGATTGAGCAAATCAAGTTTACTATTACCTGTGTGTTTGAGTTATTAATTTTTTATACTTACTTGGCCATAACTCCTGTTTAGTTATATTACCTCTGTGTTCCAGTCCTGCAATGAACTGTCCACTGCCTGTTCCCTCCATCCACTGTGGTGCACACAAGTTGTTAGATAAAAAAGTAATAACTAAAACCAATAAAGTTGTGTAACAGGTGGATGGGTCAGGTTCTTCCTAAACCTTCCCTTGGGTTACTATGCACTGGTTTTGGTACACGGGCAAGGAGTCCAACTCCCAGCAACTCCCGGTAGACACAATATACTTAAAGACTCTTTATCCTCAAGTGGGGCCTCCACTTATGGTATGGAGGAAGGGATGACCACTTTGTATAAGCACACACAGTATTCACTCTTGGTCAAATAAACGTTGGGTGCCAGTGGTTCTTTAAAACAGCAGAACATTTATTGAACTGATGGCAGGGCCGGAACTAGGGGTAGGCAGAGCAGCCACGTGCCTAGGGTGCAAAGCTGGAGGGGCGCCAGGCACATACTTACGCCTACCCTAGTCCGTTCCCTTCTCTGCCGAGTCCCGACCGCCCACTTGTTCTGGTCTATGCACAATAGTGCGTCGCTCAGCGCACAATCGCCTATTCGCACACACGCAAGCATCTAGCTCGCGTGCATGTGTGCACCCAGGCGGTGCAGCAGCCGGGCAGGCTGCCTTGGGCGCCTGCCCAGCTTGGCCCGGCTCTGACTGATGGTACACTTCTCAATACTTAGTCACATATTCAAGATGTGTGCTGAGATGGTACACTTCACGAAGCAAGTAGTGGCAGCAGGTCATTTACACACAGTTGTCTTACTCACGGATACTGTCTGATCCTTTGTTAGTCAGCTTTTATGAATTGAGCTGCCTTTTCTGCTTCTGGTGCACACTCCCCATTGAAGGTGACCTCACAGCTGGTTTTACACTCCAAGGATCTCTCTATCCCTGAGCTTAACCACTTGAGTTCCTAACCTGATGGCAATGTCACCGCAGTGTGCTAAACCTTCACTAAACTCCTCATTGGAGCCTTAGTGGCTCACTAACTTTCCTGAACTAATCTGTCACTCCTATAGTGACCTATTACATTTTCTGACCTGACACTTGCTTTACCTATTCTGAAGCCTACCTCCACCTCAGACCCTAGCAGTCACATCCCACTTCCAATGGGTGCACTGGACAGAGGCAGAACACATGGCAACATCCATTTTTATAACCTCTGGGGAACTACTCCCCCTTCCCTTTCCCTTTGGGAAAAAAGGACCCAGCCTAGCTGGTTAAGGACCCAGCCTAGCTGGCTAACATTTTCCCTGGGGTATAGGAAAACCTTTACCCTCTATAGTGACATCTACTGGCCAGTCACTGAACTGACAACAGAATATTTTCCCATAGGAAAAAGGAAACACTTGCATAAAAGAGAAACTTCAAAAACGTATACAAATGAATTTGTTGCATTGGGTATTGGATTATTTCTTTGGAAAGAATTTTATTTTTACCTGCCACCTCTCATCTTTGGAAAAAGAACAACTCCTGCAATAATACAATATGACACGCATGTGGTCCAAACGTATACTTGTAAAAAAGGGATGGCATCTGCACTCAGAAATGCTGCCACATAAAACATATTAAGTTGAAAATAAGGAATGTGCTAAAACATTAAAAAGGGGGAAAAAAACAAACAAAAAACCATTGCTGGAGTGGAACGCCATCAGTTCTATGTGTTTGATTAAACAACTCATTCTAACAGATGGCCCTGCTAGCCTAATCATACACAAGCCAGCTATGAGACACATAATTGTGTGGTACAAGGAGCAGAAAATATCCTCATGCAAATATTTGAGTTTGTGTGCTAATGGGCAGAAAAAAGAAAAATCCTATCCAAAAAATGCAGGAGATTATTTTCCTTTGATTTCCCCCATCATATTTAAAGATATAGAACTCATTTTATGGAAGCAGAGTAGTAACAGGTATAATTGTGCTTTACATATATAGTATAATCCATAGAATTCGTTGAATCCTTGCATTGAAACAGGGAACACATAAATGCTGCAAATTCATTGTTTTCTATTGGGTTACTAACACAAGTCAAACTTCTGTCAGTGCTCCCCCTGCCGAAAAAAATATTGGAGGGGCCTTGTGAGCGTTACCTCTCCCACTCTGCTGGTCACGCCCTGTTCCCCACAACATGCTTGCGAAGGTGTGCAAGCGCATCACTTTAAAGGAGAAGAGCGGTGGGGAAAGGGGGTTTTAATACTATAGGAAGCTGACTGTGGGGTCTGCTTTCTCTATAATTATGCCACTGCATTGCTCCCATCTCTATTATTTGTTAAAGGAATAGTTCAGTGTAAAAATAAAAAACTGGATAAAAATGTAATGTATAAAGGTTGGAGTGACTGGATGTCTAACATAATAGCCAGAACACTACTTCCTCCTTTTAAGCTCTCTTGGTTTACACTTACCAGGCAGTAACCAATTAATGATTTGAATCTGAGCTGAATGCTGAGGATCAATTGCAAACTCACTGAACAGTTAAGTCCCATGTGGCCCCCCTTCAAGTTGCTGACTAACTCAGAGTTAGAGAGTTAAAAAAAAGCAGGAAGTTGTCTTCTTTTCTGTTATGTTAGATCCGCTCACTCCAACCTTTATATATTACATTTTTTGCTAACTAACTGTATTAGAAACTTTTTTTCTTTTGCACAGCCATATCTATTTACCCAGTTTTTATTTTGCACAGCTTGCATGCTTGTGACCATTTGGAAACCTTAGAAAGGGGAAAGTGTTTTAAATCACAGATCTGAGTATCATAAATCATTTGAATACAGAGGAAAAAGGATTTGCTAGCAATATATTAAATATACATGTATGGGATCCGTTATCTGGGAAGCTCTGAATTACGGAAATGCTGTCTCCCATAGACATGATTTCCTTTTTTGCTATAATAATAAAACAGAACCTTGTACTTGATCCAAACTAAGATATAATTAATCCTTATTGGAAGCAAAACCAGCCAATTGGGTTTATTTAATGATTTTCTAGGAGACTTACGAAATGAAGATCCAAATTATAGAACAGATCCATTATCCGGCAAACAACCGGTCCCGAGGCATTCTGGATAACAGGTTCTATTCCTGTACAATATATTTACACTTTGCAGTAGTGCATTCCAAATATGTTCTCTTACATTCTCTTTTGTATCTGTAATAAAATCCATTTGTCACAATTCCATACTATTCAGAGAGACCCTAAAACAAGTTAAACAATTTGTCAAATAAATGGCATGTACTTTACTTTGCCATGTTTTTGTATGTAGTGAAATGATCAACCAAAAAGGTTATAAAGTTGTCTTAATAACACATCTCTCTCTCTCTCTCTCTCTCTCTCTCTCTCTCTCTCTCTCTCCCCCTCTATCTCACCCTCACTTTGTCTCTCCTTTTTTCTCTCTCTCTCATTCCCTAACTTACTCTCTTTCTTTCTCTCACTCACCCTATATCAAATGATTAAACGTGAACTCATAATAAGGTTTCTAACTTGGAAAGGCAAGACAAATGGAAAATGTATCCTGAGTTAGAGAGGAGGTGTTATCAATGAGTAATATGAGACTGTTTGCTCCTATGTAAAACACTGTACACAGACACATGGAATGCTCTTTGCAGCCTTATTCCAGGCTGCTTCTGTATTTATGCAGTGGGAGCAGGTGGTGGTGGGGGGTTGTTTTGACGACGTTGCAATGCTCCTCCCCTCATTAACCCAGCAGCACCAGTCTGGTATACGTCAGCATGAATTGTATGCATTGCACTGCTGTACAATGAGGAAGAGAGTGCACAAGATATGCCAAGAAGGAGAATCAAACTGAGACCCAGAGATACACATTCTCCTTCAATTGTTGCTTGCTTTCTTTAGACCCCAACATGGGCTAAAGGTCATTTTGCACAGCCTTTTTTGTTTTCTCCATGCACTTATTATTTGGAAGCCTTTATTTTTAAGGGATATGTGGATTTAATTCAAAATCTGCCTTTTGCATTATTTCGGAGCCTGACCTCAGCAGGGGTCACATTCAGGAAGAGAGCCTATTTCATATAAGGGGGCCCAGTCTATGGCAGGACGATGGTGCTGTTTGCTCTCGATCATTTGCTCATGTTCTACACATTTCCTATGGCCTGACTATTAGGTGCTCTCCAAGGTGCTGGAATGCTCTCAGCCCTCTATGATGGAAGAGAACGGATTGCAAATTCAAAAGAGACAGATCCCATTTTATTTCAGAAGAAGATAGGCTGTGTCTTTGTTTCCTTATTCCTGATTAATCTACAGTACAGCGGCATCAACACACTAAAGCGGCCAGGCAGAGGGAGAGAGAGAAAGCAAGACTGCCGGCAATCACAGGGGAGGAGGGCACATACCATGAGCCAGACTGCTTGAAACCGTCTGCAGCTAAGTAGCAAGACGCACACACGTCATTTCATCAGGAATAAGCCATTTTACTAGATTGATTTTCATTTCTCATTTCCTACATGTTTTTGCCGTGCAAGGATACATTCAAATGAGGTACCACGTACAGCTGAGTGGGATTGCATTTGATGGTGCTGTAATCCTCTGTGTAGTAAAGTGGAGAGACACCATCCAGCATCTTCTCCCTTGGACCACAGTGAAGGGTGTTTTTCGTACACACCCAGCATCAAAGCAATCTTATTGCTGAATTTGGGGAATACATTGCTTTCATTTTCCGCCAACATTTTGTACTTCGCTGGAAAGGCCGCAGACTTATAAATGTGAAGATTTATTGAATATTAATGGCCAAGGTACAGGATTCATTTCCGTTGACTATTTTATCACAAAATGCACTTTAACTGAAGAAACTCAGGCTTCCTGGAAGTCTGTCTTATGGTGCTGAAATATTCTTGCTGATTGCACTGAGACCAACCCTGAGGAAGGGCTTCTACTGATGTAACAAAACATTAAAAAAAGAAGAATTACATTTGCTATTTACCCTTGGCGGCCAACCAGACATTATTCTTGGTATGTACATGAATATCAACTTCCTATTAAATAATGCTTTTAATCTTGGTAATAATCTTAAAGTGCACCTCAGAGCTTAAAATTTATGTTTTAGCATATATATTGAATGCCAGTGCTGTATCTATTAGTTTATACTATTACAGTACATCTGCCCATGCCTTGCAGCCACTTTTGCTGACATGCACACATACAAACACACTCACATGCACACATACAAACACACTCACAAGCACACACACAAAAAGTGTCACACGCATATAACCATATAAACAGCCAACACACATCCACAAACACCCGTGTATCTTGTCTCACATGCACACACAAATGCATACAGTATCACATATTCTTATCAGTAGGTGTTAAGACAGTTCTTGCTTGAAAACAAATATAGTTAATTTGCCGATGAATAGTGAGATGAGCTTTTTGGAGATCAGATTCTTTGCAAACATTTCAGGTGTTTGCAAAGAAATTTATTTATCTAGAGCTTTTTTTTATGAACTAAAACATTGCCTAAAAACAAAAACACTAATTCTTTCAGCCTCTTTTACATTAATGAAACGCTGAAGCTCTCAAAGAACAAGCTTACCCTAATCTGTTTATTATTTGTGTATTTGGACCACATATAATCACTGCTGATCCTTAATGCACTATGGCCATTTAAGCAGAATAATAACCAATTCACCAGTGCAGGCCACCTGGTAGGGAACTAGTTAATACTTTCTTGTGAAAATAAAATGCAAATCAGTTTCCAAAGAATTTACTACAGGTTTTATGTAAATAAAAGCCACTTGCCAAGGGAAAAAAACCAGAACATGTTTTCATGTTTCTATTACCTGGATATTGTACACCCTGTAAATGCAGCCCCTCCTTATTTGATGGGCCAGGGCGTAGATCAGTTCCATGGTAAAGTGTCATGACTTTTCAGCTGCATACATGCGATCTTGAGATTGTGCCAAGTAGCCCCAGTGGTTGCATTACACAGCACAACTACATGAAATAGTTTCATTGGGGATATTAAACCTAAAGAAACTAAGTTTTCATGCTGTAATCTTTTGTTATAGAGGGACAGTTTTACTTTTAGGAAATGAGTTAATTCATTTTACAACCACTTATCTGCCTTATGAGTGTCTGTCAGCATTAATAAGCGATATTACAATATAGACCATATAAAACATCCTGAGAGTAGTAGAGTATGACTTGGCGTAGTGCATTGTTATTTCTTGGAACAAAACACAGATACTTATAATACTGGGTATGGCCAACTGCAGCTATACAGTAGTTTGTTGGACTACAAGTCAGCAGCAAAGGTCAAATACTGTAATTTCTACAGATGACAAGCCTATAACCTGTAGGACAATCTGCCAATATGGATAATGTACATGTGAAGCAGAATTTATGCATACGGTGTATTTAACAAAGCAGTGGCTGCAATTTAGATTTTAACCTTGCTAGGTCTCACCAATTTCCCAGATATCAGCCAGATAGTACAGCAGTGCCCACCGCATGCTCATTTTCATCTGTGCTGCATGGGAACCTCCCTGCATTAAGTCACACACCCCTATTAATACGCATGTGTTGCTTTAGCACCTAGTACTGCCTGCTCTCGTGCCCAATGAGATGGTATGGGCCTCACAGGCTGCAGTGTCTCTGAATGACATGAAATAGTTAAACAGTTATTATATGTAAAAGCTAGGCAAAATAGATGAAAGCATAAGAGATATGGATAGATGATAGAGAGATTGACTCCAATCCAATGCCTGTTTATTTTATGCAACACTGAACAGGGGTGAGCTCAACCGCCATATAGTCCATCCCACGTGGACCTCTCTCAACTCAGTCAGGTTTTGCACAGCTTCTTCAGAGTGAATAAGAGCCATGGTTCCTGCAATTAAAAAAATGACATGTAGCTTGAAAAGCTCTCTGCACTCTATAGCGTGTGAGCGATTACAGCTTGTGATTATTATTGTAACCCCTGGAGAGGTGCAGCCTAAAGCAAGGTTCTCACCTCACTTCACTGCTGAAATGCCCAATGGTTCCTTTACTGACCAACTACTAGAATGAAAATGACAGCAATGTTAGGATGGCAGCCCTGAAGAAACCTGTAAAGGTGGCAACTCCCACTTTGCCTCTTTGCCTTAGGCTAACCATTGAATCAGTGAAAGCACTTAAGTCCTTGAAGTGTTCTTGAGTCATTTAGTAATGTATCCAGAATAGCCACTGTTACAATTAGCTCAAAGACACTGCAGTACAACTTGGAATTCATTTTTAAAAGGATTTTGTTCAGTAGAGATTGTTCACCAGAGATAAAGACTTTTTTCAATTGCTTTCCATTTTTTATTGTTTACTGTTTTACCAAAATGTAAGTTTCAATTTAAAGTTTAACATGTCTCTGGTGTTTCAGTCTGGCAGCTTCAGATCCAGGTGCAGATTCTGAATTGTTACAATTTGCTACTTTAGTTAATACATTTCTCAGCAGCATCTGTGGAGTATTAGCAACTATTGTATCAATTCTAACAGCTGCCTGTAATGAAACTCAGGGATTCTGCTCAGCAGGGACAAAGATAAGAAATGTATCAACTAATGTATGAATTTAGATTAGTTTACAGAGTCGGCGACCCCCTCCCCCCAGAGCTGCTTCAAAAACACATAAGAAGGTGAAAATTTAAACTTTCCACATAAATATTAGAAATAGAAAATAGAAAGTAATTGAAAAAAGTCTTTATTTCTGGTAAACTATCCAAAAAACAAATGAACTGGAAAGGTTGAAAGGTGAACAACCCCTTCAATATTGTTGCTGGGTACCTGGGACCCTAGCAGCCAGACAGCAACTGAAATATCAAACTGGAGTCCTACAGAACATAAAGTTTATACAATTTTAATGAACCACAAGTTCATTTCACAGTGAACTTCTTTAAGAAGAGAATGAACCTTGGGCAATGTGGGTCCCAAAAACAAGTTGTCATTTTTCAATGTACCTTTAAGAACATATGTAGAATCTTGAAATCTTAACTGCTATTTTACAATGTACAAAAGCATTACTGGACCTCATTTTGACAGATGTTATTTTGGCTGAATCTAAAGTTGGCCATACACGGGCCGATAAAAGCTGCCGACAGACCGAGTCGGCAGCTTATTGGCCCGTGTATGGGGCCCCCCGACCGGCTTCCCTGATCGAGATCTGGCCCAAAGTCGGGCAGATCTCGGTCGGATGGGACTAAAAATCCCGTCGGATTGCAGCCGCATCTGTTCATTCGATCCGACCGCCCGTTACTATACGTTAGGATCCGATCATTGGGCCCTAGGGCCCACGATCAGATCAGCCCGATATTGCCCACCTTGAGGTGGTCATATCGGGTAGAGATCTGCTCATTTGGCGACGAGCGGATCTCTGCGAAGTCGAAGTATTTTACTTTGACGGTCGAATATCGAGGGTTAATTAACCCTCAATATTCGACCCTAGGTAAATGTGTCCCTTATTGTCCATGGTAGCACGGCTTAACCATAGGCGACAAATCTTACTGTGTGCCATTATCATCCAAGAAATCCCCAGATGTGATTTATGTAAATATGATTGATTTCCTATTCTACTGTTATTTTCAATAAACACTTACTGTGGACACATTTCTAAAATAACTAAACATGCAGTTTTTTTTTTCTTGGTGTTTTTTGGTTTTTCTGTGATTTACATATCTTCTTTGACTGGGAAACTGGTAGTTAAACTAGAGACCACCAGGGATCCTTTGCATGTGCTCACATGTTAAGAAAAAGTGGGTCTCTATGCATTTTCTTTAATGAAGAGCATCTGTGCTTTCCCTTTGAATCTGAATGTCAGCACTCAAGCAATGAGAGTGAAGGGGGAGTCTGGAGTGTAGTCAAAGAATATTTCCAAATACTGTAATAATGAATGCAAAGGGTTCCAACAACAAAGGTGACTAAACCTTTAAAAATGTTGCAAATGTAGAAATATTGATGTTTTATAGTTAAAGGGTATTTGTTAAAAACTGTAGGATTATAGGACTGACATATATTTGACCGAACCCTAAATGGTATTTTAAAAAATAGGTGCTTTCCTTTAAAAGTAAATTACAGAAACAGCCCTGTACAAATGCACTATATATATATAATATTGTCCTTTCAAACTGCAGCATTTTACATCCCCTTTCTTCTAGTTTACTAGGTTATACAGTCCTTGTCCGCAGTTATTCTTGTTTATATTCAGTCCTTGCTGTGAAAATGATACTGAAAGTTTGTCCTTGTCACTAAAAGAGACACTAACAGCCTGAAGACAATTGCCCATAAAGCATACATTCTTACTGTACAGATACTGCATACATATATTGTAAATAATATTGGGTTTTATGTACAACTAGTACACAGAAACAAATGCCTGTATAGAGGGAAATAAATATAAATAAGAAATGATTGCACCCAAGGGACTACAGCCTGATTGGATACATGGTGCAACAATCACAAAGTGCCTTCTTAAAGTGGAGGTCAAGTCCTCTAGGTAATTGCAATATATGCAACATATGTGTGAATGTCATAAAACTGACTAATGGAATTGTATTTACAATGCAAACAATGTTTCCTCTTCGCATATTAAATGTGAGTCCTGCAAATCTGAAGTGTCTTAATAACAAGCATAAAAAGGGGGAAGAAGGACGGTTTATTTAATACATTACAGGAGAATCAAACCCTGAGAACAACCCTAGACCTCCTCCAGAGACCTCCCTACCCCATTCACCAGATGTGGTTCTGAAAAAAGTGGAGATTAGTGCAGCGGGGTTGGTGGGTGGCATTTCAGCTTCAGGGAAGCCTGCACAGTTATAGCCTATCATTACTTTGCTTCAACTGCTTATGCACCATGTTGGCCATCACAGAGAAGAGGATCCAAAGTGGTGCAAGATCAAGGGGTATATTTATCAAAGAGTGAAGTTAATAGTGAAGTTCCGCCACTAGAGTGAAATTCCGCCACTCTCCATTCATTTCTATGGGATTTTTATAGGCGTATTTATCAAAGGGTGAACTTTCACTTCACCCATTGATAAATACGCCTTTCAAAATCCCATGGAAATGAATTGAGAGCTGCGGAATTTCACTCTAGTGGCGGAACTTCACTCTTTGATAAATTTACCCCATAGTCTGCCAATAGACGTGAGCTGCTGTTTTTGAATTCTCAGTGGTGCAGTTTGGGATGAGGGAGGGAGACCTCTAGAGGCACCTAGGGTTGTCCTCAGGGTTTTGTTGCCCTTTAAACCATATCAGTGCTATTTAAAGGGATACTGTCATGGGAAAAACATTTTTTTTTTCCAAAATGAATCAGTTAATAGTGCTGCTCCAGCAGAATTCTGCACTGAAATCCATTTCTCAAAAGAGCAAACAAATTTTTTTGTATTCAATTTTGAAATCTGACATGGGGCTAGACATATTGTCAATTTCCCAGCTGCCCCTGGTCATGTGACTTGTGCCTGCACTTTAGGAGAGAAATGCTTTCTGGCAGGCTGCTGTTTTTCGTTCTCAATGTAACTGAATGTGTCTCAGTGGGACATGGGTTTTTACTATTGAGCGTTGTTCTTAGATCTACCAGGCAGCTGTTATCTTGTGTTAGGGAGCTGTTATCTGGTTACCTTCCCATTGTTCTTTTGTTTGGCTGCTGGGGGGAAATGGGAGGGGGGCGATATCACTCCAACTTGCAGTACAGCAATAAAGAGTGATTGAAGTTTATCAGAGCACAAGTCACATGACTTGGGGCAGCTGGGAAATTGACAATATGTCTAGCCCCATGTCAGATTTCAAAATTGAATATAAAAAAATCTGTTTGCTCTTTTGAGAAATGGATTTCAGTGTAGAATTCTGCTGGAGCAGCACTATTAACTGATTCATTTTGAAATACAATTTTTTTCCCATGACAGTATCCCTTTAACATGCAATACTCCTTACTCTTGTAAGGATATCATGGAAGCTTCCATATCTAAGGCCATGGCCATACATAGATCTTTCTTACTGTCTCTATTATAGCAGATCGAGAAATGCTGACTGTAATGTTTCCTCCCCAGCAAAGGTCTGAGCTGACACTCTCTCATTTGGCAGAACATGAGGAATTTATTAATCATATATGTGTAAAGACCAGGCTTAAATGCAGGTAGGGCAATAACTGGGGCATGGTTACAAATAATCTATTACAGGTATGCTGTTATCCAGAATGCTCAGGGCCTGGGGTTTTCTGCATAATGGATCTTTCTATAATTCATACCTTAAGTCTACTAGAAAATCATGTAAACATTAAATAAAACCAATAGGCTGGCTTTGCTTCCAATAAGGATTAATAATATCTTGGATCAAGCACAAGGTACTGTTTTATTACTACAGGGAAAAAGGAGATCATATTTAAAAAATTTGGAGTATTTGGATAAAATGGAGATGGGCATTCCATAATTCAGAGCTTTCTGGATAATGAGTTTCTGGATAACGGATCCCATACCTGTATATAACTTTTACTGGACACCTGCTATGTTTTTATCTCATGTAAATAAGTGTACAGTTGTAAAGTTGTTTCATTCAGTGTTGACCTCTTATACTTCCATGCACCCTAAATATTATGAGATATACTGGCAAAAGAACAACATGGATTGGCACTATGGTAAAGTGTTTACTATTGGCACAAATCAACTTTTATATCTTTATCTTCCGAGTGTGTTGGACTAACAAGGGGCATATGAGCAAGTATTTTGTGGGTACACCAGATACCTAGGTACAATAGGAGGTATAACTCTGAAAATGCTGTGCCATAGGCTACCCATACATTCTCTCAAGTTTCCAACAAGCACTAGGGAAAAGCTTTGAAATCATATCAGGAATAGAATTTTGAAGAAAGATTTGCGGTTGTTAGTTCTGCAGCCAATTGGTTAAGAGAATACCAGCACTCACGATAATTAGATATTGATTATACTACTTCTTGAGCCCTTTCCAGGAGACTTTGAAACCTTAAGATTATTGGAATAGTTTCCTAAAGTGTGGTAAGGAATGTGGTTGAATTCGAGCTATGAATACCTCCATGAATTTATTTGACTGTAATCAAATGCATTTCACCATAACTTTGGTGAGTAAATATTTACTATTCCTTTGGCATTGCCCACAAGAGGTAGAGAGCTCTGGAAAGGCATGAAAAAAAAAAACAAAGCAGAGATAAATTGTTCTTTTAGATGCTATACGGCTTGAAATATTACCAGCCAAGAGAATAAATGAGGTTATTAACTTTAACACAAAATCGCTACAATTTCTCAAAATGTGTTTTAACCCTTTGAGCCCTAGAGAAATATGCAGGACTGAAATATTAAGGCTCCTAGTGGTCAGATAAGCATTAATGATTCATTTCTACTAGTGGCTTTGTCACATGATGGCTGTAGGGAGCTGCAGTTGTACTGTAAATGATGAAAATGGGTCGGTATCGGTAAGCTTGTAAGCCATTACTCAATGGAATAACAATGACAGAATAGCTTGTGTAAACATTTAAACCACAAGATTCTTCCAATAATTCGGATTAAAGGTTAATTGGTTATAGGGTCAGGATAAATCTTGGTAATCTTTAATAAAGGACTGATTCTTTTGCAGTCAAATGTAATGTCTACATTGTAAACTTTGTTTAAAAAGACAATAAATACCAAATGACAAATGCTTCAGTCCACAATAAAATAAATAGGGGTGATATTGATTACATAGGCTGATGCCATGTATGTAAAAAAAAATATATATATTTCTGTCCATTCAATTAAACTAGTTTAACATACATGGCTGTTATAAACAACAGATCAACAGGTGTTATTGATGAAAAAAAAAATCTGCATATTTATCATGCAGGATACTACTTTCTGTTGAAAGGAAAGGAGTCAGTTGTTTTTCTCATGCCACTCTGCAGGGACCACTTAGCAGACCGAGCGATTAGGGTAACCTATCTGGAACACCCGTGAAACAATGCAATGGAACTGCAATGGTTTGTAGCGATAAGTCTACTGCAATCTACTTCACCTACCTGTGATTTAATATTAATATCAGAGACTGTATGTGCAACCTGGGTTAAATACTACAGGGAATTCAGTAGCAGGATGCAATTTGTATAGTCAGTGCACCATGTCCATTATATTGTAGCTCCTGTAATGCTGGTCAGTAGATACAGATAAAGGCAAACACAGCGCCATCTACTACAAGGAAAATTTTACAGACAGACACAATGGGTACCAGAACTCCTATGGATTGGAAAGTAACATGGACAATGTTTGGTCCAATCAGGAAATGTCCCTAACTGTTTGAGGCACAATTGTCAAAGACTTCCCAACCATTAGATCTGATCAGAAAGAAAGATATTTCATACTATCTTATCAAGTCAATTAAATCTATTGAAACGTCTTCTCAATTTAAAACAGTTTGTAATTTGGTTTCATAAACCCCCAAAATCATTGTGGACCAACAGGATTTAAAGGAGAACTAAATCCTAAAAAGGCTAATAATTCCATATTTTATATACTGAACTTACTGTACCAGCCTAAAGTTTCAGCTTGTCAATAGCAGCAATGATCCAGGACTTCAAACTTGTCACAGGGGGTCATCATCTTGGAAAGTGTCTGTGACACTCACATGCTCAGTGAGCTCAGAGCAGCTGTTGAGAAGCTAAGCTTAGGGGTTGTTGCAAATTATTAAGCAGACAATGAAGTTGCCCTGTAATATAAACTGATGCTACAGTGCTGATTATTACATTATGCTATACTGTTATATATATAAATTATATTCTATGTGTACTGTTTATTTTGAGTCGGCCCTAAGCTCAGTAAGTGACAGCAGCACAGAGCATGTACAGTGAATCAGCAGAAAAGAAGATGGGGAGCTACTGGGGTATCTTTGGAGACCCAGATCTTTACTGCTAAAGGACTGTGTTTGTCTTTGGCTGGTACAGAAGCCCAACACATATTGTTCAACATTTCTAGCCTACTTCTTCAGTTAGGCTTTAGTTCTCCTTTAAGTGTGGTGAGGTCTCTTCATGAAGAAATTCTGAAACTGAAAAAGTGGAATTAAAGTATGATTGATGATAATGTAACACTTTAGGAGAAGTGTGGTTAGCAAACCCAATGGCAGATTTACTAATGCTTAAATGTACGTTGTAAGTCAAATGCCAATTAGGCCATTAACTTTTAAAGCATAAGGTTCTCTATTTAATTAAAAACAATCTGCAGGGCTATACACATTAATGTGTATATTTACCTACAGTATTTATTGTCACACACTTGTGGTATTGGTGGAAGCAAATGGAGGCTTTCAATTATTTTACAATTGAATGGGTATATAAAGGCTGCAAAATTATTTATATGTGAAACTAAAATGGCAAAATGCTGTATTCGCTCCTAAAGCCCATGCACATTCAGATTTTATTTGTCTGATGATGAATTTTCATCGATTATACATTTTAATGCAACAAGCTAAAACAAACATTCAGATTTAAATTGTAGCATTGCAATCTGATTGTCCCAGAAATAGTAGTGACATATGGAAACCATACATGTTCTTGCTTAAATGTATATTACTAGTGATGGGCGAATTTATTCACCAGCCGCAAATTCGCTGCGAATTTGCGTGATTCGCCGGTGTAGAAAAAAACGGCGTAAAAAACAGGCGCCAGCGTCAAAAACTAGACTCCGGCGCCGTTTCGCAAATTTTTTGCGCAAATTCGCCCATCACTATATATTACAGGTTTGGGACCTGTTATCTGGAATGCTCGGGACCTGGGGTTTTCTGGATGATGAATGTTTCCATTATTAGGATCTTCATACCTTAAATCTGCTAGAAAATCATGTTAACATTAAATAAACCCAAACGGCTGGTTTTGCTTCCAATAAGGATTAATTATATCTTAGTTTGGATCAAGTACAAGCTACTGTTTTATTTTACAGAGAAAAAGGAAATCATTTTTAAAAATTAGGATTATTTGGATAAAATTGAGTCCATGGGAGATGGTCTTTCTGTAATTTAGAGCTTTCTTGATGACAGGTTTCTGGATAATGGGTCCCATACCTGTACCTGTTTAAAAAAAATAACCTGTTTTAAAAAAATAACATGCTAGGATTGATCATTTCCACTCAGTATTATGATTTTCTGTTTTCAATCACAGATTTTATTTTATTTTTTAAAATGAGTCCAGTATATGTATGTATACCAAATACAGAGCAGCAATTGCAATATGATTGGCACATCAGGAAAAAAAGAAGAAGGAAAAGAGTTGGATTAAGCAATGGCTTTTAAACTGAATAGACAAAAAATATAAAAAGTCCTTCTGTGGGTGTGTTCATTTTGTTTATACAGTATATCATAGGTCGTCAATGGGTATCAACAAAAAAGGCAATACATATAAAGATACAGTATTATCAGTATCAAACAGAAAACAACTGATCAGCATGGTACGAAAATTGTTGGGATGATTATTCAGAGCCTACACAAAGTCAAAAAATCGTTGTTTCATGTGATTAAATTGGAGGGTGTATGGTCAACTTAAGACACACAAAATATGTGTCTAACTGGGTTCTCGCACTATTGCCTTTTTCAGTCTCTTTAACCTTTGCCCTTCTCTTTATTTTCCTTTTATCATGGATCTCCCATTTGTTTCTCCACTTTCTCTCTTTGTTCTGCTCTACTTACCCATTCCCTCCTACTCCTTTGTGTCATTTTCTTCTCCCCAAAACTATTTTTTCTTGCATTCTTTTGTCTCCTGTAATCTCTGTACTAATTTCATCTATTCTGTCTTTTGTTTATTCTTCTTTTCATTCCCCACACTTCCCCCACTGCATTCATAATGATCCTGCTCTTGGGTGCACTTTACTGTGCCTGTGTACGTAGGGCATTCAGACTTGAAACCTATAACCAGTTGCAAAAAGCAAATACAAATAAAGCTGTGTCTTTATGCCATGCAATGACAATATCTAAATTGGTAAATGTTGCCAGGCCCATCTTTAGGGGGTTCCTTCTATGCAGCAAGACATGTGAACCTCATCTGGCCTCAGTAGGAAAGCAGCATTCATAGTGTTGCTTCAAAGTGGAGCACATAGGTACATTTTCAGCTCCAATAGAAGCAACAACCCTTGTTAATATTAAAAGCTTTAAGACATAAACAATATAAACAAGTAGGAAGGCTATAAAAGCAGAAATGTATGACCTCAATATATATACACCTAGGTTTATGGAACATGGTAGCCCAGTCATGGATTATTTCACAAATGATAATGTATATACTTATATTTCCCTTACACTTAACACATATTAAAATTCATATTCAATGGTAACAACAATGGTAACCTCATGGTTGTGATAATAGTGATAACAGCATGCAGTTTCATTGCTCATCCATTGAATTATATTACTGCAAATCTATCATTTATCTAATATGGCACCAGTAAGCTTGGCAGCATTTCCAACGCTAACACTTAGACTAGTGATACACAGAGTGGCTTAGTTGCCTGATATAGCATAACATCACAAAATTGCTTTATTTAGAAGTGTATGGACAATAAATTTCCACAATTTGCATCTCCATACTTTGTCTTCTGAAATATATTTTAAACATTAAATAAACACAGTAGGGTTGTTTTGCCTCCAATAAGGATTCGTTGTTTCTTTCTTTGGATCAAGTATATAAAATTATTACACGAAAAAGGAAATAATTCTTCCATATTTGAATTATTTCATTTAAATAGAGTCTATGGGAGATTCGTAATTTGGAGCTTTCTGGATAATGGGTTTCCGGATGACGTATCCCATACCTGCACTAGGTAGTGCTAGTCCCCCATACTAGTTAGTGCTTCCTCGAATAGGAAATACCCAATATTCTGACACCCGAAAATAAAACTGTTTCTTTTTCAGAGGACTTCCAATCAATATACTGCATGCCCTTGAGATATTTCTATATGTTGCAAAGTTTATTATGACTCCATTTGTACATTGGGGTGGAAAACATTTTTAAATGGAATGCTTCATAAGTAAAAGATAATTAGTCTGGCAGCATTTTCTAAATAGCGTGTTAACAGCTAACTGGAAAAGTTTCTGGGTGCATAATTGTGTAATAGCACATTAAAAAATCCTAATGTAATAATTATAATTAGCACAGTCTGCGGCATGTGGCTTTGTGTTTACTTTGAAATTGCTCTTTTTTTTTTCATTTTGGAAAGCACCTTTATAAAGCCTTACCACATATGTTTTTTTTAGAAACCACCTTTTGATATTGTTTAACATATGGACAGAAACAGGAAGCAGATGATTATTGGGTATTAGTTTAACTTGGGGGAGCAGCATATAATTGCAATAATAATTGTTTATACATATTGCTTCTCTTTAAATATATTATTTCAACTATTAGCAGGAAGGTGGGTGCAATAAATCCTCCTGAGCCCAATATGACTTCATTTAATGGCTCATTTTCAAATGAGAAATCACAAAATTTGTATGTGTATTATCATGTGAGTCTGAGAATATAGAGAGGTGGTTTTTCCAGGAATTTGTTTGTACATTTTTTAGCTAAACCTCATTATATATGGCGGATGCCTGATGAGATCCCATTGCATACCATGGCAGCATAGTTATTAATACTGAACAGAAAATCTGACCTGCTAATGCCTTCCCATTTGCACAGCTTAATAATCAACAGTAAACCAAAAAAGAGCAATATATACTTTAAACTTCCCTTGACATACATACATTTGCCTCCATGTGCAAGACCATATCATTCTGAATAGTCTCAGGCCAGTTGGTCAGATGCTCCAAATATCTCCACATGTGCAGTCAGCATAAGCTATTTCACAGTCATATAACAAAAGAGAGTGTTTTCAGTAAATAATTCAAAGTTATGCTAATTTTTAAACTAATAACCAAGTAGTCACATGACTGGAGGCAGCTGGGAAATTGACAATATGTCTAGCTCCATATCAGATTTCAAAATTGAATATAAAAAAATCTGTTTGTTCTTTTGAAAAAATGGATTTCAGTGCAGAAGTCTGCTGGAGCAGCACTATTAACTGATGTGTTTTGAAAAAAACATGTTTTCCCATGACAGTATCCCTTTAAGCGGGATTGCTTGCAAAAGTCCTAACTATTAAACTTTTTTGTGTTGACATTTTCCCCCAGACATTTGAGGGGCATGGAACATTCGTTTTAGGGTGAGCTCATGTGTAAGGCATTAGAGGATCGCTTTTGTCTTTATTCAGGTTCCTTGGACATTTGTAATAAAAAGTGGCCACTTGAAGCATTTTCACCAACATCTCTAATAAAGACGTCCATACTGCCCTATTCAAATTGACCTAAGCATAAAAGGACTAATGAAGTTTTGTTAGGCAGAAGAGATCGCTAGCATAATTTCTCACTGCCGAAGTAACGATAGGGTAAAGTCGCCAGCATTCAGCATCTAGGACGCAACTTCGCATTTTAGTGAATTAGCATAGTGGTAACGAATTTTCGCTTGTCGAAGTGGTGCGAAGTGTGGTGAAGCGTTTGCTGGTGACAATTCGCCGTTTAGTGAATTTGCCTCGTAGACTTGTAGAGAATGTAATAAGTCATAATATAAAAGGACTTTGCACTGAGTGACCTGTGTATGTGATGATGGTTCTTTTGCAAATAATGAAAAGAACTAGGCCAATGCAATTTAGTTGTAACCATTACATCTATCTCTTTTGCAAGAGATAGTGATTAAAATATTGAGAAAACAAGGGAGTGTAAATGTTCTGTTTTCTGTCCATGTACCTTCTACATTTTCTAGTGGTGCTTCACAAAAATGAACTTCATAAAAATACAGTGTGAAAAAAGAACCATACACTATACTGACATATAACCCAACTCATACAAATGGTCATTTAGTACTGGAGAATGCCCTGACATTTCACAGTCAGCAGCTCCTGGACTCCATGTTAAATACAAGATTGCCTTGACTTTTCATAAAAAATAAGACATGTAGTGAAGTTTATGGACTACTCATGGAAATTCAATCAAAATAACCCTTAGTCATTTAGGAAACAGGTGCAATATGCAAAGAGCAGGTTTCACAAGACATTCAACATGTTTGCCCCCAATGGTACAGCATTTTCCCCAGCATTCTATAATCATTGCATGTGTCTGCAGCAATTGGCCACAAGCGAAGCTAACTATCATTTTTGACAAATCACACATTGTCTAGTTGTGAGGATTTCATCTTTTCCAGTGTGCGGCATTATTATGGAATATTAGAATCCTATTCCCGAGGTGCTTTGCAGTTTCACTTGTGGATGAAAACAAGCCATAAGATGTTATAATGCACTAGATGGGCCCATCATTCCAGTATGTGTATGTTATCCTGAGAAATTATCTGGAAGCATTTAGCCTAATCTACATGATCTATCTTATCATTGCATCTCAATTAAGATACTCCACTTCTGTTGCCTCTTGGAAAAAGCAAGAGGAAGAAATTGTCTCCTTTCATTTCTGGATCTGATTTATTATCATATATAGTAACTTTGGCTGAGAAGCAGCATCAGCAGATCAGGTTTTCTGTCTGGGCTGAGTGAAATCCAAACGACTGTCCAAATTGGCCTGTAGATGAGCCAGTACTCATGCAGTACTCAGCTGGAATCTGGATTTGGATATAATACACCAATGGTGAAATGCAATACAAGTTGAAAAATTGCCCAAATTAAAAAAAAATGTTCTTCATTGCACTGTTATTATTATATTGTGAATTTTCAAAGACTTGGAAATTAGAGGTAAAAATAGAGGTGAACTTTGAGAAAATTAATTTGATAAATAATTTCCATATGCCATGAATTAATATTTGAAACAAGCACACTTTAATTCATATATTAGTGACACTTAAATGTGCAATACAATATGTGATTTTATTTTAAATGAGATTGGTGTTATATATATGAATTTATTGTGATGTGTATTTTGGGTTTTTGACGAAATTGGGATATTTCAGACTATTACAGTAAATTTACAGAGTGCGATAAAAGAGATACTAGTTAAATTCTGCATATTTTTATCTCCCGCACCACCCAACATAAATGAGGGTAGTGTAACCTTCAAACAAAATAGCAGTGTGCACCGCCATTTGTAAGGGCAAAAATAGGAAAAATATAGGCTTTTTCAGTAAAAGCTTTTACCGGTATGGGACCTGTTATCCAGAATGCTCGAGCCATGGGGGCAAATTTACTAAAGAGCGAAGTGACTAAAGCTGGTGATGTCATTTCAGTACTTCACTGATTTACCAACGGGCGCTGGCGTAACTTCGCTAGCGAAAGAGATAGACTATAGCGGTACTTCGCTCCCTAATGCCTGGTGAATTTGCGCTCTGGCGAATGGACGTAACTACGCAAATTTACTAAGATGCAGATTTTACTGAACGTTACCTCTTGCGCCAGACTTGCCTTTGCCACCTCAGACCAGGCGAAGTGCAATAGAGTAGATAGGAGTTCCTCAAAAGTCCCAAAAAACGCCGGCGTCTTTTCCTTTTCTCAGGGTGAAAGGCTGCAAAAGAGTGCAACATTTTTTGGGGTAACCAGCATCCCCCCTACATTTCCTAACATATGGCACATAAACTATACACTGGGCTCATGTGTAGGGCATTATAATAACTCTATTTTCTTTTATTAAGGTTTCCCGGGCTTGTGTAGTGTAATGTATTTGCTGCAACATATACGTCCATTGAACTTTAACTTCCTGCTGTATGTAAATTACACAACGCTAGCGCTATGCTTTGCTTGGTGCAGTAACGCTAGCGCAACTTCGCCAGGACGCAACATAAGGATTTTAGTGAATTAGCATTATCCAGGCAAATCTACGCCTGGTGAAATGTTGCGCTGTGAGCGTATCCGTCACTGGCGAATTTTCGGAGGTTAGTGAATTTGCCCCATGGTGCTTTCCTCATATGGGGTCTTTTCATAAATCGATCTCTATACCATATGTCCTGCTAAAAAAATCATTTAAACATCAAATAAATCCAATAGGATTGTTTGGCTCATATTATGGTTAATTACATCTTAGTTTGGATCAAGTACAAGGTACTGTTTTATTATTACATAGAACAAGGAAATCATTTTTAAACATTTGAATTATTTGATTAAAATGGAGTCTATGGGAAAAGGCCATTCCATAAGTCAGAGCTTTCTGGATAATGGGTTTCTGGATAAGCAATCCTACGATAGGCTTGTCTATTGGACGCTAAATACAAGTTTGCAAAAACTACAGGTTTATTAAATATGCACAAAGGAAATTTGTTCCCATGAAAGAAAAAGTATGTACATCATTGCTTCATTTTACTATTTTTTTACATTCCACCACTATGAAGCAACAGATTTAGGCCATTGTATGTCAATTTAACGCTGCAGACGTCTCTATTTTAGTGTGATTAAAATACAGCAATAAATCCATAGTGTGGAAATGTTCATTAAGATAAGTGATATTTACAGCAGACAAGGGGAATGTGTGCTGGTCTCTGTGCTTGATACATACAGGCATTTGTTATATTGAAGTTGGTATAAATGAGACTTTTATTTAAGCTTCAGTAATGTCCATGTTAGTCATTCTGATAAGCAGGAGCAATGGCTTGTGAGGACACCAAATCATGACCATCCCCTTACATGAATAATCTAAAGTGACAGTGTCCTCATTTGTACATCTCTGCCTCAAATCCTTGTAACTGCAGTAAAGGCTGCTGGTAATTGACACAGGCTCTGCAGAAATGTGAATAAAGTAATTGAATTCTAGTTGCCATGCCCTGGATGAACAATTACAAGGAAATATTACTCCCCCTGATGTGTTCTATTGTAAAAAGAAAACCTGGACCTGGGCCAGAATGCTTGGGAACTGGGGTTTTCTGGATAATGGATTTTTCTGTAATCTGGATCTCCATACCTTAAGGGGCAGATTTATCAAGGGTCGAAGTGAAAATTAAAATTTTTAAATTCAAATTTCCAGGTAATTTTAGTGTACGTCGACAAGGGAATAGTCCAAATTTGAGTTGAATTTGAAAAAAAATTAGAAAATTCAAATATCGAAATTTACTGTGTCTTTAAAAATTCAACTTCGACCGCTTGCCATCTAAAACCTGCCAAATTGCTGTTTTAGCCTATGGGTGACCTCCTAGAACCTATTTGGAGTCATTTGGTGGACTCTGAAAAATCAAAGTGTATGTGTAACATTAGTGTGCCCATTTACTTAGCTCGAGTGAAGGAATGAATAAAAAAAACGTTGAATTTCAAATGTTTTTTTTGGCTACTTCGAGCATCAAATGGGCTACTTCGACCTTCGGCTACGACTTCGACTTCTAATTGAACGATTCGAACTAAAAATCGTTTGACTATTCAACCATTCGATAGTCGAAGTACTGTCACTTTAAGAAAAAACTTCGACCCCCTAGTTCGCCACCTAAAAGCTGTTAGCCTATGGGGAAGGTCGCCGTAGGCTTCCTAAGCATTTTTTGGTCAAAGAAAAATAGTTCAATCGATGGATTAAAATCCTTCGAATCGAACGATTCGAAGGATTTAATCTTTCTATCGAACGTTTTTTCGTTCGATCGTTCGATCGAACGAATAGCGCTAAATCCTTCGACTTCGATATACGAAGTCGAAGGACTACATGAAGGACTACATGAATGAGGTATATGCTGTTATAACTGGCTTGACCAATTAGGCCTTGTATCCCATCTGTTATCTATCTGAGTGAGACCTCAGACTTACTAACCACTGTAGTTAATAGTAGTGTTTATTAAACCTATATTCATATAGGAAGCAGGTTTAAAAAAAATAAACCAAAACAGAAGTGGCAACAGCTGAGTTGCACAGCTGGATTTTCATTGTCTTCATTGTAAAATAGAAAAGGGAATGTATGTATGTATGTATGTATGTATGTATGTATGTATGATGGTTGTCTGGAAGCACAACGTAATGTAATTATTCAGACGCTGACTTATTGTTCTGTGGATCTTTATGTGTTTTAGTTATTTGTTCAGATGTGCTCTCTCAAACAACTGCTTCTAAATATCTAATGAATAGGATGTTCCTATAAACAACCTGCTTGCCATATGGTGCCACAAAGACTTTATCTGGCACAACACTACAAGATAAAACAGCAGCTGCAGCTGAAATAAAAACAACAGGGCTCATTCACAAGGACAATTTCAAGTCATCACGTTCTTTACCCACAATGCAGGATTTTCTTCCAGTAATTCCAGCCTAATAGCAACCTAGAGATGGTGTTGTGTCTGACGTAATTGCACTGATGCATTAAATGTGTGCACTTACATGTATACTTCAACATGAAACACATGCAATTGCACTGATATTTAAAATGGTATGTGGGTCCCAGTCTTTGTGTACATCTGCCATGTAAAGGTAATATGTTAACAGATAACATATCAGTAGGATTTGCAACAGGAATGGGGGTTTGTATAGTTGATCTTTTGATTATTTCTAGTATATTCCATTGTATGGATTGACAGAGGGAATACAGAAAACACTGACAAAATTGTCTTGGGAAATCCCTTAAATAAATGTACATTAAAGCTCTCTCTGCTGGAGGTGAACTACTACAAGAGCTTTGAATTGGGCATCCTTGATCTTAACCCTTACTTCCCCAACAATGTTACTGATAATAGCATTATCCAGCCTTTAATCTTTTCCTGAAACATATATAATGTTTTGACAACCTGAAGTATTTTCTAAAACTGAATGATTATTTCTTGCCCCTGTACAGATTTATGCAAGGAAATAACATAAAATTCAAATTGCTGCTTTTGTTTATTATTTTTACTCCAATTTGTAAGACTTATCGATTGAAAAAAATCTAACAATTTTAAAGAAAAAAATTGTGCAAAAAAAAAACCTGCCAACATTCAAGCTTTTATCATTTGTATGTTTTAAAAAATAAATAAACAAAATAGTTTTTAAAAAAAAACAATGGTGAGTGTAAGGGTGATTGAGTTATAATTCTTCATGAATTAATGCAATTGAGTTTTTCTGAGCTTTGGAAAAGCTTCAACTAAAAAATTAGTCAGTTGCGCACCCCCTGTAGAATTCCAGTGATAGATACTTGATTTTATTTTCATTACAACCCCATTATATTTCATATGGGGCTGGCGCACAAATATTTTCATGAAAATGCAGAAGCACTACTCAATCTCCAATCTGCAGCTCTCCTACATATTCACATTCCACATACTGTGGATGATGGAAGTTGCAGTTGTGCATGTGTTATCATACAGTACAGACACACCAACTCTAAATTCATGAAATATATTTGTGTAGTGTCTTTTTCTTGGGTTACAATATAAAGCCATTTGGTGGGCCTAGACCTTGGCTGAATGCAGGAGCATGTTTCTGGAGATCAATCAAATTGTTTATATATTAAGTATAATATTTTCAAAAATAGTCTAATGTTAAAGAATGGCAAGAGATAAAAAATAAAGTAACAAATATACATTTTCGGTTGTTTTTTGTTATTTTCAACAGAAGAACTGTGGCCATTTTTCCAATTATCTTCTACAAGATGATGAATTCCAATGCAGAGGAAGATAAATTGAGCGCATTTCTCCAGTACATTGAAGATATGGGGCTAAAGGCCTATGATGGTTTGGTGATTCAGAATGCTTCAGATATCGCCAGAGAGAATGATCGCCTGAGAAATGAAACTAATCTCGCTTACATGAAAGAAAAACACGAAAAGCGCCGGAAACAAGATGTCATTAAACGGTAATATGAATATTGCTTTCTCTCTACCAAAACACCATTTGCAGCAATATAAATAATTATGAATAACAGAATCAGATAATAGACATGTTTTTTTTTTTATATTTGACTTGCATCGTGTTGACTTCATAATACAAATGGAATATAAAATCAAAACATTATTTGGGAAAAAGGAGTCACAAGTCTGTGAACAGTTTTTGCCAATTTTGCACCATGCTTCAGATGCGTCTGCAATGTGCTGATACAGATATGGGATCTGTTGACCAGAAAGCTCTGATTTACGGAAAAGCCACCTCCCATAGACTTCATTTTATTTAAATAATTAAAATTTTTAAAAATAATTCCCTTTTTCTGTGTAATAATAAAACAGTACCTTGTACTTGATCCCAGCAAGGCTATAATTAATCCTTATTGTGGGCAAAACAATCCTACTGGGTTTATTTAATGTTCAAATTATTTATCTAGTAGACTTAAAGGAGAAGCAAACCCTAAAGTTAAAAAATCCTGACCCCCCTCCCTCATCCCCCCAGCCTTGCTGCTTCCCTGGGCAAATGCCCCTCAGTGCAGATTCTGTCCAGCAGAGTTCACGGGTGCCATCTTCTTCTTCTCTTCAGCAATCTTCGGGAAGTGAGTACTGCAGGGTCGGACTGGGGGGTCCGGGGCCCACCGGGACTGGTGTCCAGGGCCCCCCTCTGGCCCCCCCTACCTACTTGGCGAATCCCTGCTCGGCGCCCAGGCGGCGCATCGCGCATGCGCAAATGGAAACGGCGCTCGGCGCGCATGCGCAAATGGCGCTGCGATGCACCGAAATTATTTTTATTATTTTTTTTAAAACTGTTTGGGGCAGGGGGACTGGCCCGGCGGGGGCCCACTAGGGTCGGGGCCCACCGGGTATTTTCCCGGTATCCCGCCGGGCCAGTCCGACACTGGAGTACTGTATTGGCGCATGCGCATTTGGAGCTATTTTCTGTTTCGCAACAACTGTGCATGCGCCGAAACTCACTGAAATTGCGAGGAGAAGACCTGAAGATTACTGAAGCGGCTAAAGATGGTGCCTGTGAACTCCGCTGCACACAATCTACACCGAGGGGTAAGTAAAGACTTAGGGGCATTTGCCCGGAGTAGCAACTAAGTATGGGGAGGGGGGTCTATGTAGGGTAGGGGGTAGGGTTTTTTAACATTAGTGTTTGCTTCTCCTTTAAGATATGGAGATCCAAATTACAGAGAAGATCCCTTCTCTCGAAAACCCCAGGTCCTGAGCATTCTGGACAATAGGTCCCATACCTGTACTACATTTTTTACATTTCCCCTATAATTTCTCTACACAGTTAGGATGTGCTTTGTGAACACATAGTGACTCAATTTGGGTTTTTTTGCAAATTATTATTCTGTTTACGGATTTTATCATATGCTGCCAATTGTGTTTTAGCATAGTGTATATAGAAACAGGACAGTGGCAAGGGGCAATGCACTAATACAATACAAGGAGCATAATTCTGTCAGCCATAATACCTCAGGAAGTCAATGCTATGTGTGTGCTGCTGTAATTAGTGCCAGGGACTGAACCAATAGTTCTTGAATGGGGGTATTGTCTCTCCCTATGTTGGTAAAGCTTGAAGATCACCTTTAAAATGTATGTCCTAGTTTAGATATAAAACCCCTGTATATAAGAGAACTCAGAACTGCCACCCCTAATTGATTTACTGTGAAGATATGTGCTGTCCAGTGTATGCAATACATTTGGCTATGATCAACAAAGATCTGTGTTTTTCCAAAGTCATCGGAAAGTGCAGAATTCGCTGTAGTTTCTTGATAGATATATTCTGACAGTGGCTATTTTAGAATATTCTCTGAGGTGTACAGGTGAATCAATAAGTGTATGAGCTGTTCTAGTAGATCTACATCTCTTGCGGTTTGGTCCATCTGTGTTCCTTGGGGAATATGCAGGGAAGGTTCATCACTGGCTGCGTGGGATGAGGACAGGGTTAGGCACCTTTCATCTCTTTGTTTAGACTGCAGGGTTTACAAATACCATGGCCTTTATGTGGATCTAATGGCGTCTGACATAAAAAGTTTCAGGTATACATATAGATCAAGACCTATCCATGCAACAGTTCTACAAACTATAGACACATACATACATATTATCTATCAGTGGCACTGCTAATGGAGATCAAGATTTCTCTTATTAAAATAGGTTTTGCCTGTGAAATTAGGTGGTGTACATAGTTCATGCTTTATAGGGACAATTCTGCCCCTGTTTCATGAGTTTATTACTATAGCGTGTATATATAGGCCTTAGAACTCTTAAAGCTTTTGTTTTTTAAAAACAATTTCATAGCTAGTATGAACATTTCAGGACAAGAGCGATAACAGGGTTGTAGCAAGCGAATAAAGATATCTGTAAAAAAAAGTGACTTTTTAATAATGTATAGTATATTAGATAGGGTTTTAAATTTCAGTGATATTAATTACTTGTGATTATCATGGCATTTTGTGCAAGGACCTGTGCTTGCCCCATGAATAGAATTAGACAGCTCCGTGTTCATGAAGAGCAGGTAGAGGGAAGGGCATAAGTCATTTAGATGCCAGTTATTGCACACCAACAGGTGCAGACAGCAAAGCAGCCCTGTACCTACTTGTGCCTGAATTGGCCAAGGCTACCGTGGGCTGATCTGGCTTTGTGCAGATCATAACAAGATCCCAGAAGCAAGTGTTTCTTGAATTTTTATGCCGCTTAGTGCTCAAGTGGTTTTGTTTGGGATAAATATCAACAATGCATGCTTTTATGATTTCCACAAAGCAGGGAGACATGCAATGCAGAAGATGCATCTATTGTATGATACGAATATCTGCAGTATGCAGCCAGTGGTGCCTTTAAAGTAACAATAGGCTTCTACAAATGGAGTTGGTTTTAATGGAGCATTCAAAAATGTATGTTTAATGTTGCTTTATACTGAGCTTATTTCCCATTAAACCCTGCTTCCTCTAGCATATACATCTGAAATAGTGAAAAAATGAAGTATGCTTTGTTATTGGTTCTACACTGGAATTGAAGAATGGTTTAATTGTATGATTATTTACACTGTTTAGAATCTGTTAATGTGGAGGTTAAACATTTAATCAGACGATGATACATTCATGCTGACTTTTACTCCATACATACTACAAGACTTTTTCAATCATCTGTGCAGCTGGTATTTACTGTATCTATCCGAAATATATGAAGGAATGTATTAATATGTAGTGATGGGCGAATTTATTCGCCAGGCGCGAATTCGCGGCGAATTTGCGCGTTTCGCTGCCAGCGAATAAATTCGCGAAATGCCCGCGAAAATTTGCTGCAAAAATTCGCCAAAAACGGGCGCCGGCGCCAAAAACGGGCGCCGGCGTCGAAAAAACGGGCGCCGGTGTCAAAAACGAGACGCTGGCGCCGTTTCGCGAATTTTTCGCCGTTTCGCAAAAATTCCCGAATTTTTCGGCGAAGCGAAACAGCACAAATTCGCCCATCACTATTAATATGGTTTGGTGAAACCTCATCTTTAATGGTCAACTATGAAAAATGAATGGTGCACTTAAAGGGATACTGTCATGGGAAAAAAAAATTTTTTCAAAATGAATCAGTTAATAGTGCTGCTCCAGCAGAATTCTGCATTGAAATCCATTTCTCAAAAGAGCAAACAGATTTTTTTATATTCAATTTTGAAATCTGACATGGGGCTAGACATTTTGTCCATTTCCCAGCTGCCCCATGTCATGTGACTTGTGCCTGCACTTCAGGAGAGAAATGCTTTCTGGCAGGCTGCTGTTTTTCCTTCTCAATGTAACTGAATGTGTCCCAGTGGGACATGGGTTTTTACTATTGAGTGTTGTTCTTAGATCTACCAGGCAGTTGTTATCTTGTGTTAGGGAGCTGTTATCTGGTTACCTTCCCATTGTTCTTTTGTTTGGCTGCTGGGGGGGGGAAAGGGAGGGGGTGATATTACTCTAACTTGCAGTACAGCAGTAAAGAGTGATTGAAGTTTATCAGAGCACAAGTCACATGACATGGGGCAGCTGGGAAATTGACAAAATGTCTAGCCCCATGTCAGATTTCAAAATTGAATATAAAAAAATCTGTTTGCTCTTTTGAGAAATGGATTTCAGTGCAGAATTCTGCTGGAGCAGCACTATTAACTGATTCATTTTGGAAAAATATTTTTTTCCCATGACAGTATCCCTTTAAGTTCTATCACCAGTATTGCCCTCTCACTGGATTAACAGATGCCTTGCATTAAATGTGAGATATGGCTATGCAGGAAAATGTACCTTTGTGTGCAGCGTGACTTCAAAACAAAGTTTGCTCCATCTGTAATTTATTTCCCTTAATACTAGGCCCAGAGTCATGTTGTGCTATTGTGGATATCTCTATTCTCCATATACAGATATTAAATTGTTTTACAGTAAATATCTCTCTCTGGACATTTTTGGATTTTTAAACAAACCTATTGTTGTCTTTACTTAATAGCACACATGATCCAGAATGAGCAGAGGTGCAGATCTCCAGGGATGATTTATATTTTCTTACTCTGGGTTTTACTGGTACGCTGTTCTGAATTTGTGACATCAACAGACTATTGGCTATGCCCCACTATAGCTTTGATCACTGCGAATTTCTAATGAGAAATGACAATGTGCCCTGAATTACTGAAAGCTGATTCCTATTTTTAAATGGCATGCATGTTGCTTATAGGATAAAGAATCACTCATTGTAATATTCATGGATGCCTACATTCCCACGTGCCTCAGATTCAGCAAGTTCCTCACTGCGCTTGCAGACATAAATGCGCCCTAGTATGTGCTACCATTAATGAAAACCATCATCAGTAGGGATGTAGCGAACGGCGGAAAAAATGTTCGCGAACATATTCGCGAACTTGCGACAAAACATGCGAATAGTTCGCGAACGTCGCGAACCCCATAGACTTCAATGGGAAGGCGAATTTTAAAAGCTAGAAAAGACATTTCTGGCCAGAAAAATGATTTTAAAGTTGTTTAAAGGGTGCAACGACCTGGACAGTGGCATGCCAGAGGGGGATCAAGGGCAAAAATGTATCTGAAAAATCCATTGTTGACACAGCGCTGCGTTTTGTGCTGTAAAGGGCAGAAATCACACTACGTCACTCAGGTGATGTTTCTGGACACGGAATGTGAAAAAGCTCACACAGCTAGGTGGCACTTGGTTAAAGACTGGGCAAATAATGCCTGCAAGGGCAACGTATACACTACAGCCGTTGGATACGGAATATATTATTGCTGCTTGAAAAACGTCACTCGGGTGGTGTTTCTGGAGACGGTATTATTATTGATATTTAGACAGCTAGGTGGCAGTTGTTTGAAGAACAGATGCAGATGAGAGATCAGCAGCAGGACAGACAGCTGCCCACAGCAGCTACATACAGAGCACTGCAGTAGAAGGTAGATTACTAGCCAGCAAAGCTACCTAACCTAAAATGTCCCTCAAATCCCTGCAGAGTTCTGTCCCTACAATACAGAGCAGTATCAAGTAGATTACTAGCCAACAAAGTTACTATCAACTGTCCCTCAAATCACTAACAGCTCTCTCCCTACACTAGCTCTTCCAAGCACACACAGGCAGAATGAAAAAACGCTGCAGGGCTTCAGTTTATATATGGAAGGGGAGTGGTCCGGGGGTGTGGGGGTGGTCCAGGAGGGAGAGCTTCCTGATTGGCTGCCATGTATCTGCTGGTCTGGGGTGAGAAGGCAAAAATAAGCGCCAGCTAAGGCGAACCCAAATTGGCGAACGTCGCGCGACGTTCGCGAACATTCGCCGAACGCGAATAGTCGATGTTCGCGCGAATTAGTTCGCGGGCGAACAGTCCGCGACATCCCTAATCATCAGGTGACAATTGTTTTTATCAGATATTTATAAAGACAGAATAAGAGCAAATCATACATTTTCTCTATCGCTGTATATGCTTTTAAAAATACAGCTGTTCTCCAGGTTGGAGCCTAACCTTAATGAATGGGATGCATTGGGTCTGTGGATTGTTTTCAGCCTGAGATGGGATTAAAATTAGTGATGGGCAAATTTATTCGCCAGGTGCGAATTCGCTGCGAATTCCCAAAAAGTTGACGCCGGTGTCAAAAACGAGACGTCAATGCCGTTTTGCAAATTTTTTGCTGTTTTGCGAATTTCAAAGGAGATTCGCTATTTTTTCAGCGAAACACCCCAAATTCACCCATCACTAATTAAAATGAAGCTGTACATTATACCTGCTTTCTGCTGAAATATGCAGCTCTATTTGACCCACTTTATAAAACAGTGGATTCACTCATTTTTCCAGGGGGTTTTACCCCTGCTATGAATGAATATATGCCACAACTTGTCATTAAGTTTAGGGGGGAGCGATGTTTACACCACTCATATAGAGCGTTGTCACGACTACCTCCTCCTGGTGCACTTCATGTATCTTCTACAGTTTAGTGGCCCATCTATTAAACCTTAAATTTATCTTGTCGAGTTTCTAAATGGAAAAAAATAAATTTTTCGAGGAAAAAAAGATTTATTATATTCCCAAAGCTGCTAAAAATCCAAATATAAAAATATCTATAAACTCGAGTTTTAGTAAATTACCCCCTTAATTTTGGAAGTAACACTTTACAGGGGTGGTTCGCTTTTAAGTTATCTTTTAAGTATGTTATAGAATGGCCAATTCTAACCAATTTTCAATTGGCTTTAATCTTTTTTCTTTTTGATTAATTCTTCTTCTGACTCTTTCCAGCGTTCACATCTAAAAAAGTGCTTTGTAAAGCTACATCTTTAGGTGGTTATTTAATAAAATTCAAGTTTATCTCAGTTTTTTTAATAAAACAAACAACTAAACTCTCATCCACGAATTTAACTCATTTTTCAATAATTCTTCTCAAAAAAGTCAGAGCAAAAAAAAATTGCGACAAAACCGAGCATCAATTTAAATCATACGATTGATGCTCTGAGAACTCAACTTTATCGGATTATCAGATAAAAGACCAGACTTTATCGGATTACCCGGCGCAGACCATAATGTCAAGAAACAACTTCAGGGACATCTGCCATTGGCTTCTACATGACCTCAACAGGTTTGAAATGGTGAATTTTTGGATTTTCATTTTTAGCAGCTTTGGGTTATAATAAATCTCTAAAAATTTAAGTTTTTTTTCCCTCTAAAAGTTTGTGTTTTCCCCTTTAAAAACTCGACCAGATAAATTTGAGGTTTAGTAAATGGGCTTATTGTCATTGATATTTTTTTATTACTCATCTTTCTATTCAAGCCCTCTCCTATTCCAGTCTCTTATTTAAATCAACGCATGGTTGCTAAGGTAATTTGGACCCTAGCGACCTGAAATTGCAAATAAGAGAGTTGCTGAATAAAAAGCTAAATAACTCAAAAACAACAACAAAAAAATCAAAACCAATTGCATTGTCTCAGAATATCACTCTCTACAAAGGTGAACAATTTCTTTAAAAAGGGACCTCGACTACAATATTTGTACAGAGTACAGACAAGGCAGATTTATGATAGAGAATTGATTGATGTGAAAATTTAGGCAGCTCCAAGTAGAGTTGATTTAATAGTGTGGGCTATGAGGTGTTTGATGGCTTTCGCTCAGGGAGCAGTTCTAAATATCTGAAGAAAAGCCACTAAAAGCCACTGAAAACGGATTTTCTTTTCTGTAATGCTGATGTTCTTGATTGATATTCTGAGGGTATTTCCAATTTTGTCTGTTACCCTGTTAATAGGACATTGGGATATGGTTCTAACCTAAATTGGTATAACTAGAACTTTTTTGACAGGCACATCCTATCATGCATTACAAGGTAATTATGTATAAAGAACCTTATTCAGGGCACTTCTGTCACACATAACATGGCCATCTCCCTAGTGAAGCTAATCTAGGAAATCTCAGTTACCTCTCTGACTAACTGAGATCCACACAACAGACATACTGAAATGGCTTTACTACCCTTATGTCAGCTTTGTTAAAGGGGGGGGGCTGATTTACAAACATGATAAATTACATAGATGATAAATAACTCCCTATATCATTGTTATCCAGAATGCTAAGGACCTTGGGCTTTCCGGATATTGGATCTTTCCGTAATTTGGATCTTCATACCATAAATCTACTAAAAAATCATGTAAACATTAAATAAACCCAATAGGGTTTACGGATAATGGATACCATACCTGTACCAGATTAAAGGTATAAAGAATCCATGATTTGACCTTATTTATTAATAAAAATGCACGATTTATTCTGATCGGGGAAAACTTAATACAATCTAGCGAAAATATGAAGCGTGTTTTTGTTTTGTATTTTTTCCCCAAATCGTTTGAAAAAAGTCGGGTATTCGGGCTAATTCCAGTGCAGACCACAGAAGCTTCCAAATAGTATAGGAACCTCTCCCATAGACTTATATATTGACTTATATACAAACTCGGTATGTCTGAGATGGTGGATTTTCAGATTCTGACTTTTTGCAGCCTCGGGGGATAAAAAATCTTTTTTTTTCCACTAAAAATTCGGATTTTATAGTAAAAAAAAATCTCGAATTTCAAAAGTTTTTGCCATTTGGACTTTAATGATTAACCCCTTAGGCTTTTTTTTTCCCCACTAAAAACTCGAATTTTTCGTGTTTTGGGCATTCAGACTTAAAATAACTTTAATAAATAACCCCCTTAGTCTACTAGAAAATCATGTAAACATTAAATAAACCCAATAGGGTTTACAGATAACGGATACCATACCTGTACCAGATTAAAGGTACTGTATAAAGAATCCATGATTTGACCTTATTTATTAATAAAAAAGCACAATTTACTCTGATCGGTAAAAACTTAATAAAATCTAGCGAAAATATGAATCGTGTTTTTGTTTTGGATTTTTTACCACGAATCGATTGAAAAAATCGGATATTCAAGCTAATTTCAGCGCAGAAACTTCCAAATAGGATAGGGACCTCCCCCACTGACTTATATATTGATTTATATACAACCTCGGCAGGTCTGAGATGGTAGATTTTCGGATTCTGACATTTTGCAGCCTCGGGGTATAATAAATCTTTTTTTTTCCACTAAAAATTCGGATTTTATAGTAAAAAAAAATCTCGAATTTCAAAAGTTTTTGCCATTTGGACTTTAATGATTAACCCCTTAGTCTATTAGACAAATAATATAAACTTTAAATAAACCCTATAGGCTGGTTTAGCCTATTATTTTGATAAAATGGAGTCTGTCTTTCTGCAATTCGGAGCTTTCTGGAAAACGGGTTTCCGGATAACGGATCCCATACTTGTACTAGAATAAAGGTATTTTCCCTTCTGTCATTGAACTTTGTATAATATCACTTAAAAGGGTTCATTTACAAAAGTATGCCCTAAACTGGACCAGCCCAGCAGTCAGTAGCAACAGATAAGAACTTTGTTTTTATTTTCTAACTTGTAGTTAGACAGTAGAAAATGAATTGCTCCATATTTATCAGAGTGCAGTTAAACATTAATGTTTATAAATGAACCCCCCTGTGTCTATAATGGACAACACCCACCAGTCATGGCTCTATGTACAAGGTGCTGCATGTTCTCAATGTGTCTGGGTTTCCCTGCCACGTTCCAAAATCATACAAGCAGGTTCATTTTCTCCTGATGAATGTGACAGGGACCTTAGACTGCAAGCTCAGTGCTGAGGGATCAGTCGTATTGCCATTTATTTTCAATTTCATATTCCGTCTCCTGTAGTCAGAGTGCTCCCCTCCCCCTTGGGTTTGCAGGTTATTTGTAGGCAACAGTCGGATGCTGAGAAGAGGTGGAGTCAGGTCTGACTGTGCTGCATGAGTGCTTAGCAGAAAAACAAGGCAGACAGACAGCTGAGGTAAACTCCCAGGGAGCCTTGTGCTCAGAGCCCTTTGCCACTGTTGTCAAATGCGCTCTATTATTCCCACAACAAACAAATCAGTCCAGTAATGCATCTGCTAAAGACACTATACATCATTGTTTTTTTCTATCAAGGAAAATGGTCAATAGGAGGAAGTATAGGGACCAAATTGGATGGATATTCCTTGAGCCATTCAAAAAGTTGATCTCTGCACTGACTATTCTAGAGCAATAATCAGGAAACCTATAAACTGTAGGTATGGCATCTATTATTTGTCATCCCTGGGACCTAAAGATTTTCCAGATAAAGCATTTTTCTCTAATTTAGAGCACTATTCCTTCAGGCCACTTTAGAACACAAAAACATGAAAGAAAACAACAGTAGGCTTGCTTTTCCACCAAATAAAGCGTAGTTACCATCATGTACAGGGTACTGTTTAATCATTATAGAGAAAAGGGAATGATTTTTGTTTTGCTGAGATAGGACCAAGTAGGAAATGGTGCCCCCTCTATTTTGGAGCTTTCTGGATAACGGGTTTCCACATAATACATCCTGATCCTGTATTGTATAGGGATGACATCTATAATCTGGAATGTCTTGGACTTTCTTGGGGTTTTCTGGATAAGCGATCTTCCTATATTTTAGATCACCATAACCTTAAGTCTGCTAAAATATATATATATATATATATATATATATATATATATATATATATATATATATATATATATACTGTATATATATATAGTCAATGGAGGAGTCGGCACTCACGACACAAGGTTCACAGTTGCCTGGGTGCAGTGTCCAAAATAAGATTCAATATTGTACAAATAAGGTCCGCACTCTCAGGACTTAGGAAAAGTTAAGAATTTTTTTTTATTCACATAGGAGACTGACGTTTCGACCTCTTCAGAGGCCTTTCTCACTTTGAGAAAGGCCTCTGAAGAGGTCGAAACGTCAGTCTCCTATGTGAATAAAAAAAATTCTTAACTTTTCCTAAGTCCTGAGAGTGCGGACCTTATTTGTACTATATATCTATATATATATATATATATATATATATATATATATATATATATATATATATATATATATATATAGATATATATATATATATATAGATATGTCTATATATATATATATATATATATATATATATATATATATATATATATATATATATATATTCCACAAGAAGAGAGCACTCATGGCTTTATTTTCATAAAAGACAAAAGACCTTTATTCCATTAACCACATGTCTACACGTTTCGATCCCAGAGGATCGTCATCAGGATCTCTGGGATCGAAACGCGTAGACATGTGGTTAATGGAATAAAGGTCTTTTGTCTTTTATGAAAATTAAGCCATGAGTGCTCTCTTCTTGTGGATTGTAAATACATTGGTGAGCACCCGGCACTTGCTATCGTGATTGGTGTGTGCAGAGAGATGGAGATATATCTCTGTGTGTTTATATATATATTTATTTCTATATATCTAGATATATATATATATATATATATACAAAAACAAAAAATGCAGCTCATCCATGTGTTGCAATTAAAATCAGTCTGGTGCATGGGTGTGTGGCTTATATCATATACTGAACTAAACAAATTAACCCAGCACTATCATTATACAACTTTAAGGAACAATTGGATTAAAGAGAACTTATCTGAATTTGGCAAAAAGAGACACTTTTGGTTACATGGTTTGTACAAAGTATGCATAAGCTGATGCGCCCCGCCAAGGCAGTGTCCATGCATCAGTCCTACCTAAGTGAAAAAGGGTATTTTCTTTGGGAGGAGAAAGACCATACCTGCTTCTCTCTTTATTTGGCATGACCTCTTCCAAAGAAACATTCAGCATTATGGGCTTTTAAGTAATCTGTAGGACTGTGTTTAGAGGGGCGGGGGTTGGGAGAGCAAGCATTAAAGGGAAAGCCACTTTCCTTTATAGAATATACAAAAACAAAAAATGCAGCTCATCCATGTGTTGCAATTAAAATCAGTCTGGTGCATGGGTGTGTGGCTTATATCATATACTGAACTAAACAAATTAACCCAGCACTATCATTATACAACTTTAAGGAACAATTGGATTAAAGAGAACTTATCTGAATTTGGCAAAAAGAGACACTTTTGGTTACATGGTTTGTACAAAGTATGCATAAGCTGATGCGCCCCGCCAAGGCAGTGTCCATGCATCAGTCCTACCTAAGTGAAAAAGGGTATTTTCTTTGGGAGGATATATATATACAGTATATATATCCCCAGAGAATTTAGCAAAGATACACACTGGGTCAAATCATGAGGGAGAAGACAGAAGGGAAAGCTGATATGGCAGCAGAGTAAGGCTGAAGTCAGTTTTATACAGCTGGGGAATAGCAAAATATTGCACTAGTAAAACAAATGATTGCTAATACTGTATAGCCGCTTCTATTATTATTATTATTTTTATTAAAACACATTAGATAGACAATTATACAGTGATACTGTGATACCAGCAGCCACATAGAAAACCTGAACTTTAATTTTGACAAGGAAAAGAAGTTGTTGGGCCCTATTTATGGGACTATTATAGACTATCTAGAATCTGCCAACATTTTCATGATGCACTAATATATTGATTATTTCTCCTCTCATTTTGTCAAAAAAGGCTCCTGCCAGGTTTTAACTAGAACAACGTTGAGGTTTTAATATGTATAAATTCAAATTTGGAAATGTTTTTGAAGTTTGGGAAAACAAATCACTATTGCAATATCTATGAAGACTTTAATTCATCCAGATCATGCTATAGACCGGTGAGTCACATTCAAATGTAAGAACAGTTGGGGAGCAACACAAGCATGAAAAAAGTCCCTGGGGTGCCATATAAGGACTGTGATTGCCGATTTGGAGCCTCTATGTGGACTGACAGCCTACAGGAGGCTCTGTTTGGCAGTACACCTGCATTGAGGCCACTGCGATCAACATCCAAGGTCAGAGAGCAACATATTGCCCACGAGCCACTGGTTTGGGATTACCGATATAGGGTATTTAGTAGTGATAGGTCTAAAACAATTGGAGCAATTTTTCACTTTTTTCGACTTATCGCTACTGAATGCAGCTATTGCAATTTAATTTATTTAGGTTGATGGTACAGCAGCCTGTACCTATGATAGATGTACCCTCAAAAGAGGATTGTTCAGTGTAAATACTGCCAAAACAATGCTTCTCGAAACTGTACCTATAATACATACTTATCTGCCATTGGCATGTGGGTGTCAAGTACTGGCATGGGACCTGTTTTTCAGAATGCTCAGGACGAGTGATGGGCGAATTTCCTCATTTCAGGGCCTGCGAATGTTTTCGCGAAACGGCGGCAAAAATTCACCTTTGAAAATTCGCTGCAACAAAAAAAAAATTGTTGCATGTCAACATTGCCGCGCGCATAAAAATTGTTGCGCGTCAAAAAATTTCAGCCGCCCATTGACTTGCATTGAAATGCAGTTGGACAAAAGAGTCGCACGTGAAAATATTGTCGCTCGTGTCAAAATTATCACGAATCAAAATTATTTTGACACCTATTGGCTTCAATGTGTTTTGCAAATTTTCCACCATTTCCCCTATCACTTCTCGGGACCTGCGGTTTCCCAGATGCAGGATCTTTCCCTAATTTAGATTTTGATACCTTAGGTCTGCTAAAAAAACAAATTTGAACATTAAAGTATAAGTAAACCTTAAAAAAAAAGTGAATGTAAAATGAATGAGGGTGCTATTCTAAGCACTTTTGCAATGTACATACATTATTTTTTTTTTTTTCAATTCCAAGATATTAAAGAATACATGTACGATTAACATAGTACATAGTCCAACCAGTCTGACCACCAAGTAGTCAAGGAAGTTGTCAGGAAAAAGACAGAGGGCCGCTCTGATGTTCTTCTGCAGAAGAACATTATGGAAGGGGTTCGGGCCCACCGAGGCTGGCACCCCCGGCCCCCTGTCATAGTCATGAGGTCCTTTATGAATGCTGCGCAACACCTTTCCTCCCCCCAATGTACCTTGTAGTCTTGTAGCAGCTGCAGTCGGAGGTCAGGGGCAGATGTTTCATGTGTGTCTAGGTCAGCAGAGTCTACAGGGTTTTTCCCGGAGTCCTGCTACCCCAGTCTGACCCAGCACATCATCAACAGCCCCAGTTCAGTTTGCACCCTGGCTTACCCTGTTCCATAATTATCTGAACTATTTATCAGAATCATGTATCTTTCTCCCTTAATTACATAAATCTATGAATTGGCAGCTTTGGACTTGCTGTCTGAAATATAGCCTCTGTTGTCTTTCTTGCAAATAAAAAACAGCCTTTGTGCATCTCTTCCTCTAATTACAGCTAGTAAACAAATGATGACTGTAAGGTATTTGGAGATGATTTGAAACATAGCGGTGTTTGGAAACTAGAACTGGCTAAGAGTCAGGAAAGACAGTAACAACAGCGTAAGTCCAGAAATTCAAGTGTTGGTCACAGCCTGTAATGAGAATTAGACATGGTTTGGAAGCATGGGAGATAAGCACTACCAGAATCTAAGAGGGTGAGACTCAAGAGCCGGCACTGACACTGTGAGATAATTATTTCAGCACCAAGTATTTCCAAGTAACACAATAAACATGGGTCAAGGAATTCCACCTAAGTGGTTGTCGCTGAGTTATATGTGTCAGAACTGGGTTGAATGTTACCAGGAGGTAGTCTTGGAGTTTTAGAAGAGACTGATGGAAAATTCTCTTGGGATGAATTTAGGGATGGCTTCCAAATGTAAGGAGAAGCAAGATAAAAAGGCAATAGAGCAACCAAGCAATGTTCAGAGAGGAAAGGAGGAGGTCTCCAGGAATGCATGAAGACACAAGAGAAGAGATGTAGTGAGGTACAGAGGAATGAAGGGCTTTGAAGGTTATGAGGAGTTTATAAGTTATTCTTTGCTTTATGGGAAGTCATGATAAGGATTTCAACAGTGGGGGGGGCTGCTCTCTCTTGGATGAGAGGAGGAGGATTCTAACAGCAGAATATAATACAGACTATAGTAAGAGAGATGGAATTTGTGGGGGCAGTTAGTATTAATAACTATAATGTGTTATTTTGTTTTGTTATCCATATTTTTACTGAACTGTATACGTGAAGGCATGGTTTACAGTTTGAATAGAAAATTCCCATGTTTTTATTCATACATATTATCCAGCCTCTTGATATTTCTTGTCTGCATTGTTATATATAAAATATCCCCCAGTTTGTGTTCTGATAGAATGTATGTACCATGCCACAGCTAAGGCAAGTAGTATAGTAGTTTTCTGCTTCTATTTATAAAGCAGAAAAACCCATGTTCTTCATTCAAACGTGACCGTAGTTTTTTTTTTTTTTGTATCTTTGCAAGAGCCCCCATCAATGCTAAGTGCTCATCACCTTCTCACCCTCGAGAATCCTCACAAATACCCACCCACCCTTTGTTAATTGCTGGCACCTATGCTCACACAATACAAAGTGCTAACAGTGATGTTTACACATCAAGGCTTCACACTGAACTTCTCACTTGGATTAGTATGGCAAACACAATTTATATGGCAAAGATGTACACGTTTAATAGAGTTACTGTCATCAAGATCACAATGCAGCCAAAGCAGCTATAGAGGTATACAGTCTCTATAAATTTACTGATCCATTCTGATACATTATACCCAAAATCCAGTCCATCTGTAAAGCTTATGTAATTTGAATCTGAAATGGACAAGAACAAAGTCTGTAAATTTATAAAACCCAGAAATATTAAAAACTGCACTTAAAGTGATAGAATACACCATATTACTATTAATAAAACATTATATTTATTTTTATTATTATGTTATATACTATTTATTTCTGACATATTCAGTGCATATCAATATATTTACACAGTTTGCTATCATTCTCATTGCAGCTGTCACATCATTTATTTACAAGTCTTACCAGAGGAGGCTGAGTGGAGTAAATACTTAAATATACTCCACCACTAACGGATTTCTACCTATTGCCTCATATCTCCATGAATGCATCCGCACAACTGCAAATCCTACCAGTAAGCTCAAATCGCTGTAATAAACCAATTATTAGTTGATAATCGTCCCCATTTCTTATGCAGGTTTACTGAGAACCCTGCAGCTTTAAAAGTTAGACACCCTATTGCTTCTGAATGAGTTTGTTTTTGATTCTCTGTGTGATGGCGGTTAAACATTGCCCTGGGGACATGAGCAGATTGTGTGGTCTTGTCAAATATTTTTTTCCCTCTACCATTAACCCTGTCTTTGAGAGGCATTCTTCCATGAAACACTGAAAGGTCACTGACGTTACTTTCTGTTTTTGGTAACTGTAATAATTATGTGTCACTTCCTCTGATAACAATTAGGTGACAATTCTCCAGGTTTGTTTAAAGTAAGAAAAGTAGCAAATTTCGCACCATGCCTAATAGCCATTCTCCAGGTCTCATAACCCATAACCACAGCATAGCACTCACTGGTAATCTGTTTAAACACAAACATTTGACTGTTTACTGTGGTCTGCAAGAAGACCTATTGAAGATTTTATAATTTTTGAACATTTACCCAAAGTGAGTTTTTTTTGAGTGGTGTTGCAGTTGTTCTGATCCATAAGCATTTTTCCAGTTGTAGCTCAATTTGTTTTGCATTCCATTGAAATTACATGTATCTACCCCTGCCTTTCCTTTCCCTGAATTAAGTAAGAGAATAACATTGTAGCACCTAATGTGTGGTCTATTTTATTCTGCCCTAACCCAGTTTAGGCTGGGCTTCTTATAGTTGATTTGGTCAGATTACTAAACAGGTGGTTTACCATTAAATTAACTTTTAGTATGTTATTGAATGGCCAGTTTTAAGCAGCTTTTCCATTGGTCTTCATTATTTTATTTTTTTTATAGTTTTTAGTGATATGCCTTCTCCTTCTGACTCTTTGAAGCTTTCAAATGGAGGTCACTGACTTCATCTAAAAAAACAAATGCCCTGCAAACTACACATGTCTTGTTGTTGCAACTTTTTATTACTTATCATATTCCAGTCTCTTATTCAAATCAGTGCATAGTTGCTAGGGTAATTTGGATCCTAGCAAACACCTCGCTGAAATTGCAAACTGGAGAGCTGCTGAATATAAGGCTAAATAACTCAAAAAACACAAATAATAAAAAAAATTCAACTCAAATGCAAATTGTCTCAGAATATGACTCCCTACATCATACTAACTTAAAGGTGAACAACATATTGTGGATAGCTATGAATATTGCTACCCACAAATGACTTGCAGAGAAGTATGGGGAGAGGCTAACCCACTGGGATCGCCACTCTTTTCCCACCTGATTACAACAGCAGTTAAAATGCTGAAAGCCCTGAATGCAAAAGGGCACACAAACCTTTATAGACTGACCTACATATACATTTTAATCCAGAGTTTTTAGTTCCAGGCTAAATATCTGTGCATCTGTTGCCTGTGTTCATCACATTCTTTGGCAATATGCAAGTGTAGGCAGGCAAGTGTCTTACCAAGCATAGTAGGGCAACCAATATATTATATTCATTTTACATGTACAGTGGCTTTTTAATCAGCTATGTAAAATCTTTTTAATCAGCTCTGTAAAATAATAGCTATAAACAGCAGTTGTAACATTCTATAATATTCAAACAAAGGCACAATTCTTAGAGCAAATAAATAAACCGAAAGCTTCTTTGTAACCTCACTGCCCTTTAAGCGGGATTATCTTTTTAGTTCCAGAGATTGCTGAACGATTGGGATTCCTGGAGAATTCCGCTGGTGTTTTCTAATGCAATCACCTCTTCTCTCATACTCTTTTAAAATGGGGGCAAGTGTTTTCACCAGACATTGATTGGTTCTATAGTTCCTCTTTTTCCTGATTATCTATTTCCATTTTATAATACAGTGATTCTGTGATTGTTTAGAGGAAGAAGGATTATGATGAAATATGTTAGTGGTATTCTTATAAAAGACAGAAAATACAGTAAACACTCCAATATTAAACTAAAAATGATGCCACAAATGACTGCTGCCATTACCACTGATTATTGACCTATTAAAGGCATTGGAAATATAATTTTTGTCTATAAATAAAAACAATTATAATTAACTTACTCTATATGTTGTGTATTTGCCATTATTACTTGGTTTTCACTAAAAACATTGCACCAATGGTTTGTTTATGCTTTCCTGCACCCAATAGTGCATAAGGGTTATGAATATTTATTTTAATCTGATATCATGTGATGACCATTTGCTGTCAAAACATTTCATTAAAATATTTTACAGCTTTGTATGATTTTAGAAAAAACAGAATTACAAAATTGAGAAACTCTTTGCATCATTTCACTTTAAGGGACAGATTTATCAAGGGTCAAAGTGAATTCGAGGGAATTTTCGAAGTAAAAAAATTCGAAATTCAAAGTAATTTTTTGGATACTTCGACCATCGAATAGGATTATATGAATTCGACTTCGATTCGTAGTAAAATAGTTTGAATAGTCGACTATTCAAAAATCGAAGTACAGTATCTTTAAAAAAACTTCGATTTCAATACTTCGCCAAATTAAACCTATGGGGACCTTCTAGAGCATTTTTCTACGTTTTTTGAAGTCAAAGAAAAATCGTTCAATCGATGGATGAAATACTTTGAATTGTACGATTTTACTTTGACCGCAAATGGCCAAATTCGATGGTCGAATTACGAAGCTTTTTCTACTTAGAAATTCAACCCTTGATAAATCTGCTAATTAATAAGTAGGTTGAAATACCTTGTTATTGGGTGCATAATACATCAGCAGATGAGGAAGTTAATCTTCACTTCAGGTTAGATCCAGTCAATTAAACAATAGAATTTAGCTATATCCATATATGATCACATTGTACCATCTCCCACCAGCCAATGTATGATCATATTTAGTTTAGATTCTGTAGGACACATCAAGATAAATTTGACATGGTCATGATCAAGAGGCTTTTTTGCAAGGATGGAATTAAAAATGACAAGCAAAATGAGCAAAATAAAGACAAAGTAGACACAAATGAAAACGAACACAGAGGGGTTTCATATCATCATCTGCAAGCCTTGGAAAATGGCAGTATTTGCAGCAATGCAGTGTTTTTTTCTGACAAAACTATAGTTTCATATGCAGAGCAATCACTAGAGTCCAAATGTTTTATCATGGAAGGACTAATAAACACAAAATGCATTTGTATATTCACTCATATTCCCTCCATGCTGCTCTGCATTGGCAACCAAGACCATCGAATCTGTACCATCAAACATGTTTTGCCTGAGGCCTGGTACAGAATTACTGATAGCATCTTGCCCTACCCCACTGGAGTTCCATTTCATATGTATATTCATGCTGTAGAGCCAGCAGCCATGCTACATTTCTTTCACTAATGCATTTGTTACATGTCTATTATAAAACAGCAATTACAGTATACATAGATATCCATGCACTGTATAGTTCAAAATCTGAGGATGCAGGCCCAGATTTGTGGAAAGGCCACCTAGGCCCGGGCCTAGGGCGGCATGCTGCCCAGCCACACCCACATTGGTTCAAAAACACTGGGGATGTGCTAGAGATACAATCATTTGCGCAATTCCCCATTGAGGATGAAAATTTGCACAAATAAAGTGGAGGGGACAGGGGCGACTAACGGCAGTGGGCCTAGGGGCACCCACTATGTAAATCCGGCCCTGTGAGGATGCAAAACAAAAAGGAACCAGTTGTTTTGGTAAAAGTGTTACAAAAATACATAGAGGTCTTTATCTCACAGATTTATTAGAAAAGGATTGGTTTCTCTTTAAGAAGATGGATATCTTATGCTTCCTTCTGGCTTTGTGATGACCTTTGTTTTCTACCCCTGGGGTCTAAGCATATAAATGTCAGTTCAGGTGTACGTACAAGCCCATTGTAAATAAATAAAGAGATGCCAAGCAAAGAAGATAAAGAAAAAATGAAATCTAAGCACATTGTTCATAGGTATTTGATAGATTTGGATTAAAACAGTAACAAACAAGAACCTAAAAAGCTACAAGCTAACATGTGGGAAAAATAACATAACACACCCACAAACATCTGTCTATCTTACCCAAGTAGTGGGGTTGGATTTGTGTACAATATGACAACACTCATCACCTTGACATCATCTACCTGTGGGTATGTCAAACGTAATAAGGCCACTTAGTGATGTCATCACATCATGATGGTGGAGCTGTGGCTTGAAGAATTGAATTTACATATCCTCAAATTGCTGTATATTGTAGTCCTTCGATAGGCTATTCTCATTGTCTTTCTGGTATTTAACCTTTTGCCTGTTCCTGACTTTATATTGCCTTGTACATGTCCTGACCAATTGCCAGATTTCAGATTGGCCTCTTGTCTGATTGGATTTCATACTACTGCTACTTGGACTGTATGTTTATAGAACATAACAATACATAGCAGATCAGCTAAAAATGCCATAAATAATTTAATACAAGTTATAATCATAAGTGGATTTATTTGTTAATTCATATTTAATATTGCTGGTAGTAATGAGTTAAATAAGTAATATGCATTAACAGTAGATCTGTGTTGCACCTGTCTCTGTATACAATGCTGCTTGCTCCTGCCAGTGTTCTATATAGGAGGAGCCGTACATGTGAGCATTCCCATTCTTTGATGTCATTCAGGAGTAGGGATGTAGCGAACCGCGAGTATGTGTTCGCGAACGCCGTTCGCGAACACCGGCAAAAAATGCGAACAGTTCGCGAACTGTTCGCGAACTTCGAACATCCGAAAATCGTTCGATTCGAACGATCGAAGGATTTTAATCGTTCGATCGAACGATTTTCGTTCGAATCGAACGAAAATCGTTCGATTTTAGCGATCGAATGGTCGAATGGTCGAACGATTTTGACGCGAACGCCTATTGGCGAACGTCGCGCGACGTTCGCGAACTTGCGGCGGACGCGAACAGTCGAAGTTCGCCGGCGAACAGTTCGCTACATCCCTATTCAGGAGACACAATGTAGGAAAACCAGGTTGTTTACAAGCCAGCTTCTGAGCCTGTACAGTTTGAAGGGCTACATCAGCTACATCTTTTGTTTTTTATGCCACATCACCCAAGAATTCAAGCAGAAAGCAGATTTTCTTTTTTATGCATGTGTATACTGCATATTTACAGAACCATTCCAAAGATTTAAACAACACCAAATAACATTGGACTACTAGAGAGTGATGAGATTTATTGGGGTAGATGGCCAAATGTGTACATGGGTAGCTAAGGATCGCTTCATTCCTTCATCTCTACTGAAGGATAAGAGCACCAAACCAGAGGTGTTGCTTAGATCTGATCTTTGCACCTAATGGGAAAGGTGAACATAGATAGATAGATAGATAGATAGATAGATAGATAGATAGATAGATAATAGATAGATAGATAGATAGATAATAGATAGATAATAGATAGATAGATAGATAGATAGATAGATAGATAGATAGATAGATAGATAGATAGATAGATAGATAGATAGATAGATGATAGATAGATAGATAGATAGATAGATAGATAGATAGATAGATAGATGATAGATAGATGGCAGTTCTGTCTTCCTTTTTCCATGTTATGTCTCAGGGTAGGATGTAAAGTTACATTGGAGAGGCATTTAAACATTAGCAATTACAATTAAAAACTGCCACCTAAAGCATCAGCCTTGCAAACGACCCAATACAATGACATTTACAACACAGGAATGGCAATTTATCAATTTTCAAGATGCTTTATTTGAAAAATATAAAAATAAAAGTTCATTGCAAACATAAGACGGATTGTTCCATTCATTTTTAATGAGGTTATAAAATCACAGTTCAACCCTAGGTGTACAGTAAGGTGGTTATTTATTAAAGGTTGAATTTTAGAGTTTTTTTTGAGTTTTGTATGGCTCGCATAAACTCGAATGAACTCACAACTCGAATGGTTTCTAATTTAAAAGAAATCTTGAATCAACGAGTTTGGGGTTTCGGATTTGAGTTATTTCCAGTTTTAGAAAAAAAAATATTTTTCAAATTTTTTTATCCCGAAAATGTAAATTTTTACCAAAATCTACTTGAAAAAAGTGTGTATGCCATTATTTTCCACAATACGAGACTTGACAAAGTCAATGTAATCAAGGCGACCAAGGATGTATATGGTGACACAACTTTTTTACAAAGATTCATGAGTAAGACCCTAAGATATTCAAGTGAGAACCACTTTTATATTTATATATGCTGTATACTTCACAGAACACAAATGAACAATCGTATGCTCATCCACTTTCACCTGATTTAAGCACTGCTTTTTGATGTCCGGTTAAGTGATTCTGTAGAGTATATAGTTTGTATGGATTGTGTAGGCTCAAGTATTAACCTAGATATGGATACATACAAAATTAAGTGCATTTCGGATTCAGAACTACTACAATATACTGCACACAAAAACTCATAGAACCCTTGTTTCTGTTTACAACATATTGAAACAAAGATAGAAGAAAACAGTTCTTATCTGTCCTAGAATTTCTTAAACTTTGGGCAAATCTTTTAACCTTTAAAGAGATACTGACATCAGAAAATAACCTTTTTTATTATCTATCATAACATTGTCTTTGAATTATAATTTTGCCATAAAAGTTTTTGCCTGATGATTTTACATTACCTTTCTTACCTCCATGTTCCTCTATGAGGAGGCTGACATACAGTATTTGTGCAGCAGTGGTCCGTTAGCATTAGAAACTCTAACTGACAGGTTAAAAAGGGACAGTCAGGTTGGCAAAACAGTCAGGTTTAGGAACTTCAAGTGGCAATTACTTATTATGATTTTTTGTTTTTGTTTTTGTTTTTTCTTTTTCTTTTTCTAAGCACTCAAGTTCTAGAGGGTCTAAACAGTTGTTTGATTTTCCAGTTCTATTACAGTTATAAATATAATAATATTAATAATTACATTCATATTCATAATTTGGTTTCTCTTCCCTTTTTCATTAAGTTGTATTATTGCCTTTGCACTGACATGTACAGTATAGATTATAAACCAAAAGGAAAGGTTGTGGGAGCACTCCATGGCTTAATAAAAATATACTAAAATACAATGGAAGTTCTACTGATCTGGCCAAAATAACTAAAGACATAGATAAAAAGAAGAAAAATTGATCAATGCACATTCCCTGGTCCCCTGTCATATAAGTAATCTATGCAGACAAAGACGGGGGTTTTTTAGTTACAAAATTATGATCATAAGATTGATAAGCCACCATACCACGTCAAGGTAAAACCCATATGGCGGTCCCTAACTATTTACCTCTGGTCATAAGTTCAAATGCTAAAGGCTCCCGGCAAAAGAGCATTACCTAAAATAAAAGGTCTCCCGACCTGGGCATTGGTTTTCATCATAGGGCTTAGTCCTCCCCCGCCATTAGCTTTCAAAGTGGAGAGATAACCTAGACCCCAGCATTGGTTCCATGAGATTAATCCTCCCCCTCTTGCGGCTTTTAAGAGAGAGAAACTGCCCAGACCAACACCCATTTCCCAAGGCATTGTTCCAACATTTAAAGGGACGGGTGTGGGGGTGCTACAGATAGATTATAAACCATAGTGCATGTAAACTTTATTGGATTGCAAATTTCTGGATTGTAAATATTATTATTCAAAGCTGTAGTGACTGGTGTATGTTCCAGAACAAAATATCCTTAGAATTCCTAGAAGTCTGTCTAGATCTTACTCAAATAACAACCCCCAAATTTATTCTAAGACTAAAAGATTTTTTTGCACTCTTACATACAGTATTCCTTATGGCTTTACTTGAATTATTCAATTTGAAATGATATTCAAGGAGCCAATTGAATGGCTACGCTGTGGGTTTCTTAAGTGGATACTGCACAATTATTACAGATACTGAACCGGTAATCCCATTTTTCAAATTAATTTATTTTTAAATCATTTTCATGAAAGAGCCAGTGACACCAGGAAAAATGCCATAAAAAGCATCTAGAAAGCATGATCTTATTTTCTGGTAGGGGTATTGTGAGTAGTGTATGGATATTTATAAGTTTCACTGAGGTGGTCAGAGTTTGTCAAATAACAGATAAAAGGTATCAGAACACAGCAGAGCAAATTATAGCAAATTCACAGCTATAAATACACATACACTATAAAAGTACACATAGGGGCACATTTACTAAGGGTCGAATATCAAGGGTTAATTAACCCTCGATATTTGACCCTCAAAGTAAAATCCTTCGATTTACCGCAAATACTTCGATCAAACGATCGAAGGAAAAATCGTTCGAACAATTAAATTCTTTGAATTGAGCTTTTTGAAGGATTTTAATCCATCGATCGAAGGATTTTCCTTTGATCAGAAAAATCTTAGAAAACTTATGGGGAAGGTCCCCATAGGCTAACATTGTAGCTCGGTAGGTTTAAAGTGGCAAAGTAGGTAGTCGAAGTTTTTTTTAAAGAGGCAGTACTTCGACTATCGAATGGTTGAATAGCTGAACGATTTTTAGTTCGAATCATTCGAATCAAAGTCGAAGGTCGTAGTAGCCTATTCGATGGTCGAAGTACCCAAAAAAAACCTTTGAATTTCGAAGTTTTTTTACTTCGAATCCTTCACTCGAGCTTAGTAAATGTGCCACATAGTATGTAAGCTTTGTGTTGTACAGAAACAACACAACAAGCCATAAGGCTAACATAATTAAATAAAACATGAAAGCTTTTGGGCATAATGCAATATAAAGTTCAGGTTATATATAGGCTGAATTATCGTTCTGTGCTCAGACTGTTATGCCAGAGGCACTTGCTGTGTGGATGCCTTATGGAGTCAACACTCGGGGGATTTTTCCGTTTAGCAGTAATAGAATAAAAGGATATAGCTGAGCTGAGAAGTCTTATCTATTTTAGCTTTACAAGTCATATATATTTACCGTGTATACATACATATACTATATACATACTTTTTACACATAAAAATAAGGTTACAGACAATAAAAAATTCTCTGTATGTCTTAACTCATGCCCCCCCTGCAATCAGGGATGGGTGATCTAAGCTTCCCAGCTGTTGCCTCTCTGGCTGATGATTTGGGCAGGCGCCATTCTAAAACAGCTGGCGAACCAGAGACTGACTAATGCTGAATAATATACTGCTCCATTAAAAAGTATCAAAATTAACAAAATTATTCACAAACACTCTATCAATTCATTTCATACTGCACGTTGTGTATATACTCCAGTTCCCTCTTAATCTAATTGTGTGTTGTGTGAATATAATATTTGTTTTAGACCTGCAGCAAGGAATTGATGTGCATTATGAATAGCCTCTGTTAAGTGTGTCTGGGATTTAAAATTACTACTCCTAGAGTCATGGGATCTATTATTCGGAAGCCAGAATATCCAGAAAGCTCCAAATTATCTCCCATAGACTCCATTTTATTCAACTAATCAATATTTTAAAAATTATTTCCTTTTTCTCTGTAATAATAAAACAGTATCTTGTACTTAATCCAAACTAAGATATACTTAATCTTTATTGGAGGCAAAACAAGAATATTGGTTTTATTTAATGTTTAAGGGTATGGGTTTCCAGTAGACTTAAGATATGAAGATCCAAATTATGGAATGATCCATTATCCGGTAAACCCCAGATCCCGAGCATTCTGCATAACAGGCCCCATATCTGTACTACTAATAATAATACAGGTATAGGATCCCTTATATGGAAACCCGATATCCAGAAGTCTCCCATAGACTCCATTTTATCCAAATAATCCAAATTTTTAAAAATGATTTCCTTTTTCTCTGTAATAATAAAACAGTAGCTTGTACTTGATCCCAACTAAGATATAATTAATCCTTATTGGAAGCAAAACCAGCCTATTGGGTTTATTTAATGTTTAAATGAATTTCTAGTAGACTTAAGGCATGAAGGCCCAAATTACGGAAAGATCCGTTATCCGGAAAACCACAGGTCCCGAGCATTGTGGATAACAGGTCCAATACCTGTACTAACAACAACAGGAATTTAATAAGCAATTCTATTTTTACATTTTAGATCCACCCAACGCAGCCTCTTCCCCATTCCAAGTCATATTTACATATACATTTTATACATAAAAAAGCATTATATAATATAGAAGTATCAAATAGATGTAACAAATAGCTCTGTATTACTGCTCTCCCTACAATTAAGGTTTTATAGTCATGAAGCTGAAGGAAGTCTATAAACTCAGAATACGAAGGTTACAGTGCATACACTCGTTTTATAGTATTGCCTTAAAATACAGTAGCGAATAATTTTCTCTCTGATTCAGAGTGAGCTGGAAAACAGTGTCTTGCTTCCAAGCACAAATGTCATTTGTATATAAACTCTGCTGTGCCTGGGAGATAAAATAATATTTGTGCATTGCTGTCCAACACTATTAACTTGATGCTCACTTTGTATAAATATGTTAGTAGGTTAGATGAGGTTAGTGCAGTGCTTAAAGTAATGTCATTTTTTTCAGAAGATATACAGGGGCTGCTGTATAAGAAAACAAAATGCTCCATACCTTAGCAATTGTCTTTGGTAGAGACGAGTGTTGAATACTTTTTTTTTTATCCCACAGTCAAGAGACGGGTAATGAAAGATTAGCAAAGCTCACCCTTGCTGTATCGTGTCGGCCGCAGCTCCAGCGATAGTCAGGCAACTCCAGGCCGGAATCTGCAAACAGTCTCTGTGTATTGCCGATCATCGCTGGCCCATTCTCCACAATGGGAATTGCTACACAATATCTTTGAAAATCGGCTTTTATTTTGGCTCCATAAGTGATAACACGCAGTGGGTAAGTGGTACAAACTATCGCGTTTCGTGCCCTTCCTATTGGCACTTCATCAGAGTACCACTTACCCACTGCCTGTTATCACTTATGGAGCCAAAATAAAAGCCGCTTTTCAAAGATATTGTGTAGCGATTCCTGTTGTGGAGAATGGGCCAGCGCTGATCGGCGATACACAGAGACTGTTTACTTTTTTTTTTTTTTACTAAGTTTTAAATTTTGTGTGTTTTCATTTGCAAGTACATGTACTAATCTAACAATGTCATTAAAGGAGGCATTACAAGCATTTACCTGTGTTTTAGTGGCACAGAATGATGCAAACATTTCAGAGGTTATTGCAACATTTCTCAATGGGAACATATGGGTATATTGTTTTTAATAGTGTTTGTGAATTCTGATAAAATACACTTTAAATTACTTTAAACTGTACACAAATGACTTTAAAACTGTACATGTAACATGTAAAATGTGTTTGCTATGCAAGGTATAGTCAGGAGAAGAAATCTATTAATCCTTCAGTGACAACCTGCAGTAAATTAGCTCAAATTATATGGTATCTGAAGTCTGTTTGTTATATAAAATTAAATAATTGGTGATAAATACTCAAATATTAGTTACTTGATTGGGTTATGCACTTATTGTGCAGGATTGGCACCATGGCACATAATATGTAACCAGCATAATGGTAGTCTCCTTAAATAAACTAAAGGTGATGACTGAATGAGATTAACAGTCTTTATAAGGATGTCCTGAAAACTTTAAGCAATCAACTCACTGCCTACCACTTGGAGCTAGACTAGTTGTTGTACAAGATATAAGATGAGATGACCAACCATCCTGTGGCAGATACATGGAGCTGGCTAGGGATGTTAATGTTTTGACTGTAGGATTCATAAAGGACAATGTATGCTTCCTGAAGTCGATGGGATTGTTATCCCCATTGTCAAATAATATGATTAGATGTTGCTGCAGATGCTATTTTGATGGCCTGCCAAACTTTCAGGGGAAGTGATGAGTGAAAATGGATGCCAAGTTTTGCAGCAAAAATTATGCTCATTGATTCCAATGAGTGAAAAAAACTTGCTAATTTTCAGCAAAGTGAAACGGGTCAGATTCGTTCCATTTCTACTCAGGGGTCATTTGCAACTAGTAGTTTAGGTACAGTCATTGCATGGAAAATGACTCCTTTAACTTCAGAAGTTACTCTCCCCAGTGCTACTTCTATCCCTCCTCCTCTTACAAATCATGTGCAGTGTGCTTATTAACACAGGGGAGCTACGGCCACCCTACCCCACTTGTAAGAAATGTCAGTGAATTCCCTACCACTCAACTGAACTGAAGAAGCTTCTTGTTTTCAAGAAAACTCAGCAAGTCCAGTTTCCTTAGGCTTATCCCCACTAGAGACTGTAACTTTAATAATTTTATATTTCCAGGTGCAATGCCTATGAGCTTGTTTATAGAACAGAATAATTTCTATCACTTTAGATGTTAGAGTGAGCTGTAGAGCACTGTGAGAATTACCATAAAATAGCTCTCAGCAATAACAGTGTTTAACAGTACTGTTGAGGGCATTTGTGTATCTGAGTTACATGTTTTGTTTTCAGTCCACGAGCTGATTGCAAAGGTCATATCCCAGATTTTATATCTATCCTATGCAAGCGATACATTTTCCACATTGCTTGACACTATAGATATGAGTTCATTTTCATTTAATGGTATCACTTGCTAAATCATTGTGGAGGAATGACCAAAGACAGATAATATAATTTATTGATTACAAATAATACCCAAGGACCATTTATATCCAATTGGGTATAAATTAAAAAGAAAAACCTGGAAAGAATATTCTCATAGCCGGAAATACATGTATGAGATCCATTATCCAGAGACCCATTATCCAGAAAGCTTCAAATTACGGAAAGTCAACATAGACTCAATTTTATCGAAATAATCCAATTTTTTTTAAAAAAAATAATTCTCTGTACTGATCAAACAGTTCCTTGTTTAGGTATGGAAACTAGAAAGCTCCAAATTATAGAAATACTGTCTCCCTTTCATCCAAATAATTAAAATCTTTAGAAATGATTTCCTTTTTCTCTGTAAAAATAAAACAGTACCTTGTACTTGATCTAAACTAAAATATATTTAATTCTCATTGGAAGCAAAACCAGCCTATTGGGTTTATTTAGGGGCAGATTTACATAGGGTCGAATATCGAGGGTTAATTAACCCTCGATATTCGACTACCGAATGTAAATCTTTCGACTTCAAATATCAAAGTCGAAGGATTTACCGCAAATAGTTCGATCGAACGAAAAATTAAATCCTTCGAATTTTCTTCGACCTAAAAAACATTAGAAAGCCTATGGGGACCTTCCCCATAGGCTAACATCGCACTTCGTTAGGTTTTAGGTGGCGAAGTAGGGGGTCGAAGGTTTTTTTAAAGAGACAGTACTTCGACTATCGAATGGTCGAATAGTCGAACGATTTTTAGTCGTAGTCGAAGGTCGAAGTAGCCAATTCGATGGTCGAAGTAGCCAAAAAATCATTTGAAATTCGAAGTTTTTTTTATTCTATTCCTTCCTTCGAGCTAAGTAAATGGGCCCCTTAATGTTTACATGATTTTCTAGTAGACTTAAAGGGGTGGTTCACCTTTAAGTTAACTTTTAGTATGTTATAGAATGGCTAATTCTAAGCAACTTTTCAATTGGCCACCATTTTTTCCTTTTTAATCATTTTGAATGATTTGCCTTTTTATTCTGACTTTTTCCTAGCTTCCAAATGGGGGTTACTGACCCCATCTAAAAAAAACAAATGCATTGTAAGGCTACAAATTAATATTGTCATTGCTACTTTTATTATTCATCTTTCTCTTCGGGCCTCTACATTTCATATTCCAGTCTCTTATTCAAATCAGCACATGGTTGCTAGTGTAAGTTGGACCATATCAACCAGATTGTGGACATTGGAAACTGGAAAAAAGTTAAATAATAAAAAATTAAAACCAATAGTAAATTGTCTCAGAATATTACTTTCTACATCATACTAAAAGTGAATTTAAAGTTGAACAACCCCTTTAAGGTATGAAGATCCAAATTACAGGTCCCAAGCATTCTGGATAACAGGTCCCTTACCTGTACTTGATCCAAACTAAGATATAATTTATCCTTATTGATTAAGTCAAACCAGCCTACTGAGTTTATTTAATGTTTACATGATTTTCTAAGACTTAATGGAAAACTAAATCCCCGAACAATGTAGGTCTCTATAATAAGATATTGTATAAAACTTCTCATGTGTAAAACCCTGCTTCATGTAAATAAACCATTTTCATAATAATATACTTTTTTAGTAGTATGTGCCATTGGGTAAACCTAAATAGAAAATTGGCATTTTAAAAAACAAGAGCCGTCCCCTGCGATCGTACGATTCACGGGGCACACAAACATACCAAACAAACCATACATGTTAGGTCACATGAACCCAGTAAAAGACAGAGTTCTGTCTTTTGCTTCCACACTTCTTCCTGTTACAGTTAGGGTTGCAGTATTTCTGGTCAGGTGATCTCTGAGGCAGCACAGAGACCATCACGAAATGGAGAGATTTAAAAGGGCAATATTTACTTAAATATGCAGTATATACCAGTTTGGTAAAATAGGTCCTGAGTATTCTGTATAACAGGTCCATTATTTTTACCATGTATAAAGCTAGATTTTAACCAGACTGAATCAACTGGGCTCGATGCTTGGCAGTGTGAGCTGTTTCTGGAAAGATACATATGTGTTGTCACTACACGCCTACCTTGCAGCTCACATAAACAAACTTTAGGGAAGTGATGCTGCTTTATCTCAAGGGATCATTAAGAAAAAGGCCAGTTATTTTTTTAGATCAGACTGAAGGAAACAATTTGCATTACAACACTAGGAAGTGTTGTAAAGTGGCTATTGCTACTCTGCTTGTTTTCTGTCAGACCTCCAGTTTATAACAACATGTTGATTGAGTGAGAAATTCCCTTTAGTTGTTATTCGACAGTTGAAAATGATCTGTTCTGCTAAAATGTTTTATTTTCTATTTTGACCATAATCAATCTTTCCAACCTATCAATAATTTAATTCCTATGTCACAAAATATTTCACTTAAATTGATCCTCCGTCCAATTGGTAAATTGACCACTTTGTTAGTGAAGAGGACAGGGGAAGCCAAGAAACTTTAGTTGATGAAAAACATAGGAGGTTTAGGAAGGCTGAGATTATTGGTGTGTTAAAAAAAACAAAATAAATAGTTCATTTATTTCATGAACCTTATGACACAGGAACATGGTTGTGTGTATGTACATGTAAACTGAAATCACATTTCCCCCTAAACCTTCACCCATCTGCTGTGTAAGGAGAAAATAGGTGAATTCCAGGGTTTCTACCACCACATTTCGGAAGAAGAAGAATTACGCAGGTGCAATTCATATTAGCTCTATCATGTTCCCTAATGAATCAGCTTTAGTTTCAATAGAGAACTGCCATGCAAATAATCAAGTGTACTGTGTAGCTGAAGTATTCCTGCAAAGTGCTTTCAGATTCATACGACTGGGGGAGCTCATTGCTGAAGCAGGTGAGTTATACAGCACTGAGAATCCATGTTGCGGTTTGATGTGATTTTGAAATCGCTTTTGGCCATCGTTTCTAAGCTTTAAGAGTTCCATGACATTTGGGAAACCTCAGAAGTATAAATCAGTGTCACAAGGCTTTAGGGCATAGAAAACGTGGGCCACAACCAAGGTGAGGATCTGTAGGGTTGCAAAGTAGGCATTTAATAGTCAATTTATTTTAGGGGAATTAGAGATTCTGTCCTACTAATTTGTCCCATACAAGAATAGTGGCAATGGAAAAAATAGGTATTTATTTATTTATTTCCACCCCTACATACAAAAAGCAAAAGGAATGATAATCGTCCTATATGCCAGTTGTAAACGGTGAGGTGACTACCCTACGAGGGGCAATGCAATATTACAACATATCTAGTCTGTTGTTCATCAAGTACAAAAAGCGGATAAACACATCCATGGATATTAAAATCTGATTAAAGGGGACCTGTCCCCCCAAAAAATGATTCCAAATCCTATTTTATCATGTTATTTAAGCAAAATGAATCAGTCTGGGAATTCATAATTATAGCAAGCAGGCAGGAGCCATTTTGTGGACACTGTTATTAAGGCAAGCCTTGCATCAGCTCAGAATCTTGTTTGTGCACCAGAATGGGGGACCTGATGTCCATCCCCATGCCCTGGCTACACAATTAAATGGTTAAGAGAACTGGGAGACTGTGGGGAGAGAAGCGACAAATAGGAAGTGCAGAATGGAAAGTAAAAGTATTTGCTTGCCCCGCCTCTATGACCAAGGCAGAGAGTAGGGCCAGACAATATTTGATTAACAGCTAAGATTTTTAAATGAGTTTACAACAGCTATGAACACTTTAATAAAAATAAGAATTAGATTTCATGTTTAATTTGAAGAGGACTTTTATTATACAGCTTTTTATGTTGGGGTGACAGGTCCACTCTAATGAATACGGTTAACCTTTTATAAATAAAATACTTTACAGCTTCAGGGTGGGACATTTCCAGTTTATATATTTCCTAGCCTATTAAACCCAGTTATTACAATGCTGGCAGGCCCTTCTGTAATCCTAGCAATGCCAAGGGCACTGCTAGGCCTCACACTTACTGGAAACAGGCCATGTCCCCTGTTTGAATTAATTATGAAGGAGAGCATAATATCATCCATAACGAATCACAGTGTGGAACTGTTGACCAGTTTAAGGGCTGCATAAAGTACATTTTTAGGATGACACTTAAAATTCATATTAAATATTCAATACCTTAGAAGGAAAATAAGTTGGCAGCAGTGTAGAAAGTGGAAATTCCCAGTTTGCATGAGAACAAAAGAGAAATGTCTTACTAAAATGTATAATAACCATAGCTACAAGTTCTTTTTACTTAATTTTACCACACTATTATTTTAGTGAACATAAATGGCTTTATGTGTATTGAAAACATACAGATATCATCCTGAAATGTTACTGTTACTCGCATTTTGGACAATGGCTCATTTGTTTACACTACATGGGTCAGGGTGAATAGCAATAAACATCATTTATTAAAGGAGTGCTTCTGGGGCTGCCTCCTGAGCCAATAAAGATCACAGGTAACACCACACCATTTTTACATTTCCATTATTTATACAACAATATTGTTATGTGTTATGTATTTCTCAGCTACTGATTGCTTAAGGGAAAGATAGCAACAAATGGCTGTTACTGCTAAACAGAATTTAATTATTAAAACAACAAATTCTCCTAAAGGGGACATAACCCTGACGTAAAACTCTCCCATTCCCTGGCTCAGACTAAATTACAGATGTGATTATGTTCAGTATTATGTTTTAAATATTAAGAATGTGGACATAATTCTGTTTATGCATGTAGTGTTCCATTCTAGAGTACAAGACCTTGTTCATTGCCTATTTTCTGGGAGGGAGCAAGGGCCTAGGAAATGAGCACTAAGGGGCCCCTATGGTGCATTATACTGTTTTTTTGCACTTTGCGCTCTTGCAGACTGAGGCCCTTTCTGTCCCTATTTCAATGTCCTGAATTTGACTCTTTCATTGATAGTTACACACTCATATTTACAGTAGTCGCTTGCCCTTCCACTTAACACACATCACACAGCAATACAGTATTTTTAAAACCTTTTAAACCCCCGAGAACAGAAACAGTGACTCATAACACAATTCAATCAATATGTGCAGTAGGGAATCATATGAGAACGACAACACATATTACATGAGATCAAAAACTCTTTGGCCACAGGTTTTTTTAAAGGTCACTGAATCTGAAGACATTAACGTGTGTATTACAGTTTCTGACCTCAAATAACTGTTATGCTTAGCATAAAGCAAGAAACCATCATTCTCAGGCAGTAACTGTGTTTGCCTATTAAATTTTTCAGCAATATAAGCCATAAACCGAAATCAAATTTGGATTTAGTACTGCTTAGCCACAAAGGGCTCTAACACATCAAGAAATGCATCTCAAACGGACAAAAAAACACATATAGCATTTATACTGTAAGTAGTGATAGTCGAATAAATTCACCAGTCGCAAATTTGCAGCGAATTTCTGTGTTTAGCCGCCAGTGAATGCATTTGTGAAACTGCTGGGAAATTTTGCAGACGAAAATTCTGCCGCGTCCAAAAAAATTTGGGCGCGTGTCAGAATAGAATAAAAATTAAAAATTGTCACGGTCATCGAAATCATTTTGACGACCATTGACTTCAATGCGTTTCACAAATTTCTCAACGTTTCGCGAATTTTGCGGGAAATTTGCCAATTTTTCAGCGACGGGACAAATTAGCCCATCACTATTTATAAAATTCAAATAAATGCAATACATTGAGCATGTATTTGATGATAATTGTAACCATCATCATATTACAGGTATGGGGTCCGTTATCTGGAAACCAGTTATGCAGAAAGGCCATCTCCCATAGACTCCATTTTTTCCAAATAATCCAAATTGTTGAAAATGGTTTCCTTTTTCTCCATACTAATAAAACAGCACCTGGTACTTGATCCAAAGTAATATATAATTAATCCTTATTGAAAACAATATACGCCTATTGGGTTTATTAAATGTTTACATGATTTTCTAGTAGACTTAAGGTATGAGGTTTTTTTTGAAAAACCCCAGGTCCAGAGGATTCTGAATAACAGGTCCTATACCTGTATTCATAATCATAATGTTGTTCATAGCTCCAACATTGTTGCTGCCCTCTTCAGGCATTTAGTACAATTACTTGTGAGTAGACAAACCAAAGGCTAGTTTTTTGTATAGCATGTGTTACAATACCAAATATTGCTAAACAGTGTAGTATTCTTAGTTTATTCATATTTATATTATATTAATAAATATATTTTTTTGTATTTATGTGAATTATAACATATACTTATATAACATATGCACATGGAAACAGGCTAATAGATGGTGAATTATGCCCAATATGAATTCTCTTGCAGTAACTTGAGCAAGAATGATGTCTTGTCTGCTTTCATTGAATAAGCTCTTCCGTGCAGAGTGTACAGTCTTAGCCGTACACTTACGAGAGAGGAACTATTAATAATACTACATTGGACAAGTGCCCTTGTGAAAATTGATGTAAGCAAAATAAGGCTCAGAAACAGAGCATGAATTTCATGTTGCTAGGCAATTTGAAATTGACAGCAGAAGTTTATTTATAAGCATTCTAGAGAGACTAATTTTGCCAAATGAATTTGGAGTTTGGCCAGGTTTCTTCAGAAGTATTTGAGATATATACCGGGAACAGCTTTTTGTTTCTTCCAATTGCTGTTTCTTGCAGAGTGAAATTAGAAGACGCAACCTAGTTTAGAAACAGAGAGAGTGCGATAAGGAAAGAAATATGAAATGAGTGGCAGTGTGGCATACAAGAAATATATAAATATAGCAATATACATTTTCACATAAATCAATATTTAAGTAATATTTTCCATGGAACAGAATGCTGACAATGTTTTTATGGATATAGATCATAATGGGACAACATTACTAAAAGTAGACCTTGCTTTATTAAAGTATGGGCACTCCTGCTATAGAAGGTAGTTTTCCCATGATTCAGAGCTTTTTGAATAACCTGCTTCTGGATAAGGGATCCCATACCTGTACTAGCAGCAAATAAGATATGTGTTCCTGTAGCCTAAAACGACTTCTGTTGTACCAAAATGTCAAAATGTATCATTCTATTTCTATTTATGTGTACTTATGTGCATACAAATAAATTGTGACATCAGTGCAATAGGAGAATTGTTTGGCTATATGAAGACATATATATGTGTGTATATATTCTCTATTGGACAGCATTATCAAAAAATTAAAATGAAAATCCTGAAATCATTTAGCACAATAAATTAGTTGTGGGGTAAATGATATGTATATTTCATTTTGACATTTGTTTATGTTTACATAGGCGGGAGGGGGGAGCGGGTAGCCGGCCATGTGTCTTAGATCCTTTCTGAAAGTCATTGCATCACTACAAGATTCTGAGCCATTAACAGAATTAATTAAGAGTATAGTGGGGCTCATTTATCAACACTGGGCAAATTTGACCATGGATAGTAACCCATTCTGCCTATGACTAAGTGCTGGGTAAGCATGAAACGTGTTAGGCGTTAGAGGGGATACTTTCCATGTCTTTTAACTATTGATGTGAATAACGTATATTTTTTTACCTATTAGCATGCCTTGGAGAAATTATTGAGTTTATGGTTTTACCTCTGTTTGGTCACTAGAGGTCTCCGGCATGCATACCAGTAGTATTTACTGATTCTGCTCCCAATTTGACTCTAATAGTAGTAACCCATGGCAACCAATGAGATTGCTGAATTCATTGTTCTACTTGCAGCTGGTTTCAAAAAGTTAATCACTGATTGGTTGCTATAGGTAACTGCCCATGGGCAAATTTGCCCAGTGCTGATAAATGAGCCACTGAGATAAAAACAAAAATGTTAAGAAGGCAAATATAACAATGCCAAAGTAGTGTATTGAGAAGTTTATTTGCCCAACCATCATGCAGTGAACTACACTTATATTATTTATTTGCATGTTTTAAGAATTTCACTGTATAACATTTGGAAGCGACCAATTCAGGTAATTGTATTTTCCCTAAACCACTGTAAAATCAAAATGTCACTTATTGATCTGGAAATAATACCTTGTGCCCTTTCACAAAACAGTATCCAGTAAGTCATTTGTATGATTTAAGATACTGTACCCTGTTTATTTAAAATAAGAAGCATAATAATAGTTCACTGGAGCCAAGTAACATTCTCTTTACTGTTTTCACAACGGACGATAATGATATCATTACCAACAGAAAGTCATGGACTTTAATTATATCATGGTTGTATTATACTTTTAAAATGCTTTAACACGAGAATCAGTTTTTCTCTCTTACCAACCTTTTTAATAGTGGCTTTTGCAGCTATTAATGGGATAGTGCTATGAAAAATGCCATTTGTCTGTATTAAGTGTGACCTTTTGTGATAACGATCAACAAATGTTAAGCGGCATTACCATCCTTTAATTCCTTCTGATGACCTCTTGCTACAGAGATTGGAATGCAATACTCATACTCTGGCATTGGCATGCATTGCAAATAGAAAATACATTCAATAGGAACATGATGAGCCAAAATAGTCATTAATATAGAAAAAGGAGCAGATAGGGCATAGAAAAGGATTAGGACTCATTTACAAATGGAAGTGCCATCTTTTAAATTCACAACGCAATGTTTTCCCACTGAATTCTATGAATCATTTACTAAGTAGCAGTTTGCATCAGCTTTAAAGAAATCACATGAAAGTTGTTGGTTAATTTTGCTGGCATTAATGGGGATGTGAATCTCATCATTTGTAGCTTTACGTGTCACTGGCATACACTTCTTTAGAGGGTGTCAGTTGCATGTAGGTGAAAGATGCAAAGGGAGACCTGGAAATGACCTATTGGGAGCTGTACACTGGACCTTACATACAAAGAAATTTAAGTAATGGTATTTTTGCACAAGAGCGTACCTTTGTGGGTAGCACTTGCATGTATGCATTTTTAAGCATTTTGGGCTTTGCACTTTAGTAATAAAAGACCTAATGGGTGCAGATACAATCTATATGCCAGTGTATGTTACTATTAAAACACAATTCACTATAAAATGGACAATAAAATTTACCATGATTGTTGAGGGTGCAATAACTAAAAGAATGGTAAGACACCACAACCTTAAGATAAACAATAAAATGAAATAATACTAACAAAAGTGTGCTTTTGCCTGGGCAAAGCAGTAAAACAGAAAACACGGACCTTATTGATAGTGATCATTAAATGTTTCCCTGTGTATCTTGGTCCCTATAGATCTTACTGAGCTCCCATCATGCTCATGAATTAGGTCTAAACAACAACTGCTGGGAGCCCACTGTTTGCATCATTTATGTGGATTTTTTTCTTTTCTCCTCACTGGCATATAAATGTAGGTCATTGCATTCTGAGTCATAGACTTTCACTGTATAATCCCTGCTTTATGAATATGGAGCCATGGGCATTGATAAACCGCATTTAATAAAAAGGGAATGTTCCACAGAAGCATTTCAATAAAATATTATTATATTTTGTTTATAAAAATGTGTATTGTATTCTATGTAGATTATGCCAGGGAATTCTCCTGCCAAGGGGGTAGGGAAATACACTTAATAAATATGCGAAAATATATTGGAACCTATTGCTCAGCATGATGATGTTAAGGTTTTTTGTTACATTTTCACACCAAATTTTAGATTTAGGTTTTTTTTTATCAAAGGTCAAATTTTAGAGCTATGTGAGCTTTTCTAAACCTCAAATTAACTCACAAATTGAATGGCTTCTTATTTAAGAAAAGGCTTGAATGCAAAATTGATCGAGTTTTCTGCAAAAAAAAAAAAATCGAATCGCTCGAATTGATCGAGTTTTTGAGTGAAACCCACTGAAAAGAACTCGAACAACATGAAGGCTATTAACATCTTCAAATGGTTCGAGGGACCTTTGCCATTGACTCCTACACGACCTTAACAGTTTTTAGATGCTAAATTTTCCTTAATAAATCTTAGGGGGTTATTTACTAAAATATTAATTTATCTCATTGTCCCTCAACCAAACTCCCATGCCCAAATTTGCCTTATTTATTAATAAATTAACCCGCTTTAATCAAATCGGTGAAAAAAATCAAGAGAAAACCTAAATCATACATTTTAATATGGCTTTTTTTCCCGAAATGCTGAAATTGTTCGAGTTTTTTTCCTGAAAACCCAGAAAAAGTTGGATTTTTAGGCTAAACCCATCGAAGACCACTATAACTTCAATTTGGAATAGGTGCCTCTCCTATTGACTTATACAGGACCTTGCCAGGTCTGAGATGTCGAACCAGAGATGGCAGATTTATAGATTCAACCTTTTTGCGGCATCTGGGTATAATAATTCGTAGAAATTAGTATTTTGTCCCAAAAAGCCGAACCGGAAAAATTTGAGGTTTAATAAATAAACCCCTTTATCTTTAATGTCTAATTTATCTGTACTTGACAGCAAGTCCTTGCATATTAATTGTGTCCATATTGCTTGTTTGACCTTGTCACAATAATGGATGCTAAATTGTACCACTGCAGTTGCCCATAACAATTAGTTTGGTACTTGTTGGTGATTGAAAGCTAAAATCTGATTGGCTGCTATAGTTAGCCCCAGACAAATAAACCAATAAGTCTGATAAATATTAAATAAATAATACAATGATAATTCCTTGGATTGGATAAAAGTAGGCTTCAAAAATACATGAAAAAGTAGATGTGTAGCTGGTCCAATGCACATGCATATTCCCACCGCAACTATACAATGGTCAGTTTGTGTGGTTGGTGTTCCTAAAACTAGAAAAAAAATGTACTGCTATGCCTTTGTCTAGAGTTGACCCATACTGGCTCATAAGCTCACCTTGAAAACAAAAGCCAACTTGTAAGAGTTAATGGATTCTTAGCCATCCTTGAAAGAAACAACTGAACTGAGGAGATACAGCAGCTGCTTTTCAGAGCAGAACAAGATATATATTTTGTAATATTGCTGAGCCGTTTTGGTTCTAAGTACCTGAAATATCTATTCAGCAATATCCATTGTTGTTTTATTTTGAGAAACCTTCATTGCTAAATCAATGACATTTTATTTTCCTATCTTTTTTTATTTTTGATTTGAGCCTAGCAGCACTTTTATGTTTAAGTAGTTAAGCATTGTCATGTCATTCTCAAAAGCAAGTTTCTTTTACTTGATAATCTCACCACTCTCAGTCCAGTTTCCAATGGGTTGTGAAATGAATGAGTGTCCAGTCCATTACAAACAAGTTGATTGTTTAATGATAAAAAGTGGACCTTCTACTGTCAAAGAATTATTGGCATTTGAATATCCAGCAATAGTATCTGCTTTGTTGGAATAAGGTTTACACCAAAGCACTTATTATATCTTAGGCAATTAAAAGCACTGGGAGAAGCTTTTATCAACACCGCGCCACTTCCTTTTGTATCTCCGCTGCTTCCTTAATTCCAACTCTCACACAAAGTTGGTCAGTGCTGCAAAATATCTAAATGAGAAAAGAGAAGGAAGTCCACATAGGGCAATACTGTTTTGTGTTGTCTGATAAGGGCAATTCAGTCACAGTAGGGTTAAAGGTGTTCAGAAAAAAGTTAATTGGATCACCCTCCCTGGGGAAGCGGACTGGAGAATCTGTACAACGCATAGGAAAATACAGTGTGGCACTAATTTCTACTCCCTGAACACCACCATATTATATATTTTAACCCTATTGTGTCTGGATTGCCCTTATCAGGCAACTTATTATATCTCACTTGGGTTCATTTAGGGGCAAATTCATCAAGGGTCGAATATTGAGGGTTAATTAACCCTCGATATTCGACTGGGAATGAAAATTCTTCGACTTCGAATATCGAAGTCGAAGGATTTTGCGCAAATACTTCTATCAAACGATTAAATCCTTTGAATCGAACGATTCGAAGGATTTCAATCCAACGATCGAAGGATTATCCTTCGACCAAAAAACTTAGCCAAGCCTATGGGGACATTCCCCATAGGCTAACATTGGGTTCGGTAGCTTTTAGGTGGCGAACTAGGGGGTCGAAGTTTTTTCTTAAATAGACAGTACTTCGACTATCGAATGGTCGAATGGTCGAATAGTCGAACGATTTTTAGTTCGAATCATTCGATTCAAAGTCGTAGTCGAAGGTCGAAGTAGCCCATTCGATGGTCGAAGTAGCCAAAAAAACACTTAGAAATTCGAAGTTTTTTTACTTCGAATCCTTCACTCGAAGTTAATGAATTGGCCCCATCATATATCCTAAAGATAATGTATAATTGCAGTGTATAAAGAAAGTCACACACAGCTTTTTCTAACAATTCAATCAAATTCTGACCACACAATGTTGGTCTAGGCTTGAGTGATCAATAAATCATCCAAGTCACAAGTAAAGGAAAAGTGATCGCTATGATAAAACTATCTCTACTTCTGTACAAAGTGGAAAAAAACTCTTTGTACATATCTGACCTAAATAAAGCCGGAATAAACAAAAAAAAAGTGGAAAGAACTCGTTTGAATATCTGGAAAGATCACATCATCAAATATACAGAGAGATTTTGATATAAACTTTTATGTTAACTGTGCATTGCAAAATCCATGAATTAACACTTTGACAGTTGTATAAACTGATCTAATGCAGCCTCAAAGCATAAGGTTATTACACATGCAAGTTTCTGATCTGTCATATGTAATAAAATGAGATCAAGACCTACAATCATTTCAAGAAAACTGCCGGCAGTCATTTTTATTTAAAAAAAAAGATCTTATAAATATTTATTTTTCATAATGTTTTCCCAGTACAAATGAGCTTTATGCAGGAGAAAGCAATCATCCATGCTCAGTAATAACTCTGTAATTTGTACAGGGACTAACATTATTTTAAAACGAACTGAATAGTAGACTACTTTTTTGGCTACATTAAGTTAAATGTAACAATGAGGTAATGTAATGGATTTTACATCCTAAAATAAAACAGGGTTTTTTTCGGCCCATATATATATATATATATATATATATATATATATATATATATATATATATATATATATATAATACAGTATATATATATATATATATATATATATATATTATATATAATTTGTGTGTAAAAGACAATAGACCAATAGAAATTGAATGTCTGGGTGCTGCTTAAGAATTGTGACCATTAAAGGGACGCTGTCATGGAAAAACATGTTTTTTCCAAAACGCATCAGTTAATAGTGCTGCTCCAGCAAAATTCTGCACTGAAATCCATTTTTCAAAAGAGCAAACAGATTTTTTTATATTCATATTTTGAAATCTGACATGGGGCTAGACATTTTGTCAGTTTCCCAGCTGCCCCAGTCATGTGACTTGTGCCTGCACTTTAGAATGGAACTACTTTGTGGCAGGCTGTTATTTCTACTTAATGTAACTGAATCAGTCTCAGTGGGACTTGGCTTTTACTATTAAGTGCTGTTCTTAGATCTTCCAGGGAGCTGTTATCTTGTGTTAGGGAGCTGCTTTCTCGTTACCTTCCCATTGTTCTGTTGTTAGGCTGCAGGAGGAGGGAAAGGGAGGGGGTGATATCAGTCGAACTTGCAGTACAGCAGTAAAGAGTGATTGAAGTTTATCAGAGCACAAGTCACATGACTGGGGCAGCTGGGAAACTGACAATATGCCTAGCCCCATGTCAGATTTCAAAATTGAATGTTTGCTCTTTTGAAAAATGGATTCCAGTGCAGAATTCTGCTGGAGCAGCACTGTTAACTGATTCATTTTGAAAAAAAACATGTTTTCCCATGACAGTATCCCTTTAACAAAGAATGCCACACTCACAGGTCTTAGCAACAAAACAAAAGTAAATGTCCCTGAGGAAGGTCACTTTATGTGATCGAAATGTTGATTTTTACTGTTATAGAGGATGTAGTAATTTCTAGGTTGACCACATGTCCATATAGTGGATTTTTTTCTATTTTTGATTAAGTGTATCCTGACTTTAGTGGTTAATTTTTTGCTACTGATTTAGCATAATTACTCCAAGGTTAGAATTTAGAATAACAGTACTAGCAGATATATTACAGATTCAAAAAAGGGTCGGATGCCTTTTTTAGCCAAGGGAAATACTGAAATTAATGCTTGGTACAAATTTGATAACTGCTTGGATTGCCCTTTTGGAGTCAAAAAGACAAACTGGGGAGGCTCCCGATGGGGATTTTTACCTTTTCCTATATCAAGGTTGAACTTATGGGACATTTTTTTTTTCAACCTAAATCACTATGCTTCACTGTGCCCCAAAATCCCAAATAAATGCTTTTGGTGTAGCCTCTCAGCTCTCTGGGCTCACTAGCAGCTCTCTGGCCTCTTCCTCTATTCACCATGCGGTTCTCTATGCCAGGCTTTCTTGCAGTCTCTGTGCTTGTGCCCTTACAGGGATAAGAGCAAGCGGTTTGCACTAATTCCCTACATATTATATATATATATATATATATATATATATATATATATATATTAGTAAATGGACCCTAACTCCAATGTTTTGTGAAAAAAAGTGATGAATTTTATTCACAGATGCATATCCAACGTTTCGGTCCACAATGGGACCTTTCTTTCTTGAGATATGCATCTGTGAATAAAATTCATCACTTTTTTTCACAAAACATTGGAGTTAGGGTCCATTTACTAAAAAACGTCAGCACTCCGAGGATTTTAAACAAAGTTCAAAGGTGAAGAAAGAGCAGGTTTATTAGAATCCGATGTTTCAGTTCCTATCTGGAACTTTCCCTGATGAACTTTGTTTAAAATCCTTGGTGGTGCCGTTTTTTGCCTATATATATATATATATATATATATATATATATATATATATATATATATATATATATATATATATATATATATATATATATATATATATATATATATATATAGACACTATCAAGGGAGATATGTTTTAGCTGATCCTTATTGCTTATCGCTGAGAGCAGGGAAAAGCTGCAGGGAAATAGAGTGCTAGTTAGTGGATTCATAATCATTCTGCCTACATTTAAAGGATGTGTGGCAGATTACATAATCATTTTCCATTTACTTGATACTATTAAAATTGACAAGGTTTTGGGGAAAATGTTTTCATGGAAAATGAAAAGGCCCATAATGTCAATGAAATTGGGAAAAGCAGTTTTTACCTGTATTTGTCCAATGCTAACTACTGCAATTCTAGTCATAAGAACTACCCCAAAGTTAAAAAGTGTAATGTAATGTAATGTTTTTGTTAATAAACCTTTGATATGGTGCATTACATGGCAAAAGGAGGACAAACAATATGTCAGAGGTACCAGAAATGTATTTGTTGTCCATTACTCTGCTTTTCATCAAGTATATATTTAGGTTTTCACAAGCAATCCCTATATTGCTTGTGAAAACAGTAATAAAATAAATAAGACCCATTTTTAAAGTAGTCAACTCATTGCCCACATGTAAATTCTCATCTTTGATGTAAATTTTTCATAATTTTTTGAAGCACTTTGCATCATTTCACCCTATTTATACTATATAGAATTTCGCAATCCGCTTTCACCAAAATATTGTTGGATTTGTTTGACAGCTCAGACCTGGTGACATTCTATTTTTACCTGTGGCAGAATGAATAATGTCTGTGGGGACATGAGAAAAAAGCTATCTGCATTTTACTACCTGAAACTATTCATTTTATTTTATTTTATTTTATAAGCAATATCACCATCAACTGAAACTGTATGTCAGAATAGTAAATGTTACTATGTAGCTGCTTTATAAATAGGGCCTGACAATGGCCATGGAAATAATGAATTAGAAATTGTGGACTGTCATATTGAAGTCTTTAAACTATTTCTGCAAATGCAGGTGATTATCTACCAGTAAGAGATTGTGTGCTATTCTTGGAGATCTCTTCTGCTTAGGTCTATCACAATGACTCTAGCTAGACTAGTCTTAAACTATAGCAACAAAAGCAAACACTATATTATGAGCAAAGTAAACAGAAATTCTCTTCAAACTTAGCAGATAGAAAAAAAAACATTTTTATACACAAATTTCATGATTAAAGGCTGGGAAAAAAAATCACAAAACTGCTTTATTTATAAGAAAGTACACTTGTTATTTAGACAGTTTGTTCCTGTTTATATTCTGTCTACCAAGCATATATCAACATTTGAATGCCCTTGGCTTTACTTTGTAGGGTATTGTGTGCCACTCCACTTGCTTATGCATTTCTGTCTTTTTTGACCCTACAGCATCGGTGGAGAAGTAGTAAGAGGAACAGAAGGGAGCTATGTGAATAAACACTTTCGTATGGGATTTATGACAATGCCTGCTCCACAAGACAGGTTACCACACCCATGCTCCAGTGGATTTTCAGTACGTTCTCAGTCACTTCATTCTGTGGGTGGAACTGAGGATGACAACAGTTGCTCTCGTAAACAGCCACCACCAAAGCCAAAACGAGATCCAAACACAAAGCTGAGCATTTCATCTGAAACTGTAAACTTTGGAACACTAGGCAAGAGCCCAAAATTCACAGACAGAACAGATGGTGAGTAGCCCATATGGAGAACTATTTGATTTGAATTGTAGGCCAGTATGTCAAGGCTGCACCCATGTTGATATTCATAACAAGTACAAATCTCAAGACAGTTATACAAATGCCAATCAAAGCATAGAACCTCTGTGATGGTTCAATAAGAAGTGGGTGAATACCGTGATGATAAAAAATATTAATACACATTGACAACAAATACCATATTCTTGTCTTGAGTAACATGACCAGTATAATGGCATAACTTGTAAACAAATTGATTACACCAATTCTAAACTGTTTTATTTACTATAATCCCTTTGGTATATTCCCTTACCTTAAAACTAGTGATGGGCGAATTTGCGAAAAATTAGCGAAACGACGCCGGCGTCTTGTTTTTGACGCCGGCGCCAGTTTTTTTTATGCTGGCGGGCGTTTTTGACCCCGGCGTCAGTTTTTTTCCGACGCAGCAAATTTTTCGGGCAAATTTGTCGCGGGTGTTTCGCAAATTTATTCGCTGGCGGCGAATCGCGCAAATTGGCCTCGAATTCACGCCTGCCGAATAAATTCGCCCATCGCTACTTAAAACTTACCTTACCATTAAAACATTTTTTTCCAGTAATGTGCTACCCTTTGTATTATGTTTATAGTCATAGTCGCAGACCAACAGTCAAGTAAACTATTAAAAATGAACTATAAATTAATTTGCACCGTGTCAGAAACGAACAAAAAAAGAGCACAAAGATAATAAAGCACAGAGCACATTATTTATTAAATGTGTCTTTGTGAAATGGGTGTGATGGGGTACAAATATTCATCACTTATGAGTAGGAAAGTGGGTAAAAGTATCAGTAATAACCAGAGAAATAGAAAAGATATTGGAAACATTGAACAAACAGATTACTCACTAAAGAGTTGGTCAGCCCTCAAGATAACACAAATGTACAGAGTCAATATCTTAAAGTAGTTGACATGCCAACTGTATCATGTTCATATAACCTTTCAGCTTGATAGAGTCTTCAGTCAGTTCATGGATTACATTATGTGAAGACTACTATACAGTATATGAGCTACTTTTGAAATGAATTTAAGACAGCAGATTTTCAGTACTAATTAGTGAGGAAATGCTGTGCTTGCCCTGGGAAAATACGGTACTGTGCCAGCTAGTCTACCACATGCTATTTAACATTGTTTTGCAGATTAGTTCTTTGTATATTAAACTCCTAAGACCTTTATAATTATGCAGAACAAACTGTTATGCCAGCAGGCAACCGAAACAAACAATAACAAAAACACTTCATAGATGATTTTGAGGAGTTTAAGCATTTCACAAAACCAAGGAACAACACTTCAATCAAAATGTATGCTCAGGAACCAGTTAAGCAACCCAGTGGCATAATAATTTCTGAGGTTTCTGTGCCTGATGGTTAAGATAGTTTATTAACATGACTATTTGTATTTGATATTAAAAAATACAGGAATGCTATTCAAAAATATACAAGGATAAGGCCATTGAGTAAATAGTTTTTTAAAAAGCTATGCAAGTGTAGTACATTTGTATAAAGACCAGCATAGTTAGTAAAATTGCTAGCTTTTCCAATACATATAATTACATTCGTACATAATTACATTTATGTAAAAAGAAATGCAGGAAATTGTTTTTTTGTTGTTCTTTTTTTACACAATTTTATTCATATGCCTCTTTATAGTGTATTTGGTTTGCAGCTGGGGTTTAGCTGAAAAGAGGTGCCAAAACAATCCAGCTAAAAAAGTATTTAAAAAGACTTTAAAGCCACTAGTACACAAGTGTAAACTTGTGTAGAAACTGCCATAGTAAAATGTTGAAAGATGTCAGAAGAGTCTATGTTCTTAACATTTTTAAGAAATCTTTTTCCTGCAGCCAAGTATTTCGAGAAATGGTATTTACACATCATCATTGCTTTTAGCAGTATACACCACATCTTTGGTTTCTATTGGGATATCAATGTTTACTAAATTCCAGAATACCATGGAGGGTTCAGAAACTAAAGATATTTATAGTAGGTGAGCTTGAAAACAGATAAAACATGTCTAACTTATAAGAAGATTAAGAAGGAAGAGTTGACACATTACCTTAATTCATATAGTGTTTATGATAAAATTGATTTAAACTCATAACAAGTGGTCTATGAGACCATTTATTGAAATACTGGAGAATAGTGATCATCTAGGAGGGTTTCAAACTTCTTTATACAGATAATATATTGTTGAACATTTCTTAGCTTACGTGCCATTAGCTTCATTGGAACATTTTTAGTGACGCAATGTTTTATAGTGCAAGAAATTTAAAAAAGAAACCCAGGTCCCAAACATACCAATTCATAGATCCCATACCTGTATATGTTAAGAATTTGCTGATTTTTTTATAATAAAAATAATGTTTAAAAACACATTATCTTGAGAAGTGATGAGAACTCTCAAACTTTGCCCAGTTTCTCAAAAAACTGGTAGATGTATACACACAAAATAACCACAAAGAACTAAATATAACAATAATTTTTTTTTTATAATTTTTGATAATTTATAATTTTATCATTTATAATTTTTCTGTTAGTTTCAGCAAAGCAAAGACCACATAGTGATGAATATACTAAGAAAATCCCACCACCCAAGCCGAAGAGGAACCCAAACACTCACCTTAGTACATCATTTGATGAAACATACATAAGAAAACATGGCTCATTGAAGAGTACATTATTCAGAGAATCATCTTCATCTCATATTAGCACCACTGCACTTGATAGAGAGGATGAAGAACCTGTTTATATTGAAATGGTTGGAAACATACTAAGAGACTTTAAAAGAGATGACGAAGACCAAAGTGAAGCTGTATATGAAGAAATGAAATATCCCATCTTTGATGATTTAGTTCAAGATTCTAGATATCTTTATGAAGTAGATCATATTAGTTGCTCTTCTCAATGTGCTACTCCCACAGTGCCTGACTTAGAATTCACAAAGTCCTCAGTGCCATCAACCCCAAAAGGCCAAGTTTGTGATATTCCACCACCATTCCCAAACCTACTTTCTCAAAGGCCACCATTATTGGTGTTTCCACCAGCACCAGCTCAGTGTTCCCCAAATTCTGATGAGTCACCTTTAACTCCACTTGAGGTTGCAAAACTACCTGTACTAGAAAATGTGTCTTACATCAAACAACAAGGTAGTGCTTCACCCTCATCACACATTCCAGGACATCAAAAGGCAGAGAAGGACCCAACTATTGTATCACATGGAACAAGTTCATCTGGACACTCTCAGTCTTCTCCTCCACATCCTTCTACAATGTACCGAACTCAGTCTCCACATGGTTATCCTAAATGTCATTCAGCTTCACCTTCTCCTGTGAGCATGGGTAGGTCATTAACTCCTTTAAGCCTCAAAAGACCACCACCTTATGAATCTGTGCATACAGGAAGTCTCTCAAGAAGTTCTCCATCAGTGCCTCATTCTACAGTCAGAAATAGCCCTCAAGAAGGGAAGTCAGTTAATGCATCTACCAGTACTTATAATTCATCTCAAAGCAGCTTACGTTCCAGGACACCTACAAGTCCCCTTGAAGAATTATCCAACCTCTTTACCTCAGGAAGAAGCTTGCTGAGGAAACCCTCCAGTGGAAGACGTTCTAAAGAACCTTCAGAAAGTAAGTTTTTGTACAATAAACGCTGATATATATATATGTATATATATATATATATATATATATATATATATATATATATATATATATATATATATATATATATATATATATATATATATATATATATATATATAAAGAATATATTAAATAGTAATTGTCAAATAACTATTATATTTGTTAAAAGTTTGAATTAAAAATTACTTTTGATAACTAAGCGTGCATGCACACATTTTTACTTTTGTATTGCCAAGTACTGTATTTAGTAGTTTAGATAAGGTGCAATACTCATACCCTATAGTAAAAACATTAATATATACATTTTTTTCTAAAATGTAAAAAAAAAGCCCAATAATGAACTGTAAGGTAAACACTGATTCCAGATCAATTTGCAAAAGATTTATCGAGTATGCAGTATGCACTAAAGGGTCAATTTATCAAAGGTAAAGATAAAAAATGATGGTTGATCTAGAAGAAAAATCATGTTTCTTAAGAGTTGTCAATAGCTTTTCCATTACTATACTTTCAAAGTCTATAAAAAACAACAAATCATATATACCATGAAAGGATAAGTTGAGAAAAGTTCTGCAAAATTTCTCATAAAATTTGGTCAGAATAATCAAGGACAAATTTTCAAATTATGAAAAATTTGACCTATGTTTTAAATGTACTTCATTCTTTTAGGACATTTTCAGGAAAGGCATGCAGTTCTCATATATGCCTACTCTGTTTTATCTAAGAAATGCAGCAATCCTCTAACCCCTCACCTAACTGAATAATAATGATGGCATTATGACCTTGCACCTCGACCTTGATTTTTTTTAATTACTGTTACCTTAAAAGTCACACAATCTAACATTTTTCCATTGTGAATTTCATTCTAAAATATAATAAACAATTGACACTTTCTCCTTAAGTCATATCAATTTCCCTAGGTCATTCATTGCAAGGGCTCAAGTATTCAACTAATAAAAACTCATGCATGTTTTCCTCATTCAAATACCCCAGCTTTCCACCTATCATTTTTTCAACCTCAAGTAGGTTTTTCAATAAAGGTGGCCATAGATGAAAAGATCCGCTCGTTTGGCGACATTGCCAAACGAGCCAATCTTTCCCCGATATGCCACTAACGGGCATGGCTATATCGGGGGTAATCTGAACGTTCGGCCGAGCGATCAGATTATGAAGAGAGCGCAATGGGCTCCGGCGGAAAATGTCGGGACTCTCCCCACACGGTCTGGAAATCGTACAAATCCTCGATTTGTATGATAGGATCTTTGCGTCTATGGCCACCTTTAAATAAACCTTCCAAGCCTTTTATTTTTTGTCAGAAGAAAAATAAAGATTGTACGGAAGCCAAAGTATTCGAATGTGGAAACTACACAAGAGTTTAAGAACTGTGTTTTTTCTAGCCAAATGTTTTAGTTCAAAGTGTTTTTAAATGTGGCCCTCTGACTATAGGCTTAGTGAGACTGGTACAGTACCTCCTTCCTCGTGTCTCTTAAAACAATGCTTATTCTTGAATGTTGTATTTTTTATTTAATTCTGTTCTATTATTGCATAGGCTGTTCTATTAATATTTAGAAAAAGCTTTACCTTCAGCAGAAAAAGGTTTTATTTTCCATGGCAGAGTTATATCAATGTGGCTATAAAGTTCTGTTCACAGATTTAGGTTATTTTAAATTGTTACCTTATTTATTTTACTTTAAACAATTAGGATTTATTTATACATATTAATGTGATTGTAAATATGTTTTGATATTATGTAATTTTTAGATTTTCACAACATCAGATAGCACCCACCACCCCCCTTCCCTGGGGACCTTACTCGAGGAGTAACATGTATACATATGTTCTCATATGTTGAATTCTTCATAACTGTATTAAGCTTTCAGGGTTAACTAAAAACTTTGGACACTTTAGAGAATTCACAAATGTACAGTACATATTTGTTCTTCCTTCATCCTTAGCATTTGCTGATCAATATCATCTCCTAACCATAATCTGGAATGAGCATTGTAGTGCAGGATATTACTGTCTGATCCAATCAGCTGTTCATTTTTGCTCTTATTAGTTTTCTGATGATAGGGAGCAGACCATAAAATGAAATACATCTGCGAAATTGTTGACTATAATGAAAATCTAATGAGAAGAGAAGCTCCTGGACTTTTACTTATAAGTTCAAATTTCTCTGGTTTATATTTTGTTTCGTACTATACACGGTACATTGCATAATTTTAAAATTACTATATGATTCTTACTTACAGAATACTGCTTTACATTAATTAAAGGTCAACTATGAATGTCAAATCTCTTCATACACCTCATATGCTCAAAGCCTTCTTTTGAAATAGAATCCAATAGTGTGATCAGAGGAGCATAACTGTGTCAGGGGATAAAAAATCAACACCAGGTAAAACTACATAAAAAAAGACAGTGATATCAATAATATCACACATAATACAAAGGTCCCTTACTAGATAACAGATATTTATCCTGATGTTAAAAATATATCATGGATTCATAACAAATATAGGTGTACAAGGTAATAATGAAAATATGTCTTGGACTATTATTTATGAATTACGCCTTAAAAATAATTGCATAATAACAATATAAAAATGTCAGTCCATAAATATTTAAATTATCAATTGATAATATAAAAGTGCCTAAAAATAGGTTACATTTAGATAACTACAAAAACAAAATAACTGAATAAACAAGTTAGAAAATGGCAGGGCCAGAAGAACAGTAGTTCCACCCAATAAATGGCTCCGGCTACAATACTGACACATATCACAACATGTTAATGGGCAGATTTATCAAAGTGTGAAAATAGAACTCACCACAGTAAAATTCCACCACTCTATTCATTCCTATTGGATTTTTAGATGTGTATTCATCAATGGGTTAAAGTTTGAGATCACCATTTGATAACTACGCCTCTAAAATCCCATAGGAACGAATAAAAAGTGGTGGAATTTAATATGGTGCAGGGGCGCGCACCAATGAGGCGAGCTGAGACGCTCGCCCCAGACGGCAACGCCGGAGAGGTTTCCAGGGGCGGCAAATAGCCGCTCCTGGTACCTTTAAGTGCCGAATTTCCCGTTTTTAAACCGGAAATTCGGCTTTACTAATGCGAGAGAGCTCAATTGCATTAGTGTTCCTGCCTACCCTCCCGACAGGTAAGTTGGCGAGGGGGGGCGGCATTGCAGGAGCCGCCTCAGGTGGCCCTTAGGCAAGAATCGGCGCTGCTGTGGTGGGTTCTAATTTCACAAGTTAATAAATAGATTGTAAAGTAGACTGTTAAGGTTGTTTCCAAAGACATTATAGACAGATAGCAAGGGATCTTTTTTCCTATAAAAACAAAGCCTGAGAGGCTACCACTTTAGATCAGAGGAATAAAATTTTCATTTGAAGCAGCATAAGTGTTCACCATGGAAGTGAGGTTGTGGAATGCCCTATTGGGTTATGTTGTGATGGTTGATTCTGTCAATGCCTTTAAGAGTGGTTTGGATGTTTTTTATATATAGTTTATATATTTGAGAATATAGAAGGTCAGTACAAGTGTGTGTGTATATATATCTATATATGCAACGTTTATTTTGGGGGGTTGGTCTTGTTGGACTTTTTGTTTTCAACCCAACATTAGTATGTAACTATGAGCAATTGTTGACAAAGACATTGACAAATTTGCCTCGAATTGATTAAAGGGGTTGTTTACCTTCAAATTGACTTTCAGTATGACGTAGAGAGCGATAATCTAAAACAATTTGCAATTGGTTTTAATTTTTTATTATTTGTGGTTTCTGAGTTTTTTTAGCTTTTTATTCAGCAACTCTCCAGTTTGCAATTTCAGCAGTGTGGTTGCTAGGGTCCAAATTAACCTTTATACATATATATCAACACTTTTGTTAACAGAATAATGGTGCTGCTAATGTACACCTTTTTTATACTCAAGGGGGCACATTTACTTTGCTCGAGTGAAGGAATAGAATAAAAAAAACTTTGAATTTCGAATGTTTTTTTAGGCTACTTCGACCATCAAATTGGCTACTTCGACCTTCGACCAAGACTTCGACTTCGAATCGAACGATTAACTAAAAATGGTTCGAATATTCGATAGTCGAAGTACTGTCTCCTTAAAAAAAACTTCGACCCCCTACTTCGCCACCTAAAACCTACCGAACCTCAGTTTTAGCCTATGGGGAAGGTTCCCATAGGCATTCTAAGTTTTTTTTGGTCGTAGAAAAATCATTCGATTGATTGATTAAAATCCTTCGGATCGTTCGATTCAAAGGATTTAATCGTTCGATTGAACGATTTTTCGTTCAATCGTTCGATCAAACTAATTGCGGTAAATCCTTTGACTTCGATATTCTAAGTCAAAGGATTTACCTTCGGCAGTCGAATATTGAGGGTTAATTAACCCTCGATATTCGACCCCATGTAAATCTGCCCCAAGATGTTGATAAAAAGTCTTTCTTGACACTATTTGTTATTATCTATGTTTCAATTAATCACATGAGAACTCATTCAGTGTTTTATCCCTAGTAAGATTACATATATTTTGTTGCTGCCAACAATTTGAGGAACAAGTAATGGTTGTTCAGTGACTTATCTCTTCTTTTGCTGAAAGATTAAAACCAGCACTTTCTCTAGTATCTGAATTATTTGTACTGAATGGTAACTGTTCAAAGAGTTGCTACGAGAACCAGAGCATACACTTGTCACTAATTGCACCCTCAGAGTTCAATTTAAACAAAGCATTCCACTGCAGTAAGCTGCAAAGTAGTGCGGGTAGTGAAGGGAAGCTAAGTGCCCCATTAAAAAAAATCTAAATTGCAAAGTTTTGTGGTGTGCTTCAACAATGTAATATCATAGAATGCCTTTAATTATGTCTAATGTCCCAAAAAAATCCTGAACCCTAAGTATAAATTTCCCTAAATTTTTCTCAGAGGAAGTAGCATTTGCATTCTTTTGTTTTTGGTTTTCATTAGCCAACAGATAATAATAGTTCATTTCATAAGAAGTCAATAACATTATATTGTAGTTCTGGATTGCATGTTATATTTGTCAACAGACTTTGTCAAGCTTTGTTAAACCATTTTTAAATATGTATTATTAAAACTTGTGTTTTGTAACAAATAATATACCCACTGTTGTATAGTATGAGGATATTAGATGTCATCTCAGAGTTCCATGACCTGTATAATGGCACTCAGCCATGACTGAAGAGCAATTTCAGCATAAATTACAAAGGTAATGTTTGTGTATTTTTGTGTATAATTCTCCAGTATGGCCTATGGCCTAGCAGACCATTGTGAAACACAACATAATTTTTTTACTATTTAATAGTATTTTACTATTTAATATCTGTATTTAGAACAAATGCCCAGTGCCAGGCCTAAAGGTGAGCATGACAGAGGCAACCAGCTGCCTTCAATCACCCCAAACTCCCATCCTCTTCCTTGCTTAATAGGAAAACATCCACCCAGACACCCCCACTCTCCCTCCCCTGACTAACGCACTTTCTTCTACCACAATGAGATAGTAGCCCATAAGTGAGCTTAGGGGGTCAGAGACTTACAGATTGGAGAAGGCAGACAGAAGAGGTATATGGCCATGTAGGGTATAGGCTAAAGAGGTGTATGTACCTCTTTAGCCTACACCCAATTCGGTTTCTTAGAGGACCAGAAGATACTCTGTACAGCAACTTTTCTAGTCAGAAATGGCAACAAGATATCCTTCAGACATCTCCTCTTTTCAAGCCATTTTAATAGTTAGCTTTTAAGGTGTCTTATCAAAGGCTCAATGAGTTTTGCTGTCCATTTTTGAATAAATTGTCAATTATAGGAGAGTGTTGGTGCAAAGGGTTTTAGACAAAAAGCTAGACATCAAAATATATAGCACAATGCTTATGTTTGTATATTTATGAAGTAGGCAGATGATTCACCCTTAATTTACAGCATAGCCTACAAATCGATAACTTTCTGATGTTCTTGTTAACAATGGTATGGATCAAAATGTTTGTTTTGTCCCCTTTCTGAAATATATTTTGATGCGGATTTATTTGTACATTATATTATTAGAACCACAAGATGAAATTAAAGTCAGAAGCCACAGCACGGAACCCTTACCAAAGTTGGAAAATAAAGAGCGAGCTGTTCATCATTCATCACCTCCGTCAAGAGATTCTGTAAAATCTCAGGAATGGGATGGAACTCCTGGTCCAACACATGTCTCGAGTAGGCTTGGAAGATCATCTGTTAGCCCAACAATGCTAGCAGGAAATAACAGCTCAGGTAACAACATGGTGCTCTTTCATGACATATTTGGGTCTAAGATGTTGTATGTATAATACTTAACATTTCCAAACCATTAATTGCATATTTGATGTACTCTTACCGTGTAAACATGTGCTAAAGAACATGTGAAACATGTTGTATGGACATGTATTCCATCCTACTGTACAGTATTTTAACATTTCATTTATCAACAAATTTAATTTATCAACAAATCTTTGTTATTTCTGTCCCTCATCAAAAATAATCGATTGGGCTAAGAAGTAAAGCCATGTCCAATATGACAAAACAATGTCTGCACTGAGGGCTTACAGCCTTGATTTCTGGACAAAAGATATAGTTTTATGTTGTGAAACTGTCTTGAAATATGTTGGCTTATTTCTTGTCCATTAGGTTGGGCTATAGGCCATTCATTTTTTTAAGGTAGAAGGATACACAATATGAGTGATGTCTTATTTAATGATAAAAAGCTCACAACTGATAGGGTGATTTGCATAGAGTTGTTTTTAATTACATATTTTTCATGTGTCAATGGAATTGAAAACGCCATAACAGATTGTTTGCTCATTTAACCTATCAGTATATTTTCTACGTGACTAATTTCTTAGCAAATGCAGAAATCTCTAACAGCCCCCAGTGTCCCAAGGGGTCCTACAGGCACAATAATCCATTGCCTCGGTATACAATATTACACATAGTTATTTTATATATTCTTCCCAACTGCACTCTGTTCTACCCACAACAGAAAAATCTTGTATTCGCCATTGGACAAAATAAAAGTAGTACTGTAAAAGTAAATATTTAATTTCACTGTAAATATGTATTCCACACATAAGCTATATTCAATTTAACATGAAGGTTATAGATAGCATATGCCAGTAATTATACTATGAAATCAAGAAACTGTCAGGAAAGCTTAATGTATAAGCATCACTTCAAATAGAAAAGAGGAAGGATTATACTCACTGATAAATTCTTTTTCTCACAGTCATATACAACAGTACAGAAGGCTTGCACAGAATGCAGGAATGTTCTCTTCCTTTTAGGAAACAGTATGGCAAGTGAAAAGTAAATTGCATGAAGAGACCTACCTCTATTGAAAAGGTCATGGGGCGAAGGAGCGTCATGCAGGAAGCTTTATCAATATACTTGAGCACTGCAACCTGCCTATGAGAAACATTGCGTTGTCTGGGTTTTGTAGGATGTGATAGAGTGGAAAGGAGTTTACAGCAGTAGATCATCTAGTCTAGTGAATTTAGGCCACTAGGGTGGGTGTGAATTTAGTAGATTCCCAAGAGGCTTTAGTGAGGCCAAAGAGTAAATTTTGAAATTACTACAGATTTCCCAGGACCACAAACCTCAGGCACTCTTAATTATTTTATGGATTAGGGCATGTAGATATGCATCCTGTAAGACAGTTGATGGAAGTAAAAAAAAAAGCCTCCCTGTTTCACATTGGTATTAATGGTATTAATGGACCTGATGGACACCAGAATGAGTTAGCATGATTTGTTCTTCTTGGGCACCAGAAAGAATGTTGCATTTAGAACAGTTTTTCTTTCTGTGAAAAGAAAAATAGTTTTATTAGTTTTCATATAGTAAACAAAGAAAAAAAGGAGGGGGGTAATGTTTCCGCCTGGGGATTCCTTACATTTACCATAGGTTAGACATACAATTCCCAATATACTTTATTCACTTTAAACTAGTTAATTGCAATCATCCAATATAGTTAGTCCTTCAGCCTCAGTCCATGGCTGCCAGATTTTGTCAAACTTTTCAGGGCATCCCCTTGCTAAGTTTGTGAGTTTGATCATGGGGAGCATATTTTTAACCTGCTTTTGCCACATTTCCTGTGTGGGAGCTCTGGGCCCCATCCATCTCAAAATAACACACTTTTTTTGCATAATATAGTAGACTTCTAGCAAGGAGGCTCATGTATTTGACTGTGACAGCTCCATCCAGCTCTCCCAACAAGCAGCAGTGGGGAGACTGCAGTGTGGGGAGGGCCAGTTGTGTGTGAAGTGGTATAGGTTGTCAGTCACCTCTTCCCATTGTTCCTCTCCCAAATCCCCCAGTGTGTCCTGCAATTTCAGGTACGTGCCTGAAGCCAGTAGATTTGAGATACAAGTTTCTTAGGGGTTTCGGAGCTTTTGAGTTTCAGTAGTGGATATTCCTCAAATATTACCGTGTGGGTACGAAATTGGTTGGAGAAGGCTTCCCGTATTTGAAAATAAGTATGTAGTCTCAGATTGGATGTTGTCACCTTTTCTCTGAGAGCTGTGTAGGATATGAAAGCATCCTCCACCAACACATCTGCAAGCTTTTTAATGCCTCCTAGTGGCCTTTGTTGGAAGTTAGGAAGGTCTAGGAAGTGGATGAGGTTAGAATTCTTCCACAGTAACTTTGGGGAGAGGAGCAGAGGATCTGATCCTGTAATGCGAAGTCCTGTTGTCCAGGCCCTGTGGGTTGTTGTTATTACTGCCAAGTCTTTGGGAATGTAAAACAGGAATCTTGACTTTGGAGGTAAACACTGACCTCACTAACTGTTTGAGGGCTGCCCTCTTTGCCGTGGAAGGAGAGACATTACAAAGAGAAGTGTGTCAAAAATAGATTTGGTAGCCCAAAGTGATGATTCAGTTGACCAATTTGTCTGATGTTATGGTCAGCCCTGTCTCTCTAAAGAGTTAGAGGTGCCCCCAACCGCCAATATGACTTTGGGAGAGTCTAGACTCTCATGCATCTTGCTGTTTGTTGTTGTAGGATGTTTGTTACCTGGACCACTGTAGGAGTGCCAGTTAAAGGTAGGGGGCTAAAAGGGCTGCTAGCAAGGGCATAACTACAGAGGAAGCAAACCGTGTAGCTGCAGGGGGCCCAGGAGGTATAGGGGCCCAATGAGGGCCTAATTCATATAGAAGTTAAATTAATATTGGTAAAAATGTCAATTTCTAGACATTTTGGGGGCCTGAAAAACAATTTGCTGTGGGCACAAGTCAAATAATATCTGCCAGAAGCCAATACAGCAAGACTGATTAATAATCAGAATATACAGACTGCACTGGGCTCTGTGTTGTCATTATTATTATTATAATACACAAAAGCCATGAATATCTTGTAAATTATATCCTTATAAACGGTGAGTAGTGATGTCATCAGTTATAAACGGTGAGTAGTGATGTAATTTCTGTCACATGACTCACTAAAATGTGTGTATTATAATTAATAAAGTACCCCCAGTTGTAAAATATGAGGATATTATACGTTACCTCGGAGTTCCATGACCTGTATAAAAACACTCGGCCTTCGGCCTCGTGTTTTTATATGGTCATGAAACTCCTCGGTAACTTATAATATCCTTATATTTTACAAGAGGGGGTACTTTATTCACTATATTAACATGTATTTATATAGCGCCAACATATTGCGTAGCACTGTAAAGTAAATGTGATTATACAACTACATCACATGAATTACATACATAGAATATATGGAGTAACAAACATCACAATCAATACAGGTACAAAAAGGTGAGGAAGGCCCTATGCATAGGCATACAGTCTAAAGGGAAGGGAGTAATACACAAGGTGTGGGAGTGGGCAAGATCGAATTAAGTGGGTGAGAAATGTGGTATTGTATGTGGTGTTGCGTTTGGTAGTTAAGCAGAGTGAGGGTAGGCTTCTCGAAAGAAGTGCGTTTTCAGAAATTTCTTGAAAGCAGAAAGGTTCGGAGAAAGTCGGACAGACCGTGGGAGAGCGTTCCAGAGGAGGGGTGCAGCCCTTGCAAAGTCTTGAATGCGAGCATGTGAGGAGGTAATGAGAGAGGAGTTGAGTAGCAGGTCAGTAGAGGAGCGTAGTAAGCGAGTGGGTGAGTATATAGAGATGAGTTCAGAGATGTAGGGTGGGGCAGAGTTATGAAGTGCTTTGAAAGTCAGTGTCATTAATTTGAATTTGATTCTGAAAGGTAATGGAAGCCAGTGCAGGGATTGACAGAATGGCGAGGCAGAGGAGGAGCAGTTGCTGAGGTGTATGAGCCTTGAGTCATGTAATCTAATATGGATTTTATAGTTTTTGTATTGTTTAATACAAACTTTCTCCAACTCTGCAGAACCAGTGGCTGCAGCAAACTAATCCTACAAATAGAATCCCAGTTTATCTGTTTAAATCTGGCTCCATGATCTTTGTCCCTGCTGCTGGCATTGGAAACATTAAAGGAGATGTAAAGGCAAAAATAAAATCCAATACAAATCTCTACACAGTCACCAACTTCTCTACAAGGAAACAAAGCTGTTGGAGTTCTGAAAGGCTGGGAAGTAAGGCAGGGGCTCCCTCTACTGTTCATAAGTATGATTGTTTCCCTGCACAGCAGTTAGGGACCATCTGACAATTCCTATCCACAGCAGTAAATGAAGGAAGAATTTCACTGCATACAGTCAGGTTTCTAAAAACGGTACACATTTTTGAATCAAAGTATATTGGAGATAGATTTATTTTTCATTAAAGAAAGTAAAAGTGGGATTTTATTGTTTTGCCTTTACATGCCCTTTAAGTAAATAGTGTCTATTTACATCTCTTGTCTTGAACCACCTTTTAATGATGGTCTGTGTGCTGCTTCACAGATCACCTGACCAGAAATACTACAACTCTAACTGTAACAGGAAGAAGTGTTGAAGCAAAAGACAGAACTCTGTCTGAACTGTTAATTGGCTCATGTGACCTAACAAGTATAGTTTGTTTGGTATGTTTGTGTGTACAGTGAATCATACTATCCTAGGGGGCGGCCCTTATTTTTTAAAATGGCAATTTCCTATTTATGATCACCCAATGGCACATACTACTAGAAAAGTATATTATTATGAATATGGTTATTTACATGAAGCAGGGTTTTACATATGAGCTGTTTTATGCAATATCTTTTTATAGAGACCTACATTATTTGGGAGGTATAGCTTTCCTTTAAGACACTGGCTGCTAGGACTGGAAGTTAGCTTTTAAATCTTGTTATCCTGTGATAGGAATTTGCTATTTTCTCATGTGATCTTCTTAATGGGATTGTCCAGTTAGGGGGCAAAGAGGGAGGCCCCTGTACACAAGATGAAGTCACTGTGCTCTTAAAAGCTGGAGTGAGAGATGGAAAATATATAGTTTAAAATACTCTCAGTCTTTCTATCCATTGGGTTCCTGAAGGATTAAATTACATCCTTAAGAGGTATGTCTTTTTGTGATTGCTCAAAAGGGTAAAGGGTATCATTCCTTTTATCTTCTATCAGCATAAAACTGTGCTTTGTGTGTATACTCAAGTGAGAAGGTAAATCCCCACTCTTCGAGTCAGGGTTAGGGTGAAGGGTCTTGTGAGGGGTTAGCTTCCCATAAGGAACAGTTTTCTTCCCCTTCGCAGGGGCAGAGTTTGGAGAATCTATTTTGCAGCAGGTTTAGCAGTGGTCCAGCTGTGCTAATTGTATAGATTTAACTTTTCAACTGAAGTGGAAATGCCTAGAGTGGAGGAATGAGAAGGCTGGGACCTTATAGATGTGTAGATGTGGGGGGATTACCAACTTGCTTTGAAAGCTTTTGTTTTTCTTTGTTCTGTTCTGGGGATTTTTTATGAGTCTTGAGCAGATCACAATGCCCTTTAACTGTTTCACCTTGTCTACAGAGAGTGGACATGGTTGAACTGGTTTATATGTCATGCTGGTTACTGGTAGCTAGCTATATTTAATAGCAGTTCCCAGAGAGAAGAGAATAAGGAAAAAGGATAGCAAAGCATGTAAATGGAAAAATAGACTGCAGAGAAGACATATCAGGATGTCTCAAGATGGTTCTGTCTTTGCAGGAGTTTGTTTCGGAAGGCACAGCATGGATGGGCCAGTGTCTCAGACAATTTTCAGTGTTAGGAGGAAGCCAGCAGTGATATTCAGGGTGGTGATATTGTGGTTGCATGCCACTACAACCTGTATTGCCAACTGATATTTAGAATCCCAGACCATGGTGTGAATTTTAAATGTGGTGTTTTAGTATGACAGAGAGAGTATGGAAGCAGTGTAGCATGCCTTGCCTGGTGACTACAACATCAATTCCGTTCATGCCAATAGAAGCACCAAAGATAAGAAGCCTGCCTGTCGCCCTGGAGAATAGTAGAACAAAAAGCAACAAAAAAGAGGGGGAGAACATAGGGGGAGCTTGATAGGAAAGTCAAATACCTTTAAAGGGAAGAGTATGTCAACCTTCTGCCTTTTAGGTATGAACCAAGAAATAATAGTACTGTAGTATTGTTGGTCATTTCTTAGGAGGTATAGGGTTTGAAATTTCCTTTAAACAAATACTGTAGAACAGAAGATATGGCAAGTAATTGTAGAAAAATATGAATGACACGTATTTTAATTTCTATATAAGGTTGTCTATCATTTTAAAATCTGTGCTTTCCTTTTATCATACAGAAATGAGAATCAGCTGCAAATTAGGTCGATCTGCTTCCACTTCAGGTGTGCCTCCTCCGTCAGTTACCCCCCTCAGGCAAGCGAGTGAGCAACAACAGAGCCAGGTACCGCCGTTTCCCAGTAGTGAATGACGTCATGTGATGCAACATGCCAAATACTTTCCACGTCTCTGTCTACCATATATGTTTCAGATCCGTGTGTCTGTCTGCGTTTAATTCTGTTTTTGTGTCTGTCATTTGCAAACAAAGTCATCCACTTGTTTATGGGTGGAGATTTGTTTCTAGAAGTCATGTGTTGACTCAAAGTTGACTCATTCTGTAACTGTATTTGTAACATTTTATGATTGTACTTTTTTAATTTTTTCACATTTTGTGCACTTTTTTACCGCCTTACAAATTTATCAATATTTGATAAATTTCGTGACCTTCTGTTTAGGATTTCATGTCTTGTCTACAGCACTTGAAGTATTGTTAATGATTTGTACATATCTTTTACAATTCTCCCTACTGTACTGTAATAAGATAGTCTGCATTGTTTCTGTCTTGGTGCATGATTGTAATACACTGTGAATTATCACTGTCTGTACAAAATACTTGCACAGCCATCATTTCCATCTTATTATGGCAGCTAAACACTTTCCTGCCCATGGGTATAGCAAATAAACATGATTATTGCTGGCGTTGTTATACTGTATACTAGTAATACACATACACCTTTTCATTGCCAGACACACCTGCTGGACATTGTTTCACTTTAAAATCCCACTAGCAGGGAAGGGGTTAGTCACCCCTCATATTAATGCCAAATTTCTTAAGATGACATGTTTGTGCATGGAAATCCATATCGATATTATTATTCTGAGACAAAAGTTAAAATAAAGACATCATCAAAATACTCTCTCACAGTGGTTCCTCGGTGCATAATTGTGTGTGGCTCTCACATTCATTTAAATGGAACAGTTAAAAGATACATGATCATTCAGCGTCTTTGTTGTTCTTCACTCTCTATATGATTTCCGAAAAATCTGCAGACCATTTACCAGGACTGGTGGGTCTGAACACTTGTAACGGTTTTGATCAAAGTCCTACTTTCTACATTTGAAACACATTTTTTACTTCTTTCTTGTTTATCATATAAGTAGTCAACAACATTGCACCTCTACATTGTGGTGTAGAATAGATGCTCAGGTTTAGGAAGTGACAGTCTTCAGTACTCTCACTGGTAATGCAAATGCAACCCACAGAATCTTCCTAGGGCCTGTCTCCCTTCTATTGTATTGTTGGGGCTTGAAGACATTTGCTTAAAAGAACAGTAACGTCAAAAAAATAAAAGTGTTTTAAAGTAATGAAAATATAATGTAGTGTTGCCCTGCACTGGTAAAACTGCTGTGTTTGCTTAAGAAACACTAATATTGTTTATATAAATAAGATGCTGTGTAGCAATGGGGGCAGCCATTCAAAGGAGAAAAAGCTCAGGTTACGCAGCAGATAGCAAATAAGCTCTGTCTGTCTAATGGTGTTATCTGTTATCCATTAGTTAACCTGTGCCATATAGACATTTTTCAATTTCCGCCATTGCTCCACATCAGCTTGTTTATATGAACTATAGTTGTGTTTCTGAAGCAAACACATCAGTTTTACCAGTGCAGGGCAAAAGTACATGATATTTTCATGTACTGTTGGTGTTACTGTTCCTTTAAATAATTCTTAGACATTAAGGGGGTTATTTACTAAGATCCAAATTTTTCTCATATTTTATTCATAAAATATATATAAATACCATGACCAAACTCCCATTCTCAATTTGAGCTTATTTATTAATACAATAGCCTGAATACATCGGATTGAGGAAAAACTCTATAAAATCTAGTGAAAACCCAAATCGATCTAATTTTTCACCATTTTCCTGAATCACTTGATTTTTCGAGTATTTCGAAAACCATGATAACTTCAGTTTGGGATAGGTGCCTCTCTCATTGACTTACACAGGACTTCTACAGGTCTGAGATGGCTGATATTCAGATTCAAACTTTTTGCAGCATCGGGGTATAATAAATATCCAATAATTTGAGTTTTTACCCAAAAAGCCTGACCAGAAAAATTTGAGGTTTAATAAAAAAAATAACCCTAACAGATGTTTGCAATATATATATATATCTATATCTATATCTATATATATATATATATATATATATATATATATATATATATATATATATCTATATATATATATATATATCTATATATCTATATCTATATCTATATATATATATATATACATATATATATATATATACATATATATGCCTCCAATAATGATAAAATTGAGTCTTTAAGAGAAGGCCTTCCCATAATTCTGAGCTTTCTGGATAATGGGTTTCCAGATAACAGATGCCTTGCCATATATAATATGGCGGAGGTCCTCCATTAATGTTGTATGTGAAGACTTTTAAGATAAAAGTCTTCTGGGAAGCTGTCTCATATAGCTTGGAAAGAAAACCAACCAATCAGAAAAAGAAATCTTCATTGCACACTGTGTTCACATTTCTCTTATTACAGGTATGGGATCCATTAACCTGTTATCCAGAAAGCTCCACATTACAGGAAAGCCATCTCCCAAAGACTCCATTCTATCCCAATAAACTGAATTTTTAAAAATGATTTTCTTTTACTCTGTAGTAATAAAACAGTATATTGTACTAAATAAATGTTCATTAGTATAATAAAATTGTACTTAATCCAAACTAAGATATAATTAATTATTATTGGATGCAAAACAAGACTATTTGGGTTTTTCTAGTAGACTTATGGTATGAAGATCCAAATTACAGAAATATTGATTAACCCCAGGTCCTGATCATTCTGGATAACAGGTCCCACAACTTTATTGGCATTTACAAAGATCTCTGGAGTAGTTTACACAAAATAAACTTTAGGAATAAAATTATAACGCAGTTGCACTCACCAAGTGTTTTGATCATCATATTCTAGGTATAGGTTTGCTAAAATAAGCTAGCAATACCATAGCACAAAAGGCTTTTCAATTGAAACCAGCTTTATAACATACATAAAAGCCTTTGATCCAAAACTAGATTTGATTAAAATCTTGTGTGAAATGACAAAAATAAACCAAGCAACTAATCATGTAACACAAACGGCTACATATTTCACATTGCACACATTTGTGAACAGCTTCCTAAATATAGATTGCCATAAAATATACAGTATATGCATATATATATATATATATATATATATATAAAAACACATATACAGGGGTTTAAATATTGTTCCTAATTACTAAACTTCAGTATTATTCAGGATTTTTTTATTATATTACTGTATATATATATAATACATATCTATGTGCATTATTATAATCCTCCTTTTTGCAATTACTCTATGTATCTCCTTCCCAGTACAGGGAAAAACCTTGAGGTCCATTTAATGGGCGCCCACAGTTTCAGGCATTATAAACAAAGAGTTTTGTAATTAAGAAGTCACTGAACTTGTAATTTAGAAGTCACAATACTGTAAATCTCACATTTTTCATAATAACTCTAGGGCAATGGCATATTGTTTGTGGGGCTAGAACATCTCTTAAGGCCCCCATAAACGGGCCGATAAAAGCTGCTGACAGACGGAGTTGGCAGCTTATTGGCCCATGTGTGGGGCCATCCGACGGGCTTCCCCGATCGATATCTGGCAAAAACTTGCCAGATCTCGATTGAGCAGGTTAAAAAATCCAGTCTGCCCGTTTCGGATGAATTAGGGGCCTAGGGCCCACGATCGGATCAGCCCGATACCGCCCACTTCAATATGGGCATATCGGGGAGAAATTTGCTTGTTTGGCGACATCGCCAAATGAGCGGATCTATGGCCAACTTAAGGAAGAAAAGGGTCAATAAGGCGTTTAGTCAGGTCCTCTTTGACTTATTTGAGCAGTTTTATGAAAATATTGGTATATCAGGATTCCAGGAACATTTACGTTGATGGACGAGCAGTCTCCCCAAACTCACCCTAATCGGTCTTCATCCTGGGCAGTCTCTGATTGGGAACCACTGCTAGGACTATATATAGATAGATAGATAGATAGATAGATAGATAGATAGATATAAAGTAAAACAACAAGCAAAAGCATATTTTCAGTAAAGGCCTTTTTATTAGGAGTATGTTTCATTTAAGCATACATTGTGCACATTATTAATAAAGAACTTTAAATCAGTTGTCTTTATTATTTACTTTTGTACAATATTTTTTCCACCCTCCTCTGGCTCTTAAAGTCTCATAAAAGGGTGTGTTCAGATATACAAAAAATGTGCCTGTTTCTTCGATAACTCTGCCTCTAGATTTCTACATTTCCCAGCAGCTTATTTTATATATGGACAATGGTAGTTCTACAATATCTGAAGTGCCATAAGTTGCCTATCTTCATCCTAGACATTTTGACTCAAATCAAAAAAGCAGGGAAAAAATGTAAATTATAGGAAATTAAATACAGCAATTAATACTGTTATTTAGTATATTGTTGTATTGTTGGATATTTGGAAAATCCAGTTCATCCTTTGATAAATATGCATTTCAAAATCCCATAGAAATGAATGGAGGCGGAATTTCACTCTAGAGGACTTCACTTTTCATATTTGATAAATATACCCCATAGAGTGGTGTTTAATATGTTGGCCTGGACACAATCCTTGTGGTTACAGTGCATAATTGCAGTGCTGCGCGTAACATTTTGGTTTATTTATTGCTTTATTACTTTATGGATTTCCTATAACACCTATAGTAATAGCCAGGAAAACATGAGTAGTCTTAGAAGATGGGGAACCATCTTCAACTCTTTGTGCCCACCAAACTGAGCCCAGACAGGCCTTTCTATATGTGATATAGGTGGTGCATGGGAGTCCTGACTTGTATGTAAAAGTCCTTTGCAGTCAGAGGCAGGTGGTAAGTATAGAGCTTTCCTGCATGTATCTCCTGCTAGCACTTCTTGGGACCACCAGTGGGGGAGCTTCCTTGTGCACAGCAGTGCTGTCCTCTGCATTTGACTTTCAAAGTGCCATATAGGAGAAAGGCAAAAAGGCTACAGCAGCTTGAATTCCTGTATGTGCTGAACCACAAGTCAGCTTCATACTGATATCCTAAAGCACCTAAGCTTTTTCCTATCATGTTACCTAATCATTATATGCATATACTGCAATAGGCATATAATTATTTTTCAGAAGGAAACTTTTTAATGTTATGTAATCAATGAACAAGTGAACTCCCTGGGTTTTCTGATAAAATGTAATGTCAAAATTACATTGTTAAATAGTTAATTTGGGTTGAAAAAAGCCCAAAGCCCATCGAGCTCAACTCCTACAAATGAAACCCCAGTGCACATATACAGTGTATACACACTTATTCTGGCCTTCTTAATACACTCACATATACTCTATCAAACCTTGAATATTATGCAATTATGTTCAAGGAGTCATCCTATCTACTCTTACAACTTCAACTCAGATTTAAAGGGAAAATATAACCTCTTTTGTGTCTTGAGCTCATCTTTAAATAAATTGCATAAAAACTATAAGAACTTACAATAATAAATATGAATGTATTTTGACACAGACATACTTCCACAAATGAAGCAATGATAGTCTGCCTATTCAGCAGGGGCTGTTCTAGAAACTCTGTGCACTACACACTACAGAGAGCTTTTAAGTCCCAGAATCCAATAAAAGAAAGTAAGGTAAGGGCTGCACTGTGAGCCTAAAGGGGTAGGGAACTGGTTGATATGAGCAATATGGCTTTTGTTGAATATGCGGAATGAGGTATGTACTGTATGCATATTACATCTCATTTATTTATGGAATTTTAGATGTTTATGTACTTATTCTACATACTGTAAGCCAAACTGAATGGGCTCATGTCAAAATGGGGCTATATTTTCATGGCAATCTTTTTAGGGAAACCACAGTAATCAAAGCACCTTGAATCACTGCCTATAATTTTAGTTAAAGGAACATATCTTATAACACACAGGAAAAAGTGCCTTGTAGAGAACCATTTGTGTTCTCAAAATACTTTCTTCTGTGAATCAAAGGCACTAGCATTCCTATAACATCATCAAAGCATTAATGTTTCCCTGAAAAGATTGCAGAGACTAAAGCAATTTGTGCCACATACTTCCTAAAATAACTAAAACGAATTGACCAATTATTCTGGAGACAATGGCCCAAGTTTACCCAGAAGAGTTTTTTTATCCATATTTTATTATATTATGGGCTACATATATTGCACCATATATTATGGAGCACTTTAGAGAGATTGATCATCATTCACATCATCCCTGCTCCTAATGGAGCTTGCTAAGGTCTAAGATCCATATCCCATTTAGTGTCAGTATCATCAGAAGCCAATAAACGTATGTTTTTGTAGAGTGAGAGGAAAACACAGTACCCAGAGGAGAACCATGCAGATCCAAGGGAGAACATAAATACTTTGCAAATTAGGTCCTAGCTAGAATCAAACTCAGGACCCCTGCTTTGCAAGGCAGAAGTGGTTTATATAGCAAACACTCTCGGGTTGGATTGGGTTTATGCATAATTATTATAAGAACATGCATAATTATTATAAGAACAGAATGTTAACATTTTACAGCATTTCTCCTTATATGCCAATTTTTAAAAAAACATTCTGTATTATAATGTATATACAGATAGTGTTTCAAAGTCTAAATGTGACTTTGGATTTGAAAGTAAAGGTTTACTTGAAGAATGAGTATTTTCTATTCATCTGAAAGTTAATGTCAAAAAGTAAATGTCCTCTCAAAGTATTCTGTCTGGTCTGTGACAGCTTTTTTTATTGCTCGGTGGAGTATAAATCCAATACAGTGTTAGACTTTAGGCTGAGTGACACTGCCATTTATCAGACTAAAGATTTGAGGTTTGGGAATAGCACCGTGAGTGGAGTTCAAATCCCTGTTATTATGTGATGACAAAGCAAACATGTGATATAAATGAAAAAGTCAGATTTAGGAAGTCTAGAATCTACTTTATAACCCCCATGCAGTGAAGAAGAAAAAGCAGTGTGACTCTTCAAGGCTTTAAAATGCTTTAAATAACTCATGAGATCTTTTCATTTGTCTTGTGTCAGCCACAGCTCTCCAAATCCAAAACATAGTTAAAGGGAAAATATACCCCAAACCCTTTTTTTGGCATACAGTAAGCTCATGCAGAAACAGTAACTTTTTAGTAACACAGACATGCCTGATTCCTCAGATTGAAAGGAAGCCATGTTACTCATTAGAACCATTCTCCAACACAATGTACATACACCCCTCCCTCATTTCATTGTAAAGTGATGAATTCTGGGACTTGAATTCCCTTTGCTCTCCATAGAGGTTTTTTTTTTACCTCTGTCTGTGAAGCAGCAAATAAGTGGCATGTATTTAACATGTCAGCAGAATATGTAGGCAAACTGTACAATACAAAATTATTTATATGAGAAACAAATTGATCAGAAAAGTGTCCTAAATATACAGAATTTCAAACAGCTATTAACAATGCATTATACAGTTCTTAGCTGTTCTTAGTCAAAATAAGGTTTCTTTTAGCCTGTCACACTTATCACAAACACAATGATTTCCATATAAATGTTGTCAGTTACTGCAGCAAGGGAATTGAAGATCTGAGAAATGCACAAAGGGCCCTATTTATAAAGCAGAGAAGTAGAAATGTTTACTACTTCTTCCACTTCAAGAGCTTTTATCAGTGTATTTCCTACTACTTAAACCTCAGACTTTCTGGAATAGTTGAAGAAATGTAATTGTTAAAGCAGGGAAGCAGTGGTATAACTAAAGGTACAGACCAACTACAGGCAATACACGCATTAAAATCAATATTCCCATTTTTCCCTCTTGCCCCCCGAATGTATACATGAAAGAGAATAAAGGGTTGATAAAGGGTTTAAGGACCCGAAACATGTCATGTAGTGGCCTTGAATAAATGTAACCACAGCATATTTTTGCTACTTTTGAGTGCTCTCCTCATTTTTGAATTTGTATATATCGGGATAGTGGTGTACCCGGAAGAGGATTGGATGCATTCGACTATACGGCTAAGGCAGTGCAGAGAACGTTTTTGATTATTCTAAATGAAGGAGAAGGGGATCATGGGTTGCAGTGGTGGCCTTGAACTTTTCATTTTGCTCTGGGGCCCGGGAAATCTGCATAAAAAGTCTTCTCAAAGTACTAAAATGCCACTGAAAATCCATTGTTTCAATGACAATACAATGAATATTGATGAGTTCTCTTGCTTGACAAATTCCTCAATATCCCATAAACTTTTGGATTTAACCAGGTCCAAGTAATGGCATCATTATTCTAGCATGTACAGTAGTTAGAAAGAAAAAGATGTACATCCAGCTTGTGTAAAAATTTACTAGCTGCCAGTTCACATAACAATGAGGCCTATTTATTACAGGTTGGATTTTAGTGGTTTTAGAGGTTTTTGAAACCACAACTAAACTCGCTTTCTCTAAAACTATGAATGTCATGACATTTATTAAAAGATCAGAATAAAAAAAGTACGAACAGAAAAATAACGCTGAAAGATCCAGAAAAAAATACAAATACCTCTAAAACCAGTTTTTCTGACAATTCCTAGCAAAAAAAAAAAACCTCTTAAAAGTCCGAAATGATTTAAAATGATCCAAAAGAATCAGCACAACTCCCACTGACTTCTATAGGACTTCGATAAGTTTTACCTGGTGATGTTTTGTATTAGAGGTTTTCCTGGCATTTATACTTTATAAATCTCAATTTTTTTTAGAACTTTTAAGAAAAATAAGAAAAACATGAATTTTTAGTGATATGTGGAAAAAAAATCGAAATTCAATTGTTAGTAAATCAGCCCCATAGAGTAGGAAGTATTGCAATAAACCCCCTGTGGTCCATTTCATCCCATTGCATATAATGAAACTTGGACTTTGCATAATGGGTGATACTTTACAAGTTGCAATACAATAGTCTCACATTAATACATTTCAAATAAAGCATTTGAAATTCATTTGATTTTTTTGCAGTTTTCAAAATATACTCTCAAGCCACATGTATCCATATAAAAACACAACAAGGTTTAGTTAACATTGGTTGATGTCCATGAGTCTTTTTTTTTATACTTTACTTTTGCCATTCACCTATAGAGCACAGGAACATCTGTATTATGAAAAGAGACGTGTCTATACAGATTTTGAAATGATATTTCCGTGTAACTCTGTTTGACAGATGACATCTATGCAGTGGCTTTGTGGTGACCACACCATGATGGAAATGATTGAGAAAAAACGTACTCTGTGCAGAGAGATCAAATCAAGACAAAAAACTGAGAAGGGTCTGTGTAAACAAGAAAGCATGCCTATCCTACCAAGCTGGAAAAAGAGCAATGGAGCCAAGAAATACAGCCCTCTTAATTCCCAACAGCAAACTGTGTTTTGGGACACTGCCATATGATGCAAGCCTAGAGAATACACCTGGTACCAAGGTTTGAATTGCACAGGTAGCAGTGCTAATCTAGTAATTGGTGACTGTTTAGGGTACTAGATTTTCGTGTGCTCTGCAATTTTCTTTGCCTCCTGCAAAATCCAAGAAGATCTACCTACCCCGAGTCACAAATATTTATCATTTTTTCAGTACAAATATAAAAGAGAATATTTAATGTAAATACCGAATGTTATTTATGACTTGAAAAAGTAAATGTTATAAATAATAATTTTGATATTTTGTGTAATGTTAATAATTGTAATTATGCTTTAATAGCCAAGTTATTCTTTATTGTTTCCTTTGACAATGCTTTGGAAATTTTTTCTACTGAAGCATGCGTTCTCCTTATATTTCTGTTAGCTACTGAAACAACAAAAATGAGAGGAATTATTTATGTACTACAAAAGAAACCAGAAAGAGACAGGAAGTTATGTTTTACTGCATTGTGTTCTAGATGTTCATTTTTAAGGACTAAAGAGTATACAACCTACCTGGTGTCATAAGTATCTTTAAAATTGCTCCTCACACCTGTTTTTTGTATAACGTGGGGTAGAAGCATGGATCAGACAATGAATCAGTTATTATTCTTGCTATCAGGAGACCATAGTTCACTGTGATGAAAATTAATATTGTAGACGTTGACAAGCGGAAGAAACGCTATCTAACGAGTGCACATTGGTGACATTAGGTTCATTTAAACAGATACAGCACAAGCTGTTTTATTGGATGGGATTAATGTTAAACAGGAGACTTATTGCAAAAAGAGCTGGGGGCTGGATGCGAAATCAGTTTTTGGATCACCTACAGTACCTGGGGAATCGATCATGTCTTAGCCTCAGGCAAATTACAACAGGGCAGGATTAAAAGAGTTTATAATTTTATTATAAGAACTTCTGTACTTAAACATAAATACCTTAGTACTTCTGTTGAAGTCTTTTTTACATACAAAGCCTTTCCAATGCACACAGAGAGCAGATTATTATCATAAACCACACATTTGGGTCCATGCATTTCATAAAAAGGGGGTGTGCTGAACCTCTTCTACCATACCATACCCACAATTCACCAAGTCTTTATATTGCAGAATAGTCTGCACAGTGTTGAGGCTATCTCACACCTCTATGAAAATAAAAGCTAACCACATTTGTTGGGCCACAGAAAAGCTTTACATACTTAAAATTTAATAGCAAATTTAGATTATGTTATCTGGGTTCATTCTTTGGGGGGAAAAATTATACCCTGTACAATAGTTATTATGGTCAAAGGACAGGCAAGGCCAACCTTTCAGAGGCTACATTTTAAAGATACTTTGGACACAGGTAGCTAAATATACAGTTGCACCAAAAATGATTGTGAACTTTTAAAAGAGACAATGCAAATAGAAAGTACAATAAAATGAGGGTACAGTCACGCCACTATTATAATGGAATTGTTGGTGGATTCTGTATAGACTTTGGTTTGACATATTTATATTTGTTGCTAGAATCTTTTTGCATTTGGAAACTATCACCTGTTCCTTAATGTCTACAAAACGATGGTCATATGATGTTGACCTTGATGCAGTTCTATTAGGAAGCAATACTTGCCATGGCTGACCAGAAGGTTGTGCATTCATTATGTTTCCTTCATACTAGAGTGAATAGGAACATCACTCAGATTGTGTAAGAGGAAAAAATATGTATACAAGAAATAATCTACATATTAACCACAGTGTATGGCATTTAGATGCATTTCATGTATACATTTAAATGATCATAAACTCTTATTTTGATATTAAAAGCCACAAAGTTTGCACCAGCTTTAATAACCCATAACAGAGAATCAGGTGTTTGAAAGCAAGCATGAGATTGGTTCCTATAGGTTACTAGACTTAATGCAAATATTCCAATATTTATTAAATTGCTCAGTTAGATTCCTATGTATGTATTTTAGGCTTGAATAAATAGTTTTGCAGTATTAATATAAGCCAAGGACAAGCAAATACAAAATTTGCATTGGGTCTGTGCCACCATAACAGGGATACAGATAAGCAGGCCTCCCATGGTATATTATTCAAAATACAATCTCTTTCTCATTTCTAACTGGCAAAATCTGAATATCATTCAAAAATCCCCCTTCTATTCAATAACGTTATGGGCAATTTTCTCACCTGTTTCATCTTGTGTACTTGGGCACTATGGATTTGTTGAAGCTTCTGCTATTAAATACAAATTATTGATTAAGAGTAAACAAGAATCCAGCCTTGATATACAAAGGATAATAGGTATGTACATACTAAAATAAAATACACCATTAAGCTTAAAGTAGAGGTCATAAGAAAAACTTTTATCTTTTGTATGCATTTTTATAGTTATCAACCATAAGTTTTACAGTGAATATTCTTATGATATTAGAGGCGATTGCATTTTTTTACATTGTATCTATTTTTCTGTACATAAATTGGGTTTATAGCAAAGTGTGAGGTATGAACCATGTTTTACATGCAAATGTTTTTCAATGATTTTTCGCCAAAATGGCAAAATTTGGGGCTTTCTGAATATATTCTGAGTTGACACATATACATGGCAGTAGTGCAAAGTTCAAGCTGATTCTTCTAAAATGTGACTGCTAATATGCAGAGAGTAAATTATTTAAATTAGCATAAGTCATGTGGCACCAGTAACCTCGCTAAACATAATTTATAGCTGATCACTGAGGACCACTATTATTTTACAGGTTATTCTTGGCACACTAATCTATAAGGGCAATCCATTCTTGGTAAATTTTACCCAGCGGTAACAAGTCAAGACTTTAGAATTTGATAATTAATTTTCCAAGCTGGAACAACATAGGGAAGAACAGTCAAGCACACCCTGCTGAACTGACACAGGTATCAGTTTTAATAAAAATGTAATAATAATTAATCAATTCATTTTGTTATATTGCAAAATAGATCAAACTGCTGGAAATCTTTCTATGTAGCCCAGTTTGATCCACAATAAATTTGCCCCTTTATATTTATTAGAGCCATTTTTGGTTACATTATCCCATCTCAAGTAGTGATGGGCAGCAAATAAATTCGCGAAACGCCCGCGAAAATTTGTGGAAAAAAATCGCCGGCGTCAAAATTTTTTTTTTCGAAAAAACGGACGCCGGCGTCAAAAATGGGCGCCAGCGTCAAAAACGAGACGCTGGCGCCGTTTCGCGAATTTTCACGGTTTCGCGAAATTCGCTAATTTTTCGGCGAAGCAAAACGACGCAAATTCGCCCATCACTAATCTCAAGCTTCCCTCCCTTGATTCTAATGATATTGGTGTTTTGGATGTATAGTCAGCAAGGATCCACAGAGACGAGATATTTGTTATTCATAACAAGTAGAGGTGCAAATGACATCATCAGGATGGGCGAATTTCTCCCTTTCCACTTCACCGAAAACTTCGCAAATTTCCCGGAAAATACGAGAAACGGTGATAAGTTTGCGAAATTATATATTAATTGTTGCCGGCATTAGAATTGTTGCCGGAGTGAAAAAAATGTTGACTTCCCCCGTTGAATTTTCGCTGCAATTTTATTCACCGGTGGCAAAATTTGGAAATTCGCTGCCATCACTATTAGGGACATTTCACAGCACAAAATTTTAAAAGAAAGAAATCCCAAATTCTGCAATTGAAATCTTGTTTTTAAATAAAAAGCGGGTAGATTTAACCGTTTTAATTTAATGTTACATATAATTGGACTCTGAGGTGTGGCACTACTATAACATCTACAACAAACGAAAAAAAAGAACCCCCAAATTGTGCAAGTGAATAAAATGTGGGTAGATTTAACTACTTTTATTTACTGTTACATATGATTAGACTAGGGTGTTATAGTAATGTGGCACTACTATAACATCTACAACGAACACTTCCTTTAGGATTTTTTTTCTGCCTGCAGACCAGCAAAGGTTTGTGAAAACTCTTAAATAAGATTCTAAGATATAATGAATATACCTCCAGCACCTATTTAGAAAAATCCCAGCATCCTCAGCAGTGTTGTCTGGGTGGCAGAGGATGCATGGAAATGAATTCTGAAAAACTACTATCTTACTATGGATTTTGTATTGTTACCATGCAGAGGTATACTAATCCACCAACATGATGAGAACAATGCTTCTCCTGGTAAACTGTCTTGATACCCAATTTAAGGAAGCCAGGGCCTTTGATAATGTTATATAATCCAACTGTGCTACTCTATACCTTGAAAAAAATGGGGATCTACAGTATTCTAACCCATATTAAGGTACAAAAGACCACACACAGTTAGTGGTCTGCCATCAGCAAGCTTTGCACAAGCACAAAGAAAGAATAATTCTGATAAAGGGGTGAACTTTTTTCCCATTTCTTATTATATTCATCATGCAGTTGTCTAAAGTAAAATAGTTTTACTCACATTAATGCTGTTCTTTCAGGAAGGACACATTGGTCAGAAAAAAGTGCAATATTACTGTATGTCACAGGGCAGTTTTAAAAGGAACATGATGGTGCCTGAATTCAGACTATGCAAGAATATGGGTGCTGTTTTATTTATTTACTTGAATCATTAGTCAATGAAAATGAGGTTTTCTGGTTTAATGTTTTCTATCCAGCTGCCCCGAAAATATTAATTAACCCAGTATTTAAGATTAATCATACGATACAAAGAAGGTTACATGAAGCCTCACTTTATTACTAATTGTTTCTGTTTTTCATTGATACATCTAAATTGTTACTGTTACCAATACTACTATAAAGCAGACCCTTTCTTTGCATGCAACATTAAGAACCAACCATGTCTCCATTGCCTTCCCTGAGTTCCTGTAGATTGGAAAAATGATCTCATGACTATCGGCTAAACTGAACATGGTAGTAAGGTTATTTAAATGCAACCTTGAATACTTAATGTAGTGAATTGTGAATAATCCATTGAACTAAAGAAAGGGCCCTAACCAGAAAAAAAAAATCAATTTGCATTTCTGACGTGTACAAGGATGATGACTACAGGAGAGTGAAATTTTCCTGGCAGAGTGGTAAATAATTGATTTCACATGTCAAAACCTTTCCTCTTCAAAGCCTTCATGACTCTCCTTCTTATTGCAGATGTGTGAACAATGATGCCATTATGCCTTTTCAATTTCTCTCTATTCAATCAGACACACTGAAATGTGTTTGGAAATCTACTGATAGTCAAGGGAACTCTCCATATTTGTAAGATACCCATTGCTGGTGAAATTCTGTTGTAATTCTCCCACAAGGCATTTGTACTGTAAACATGGACGGCAATACCTAGTTCTATTTATTTGACTCTCTATGGATTTTAAAGGTATTATCCTGACAATGTCAATTAAGTTGCTTTTTAAATGATGGAAAATAGAACAGAGCCTCATTTGTATGTGTTATATGGTGCTACTTAAAGAAATGGTTAGAGGTACTGTACAGACTGCATTCAATACCAGCATTTAGATGGACATGGGAAGAACATGTGATTTATTTTTGTTTTATAAAATGCTTTTGTAGGTGCTCAAGATGTGGAAAGTACAGGGTTCCCATTGAGTATATTATATTATGTATGTATGTTATGTTATACATATATACATTTTGCCAGCAAGGGCTTATCCAAATACTGAACCTTTACATGCATACAGGATCAAAATAGATTGAGTTGCAAGTTGCGTTGAGGGCAAGTTGCATTTTTGGCAAAACAATGGCACCTTTTCTGCACCTTTCACTCCTTCGTTAATAAAATCTTTATTTTTTAGCCCTATAAAAAGTTTCCATGAGACATGCATAACTGTCAGGCTTACCAGTATAATCCAGTCGTAGAAGGAGCTGGAGCTGTAGATATTGAACCCACAAGCGCCTCACACAACCGCTACCCACCTGGAGTGGAACAGGGAGCAGGGTTGTGGAGAGTAGCCAATGAGACGATCAAGCGAAGTACAAAAGGATTAGGCATAGTCGTGGTCAGGAGGTCCGAGGTCAGAAGGCAGGCAGCGAGATTCGTAAACGATGAGACAGGCTGAAGGGTCAAGACAGGCAGCAGAAATCGTAGTCCAGGTACAGGCGAGGGTCGACAACAAGAATTCAAGAGTATAAGACGCTAGGTTTCAGTAAAATAACCTAATAACCAGGCAATGCATCTCAGTCTGGATTTGGTTTAAGTATTGTTACTTTGGCGCCAAACTGGCGTCATTGCGCTGGCGTCGCGGAACTGACGCCAGCACGTCTTCGCGCCTTCACGCCCGCGACCGTCGCCGGCGTCCCGCGTCACGCGCCGGCGCGCGACAAGACGCATGCGAAATTTCTCACACATAACATATTATATCCGCCAATGATTTGTGCATAAAATTGGAAAGCTGCAGTTAAGCTTGTTATAAAAATGGCATAATGTGTCAATTTGTGCACAATTTATACAGTAATTGTTCATGGCTTCCCAGTTTTTATTGATGGAACAACTAAGCATCAGCTACAACAGTTATTCCAAAATGCCTTTGTACAGATTCTCTCATATTTCCTATAAAAGATTTAGCCAGTACAACTTTACCATACAAATTGACCAGTGATTAATTATACAAAGTGACCAATTATACAGAGCCTTTCTGGGACATCAGTAGTGATGGGCAGTCTCCTAAAGTTTCCACAGCTCCTGAAAACAGCTGTTAAGGCACATGTTACATAAATACATATTTTAAGCGTGACAGTCAAAAAAAATCAGAAAAGGGGGTTAGATTTATGCATAGATCTATACATAAAAATTAGAATTTACATAAAATTTTCTGAATTAAAAAACGAATTCACATAAGATGTTCCACACTTACATATTGGTATGTGAGGTGGTGTTGTGATGCATGTCCAATGATTTTAATTAGCCTATAAAATGAGAACAGAGAGACCCAGTATTTGTTGGTGAAGCCTTGACAATATTAGGCAAAAATTTCAGCTAACATGAATTCTCCAACAAAGTTTCCACATTTTGTTTCCTACATACATCGATAAGTAATTGGCATCTTCATCTTAAATGCAAACTATAAAGCTTGTTGTTTTGTGCCTAGAAATTTTACATATTATCTTTAAGTAATACAGTTTATGACAAAGAGTATTGTAGTAACTGAAATGTGTTATTAGCAGTAAACACTTATTTTCTAGTTGCTTTGGGGAGGCGCATTTTGGACCATGGGGCCCATTTACTTAGTTCGAATGAAATAATAGGAAAAAAAAACTTTGAATTTTGAATTTTTTTGGCTACTTTGACCATCGAATTGGCTACTTCGACCTTCGACTTCGAATCGAACTAAAAATCGTTCTATTCGACCATTCGATAGTCGAAGTACTGTCTCTTTAAAAAAAACTTTGACCCCCTACTTCACCACCTAAAACCTACCGAGGTGCCATGTTAGCCTATGGGGAAGGTCTCCATAGGCTTTCTATCAATTTTTAGGTTGAAGAAAAATCGTTCGATCGATGGATTAAAATCGATCGAACTATTTGCGCTAAATCCTTCGATATTCGAAGTCGAGGGATTTACATTCGGCAGTCGAATATCGAGGGCTAATTATCCCTCGATATTCGACCCTATGTAAATCTTCCCCCATGTGTATTTTTTGATTTTTTTCCACTTAGCAACAATGTGGACATGAAGTTTCTCTGAATTTTAATTTCTTATCTATAGAATTCTTTGAGGAATTTGGGTATGCTTTCTAACTGCCTATTTTCTTAGGACACTTCCTGGACATAGCTGGTATGGTCTGGGACATCTGGGGTGCACAGACCACCATCCCCAGTTCCCCCAACTAATTGTTTCTCAATAGAACCTAACAATAAAACCAACAATAGCACCAACATAAAAAGCTGCTCATGTTTGTTGGCAGATGCCATGACTGGCCACATGTCACTTTTGTTTCCAAGTTGGATGGTAATGATGAGCGACCAGGAGCTTTGTCACTGGCACAGGACCATGTGTTTAATGAAGTTGGAGTTCTTGGTCTTGAGACAAGTAATAAAAATGATCATTTTATGGGTTTAGTTTCTCTTAAAAATGAAATATACATTTTATGACTTCACGTGTACTTATGACCAAATATAAGTAGCTATATAAAGATAAAATATTGTTAAAAATGAACGGTAACTTCTCTTTAACCATCTGGATTCAAGGAGTTTACTGGTGCAATCAATGTAATTTATGACTAAAATGTTTGTTGGGTTGGTAGAATAGGAATTCGTGTGCAGTGCACTGTGATGTTTAGAAAGCACAGCAAAGTCACAGCCTTGGTCTCGTTATTCTTGCACTAAAACAGGGATGGACAACCTGCAGCTCTCCATCTGCCAAGGGATGCTGGGAGACTTCATTCAACAGTTGGAAGGCCACAGGTTGGATACCTCTGCACTAAAAATGTCTTTTTGTATAGATATGTCTATACATGGCAGTAGCTATATTTATACATGTGTACACTAGCAATGGATGTTTACTACAAGATGAATATGTTTCTAGCGTGATATTACACAGCGGTTTTCAATAACAGGGTTTCAAAGAAAGAAATAGTATTTCTGTTCAATGTAACTTGTTTACGTACAATAAAAAATGAATGTCATTGATTTGTTTTCCTTTTATATTCCCATCAACTTTCTGGTACTCCTGAGTTTCAGAATTTCATGTGCAAATTTAAGGATTGTGTATAAGAAAAATACGTTTTTGCAGAAATACACAAACATGAAGAAAAGAAAAATCTGTGTACTTGAATTTTTTAAGTACCATGTATTTAATGTACTTTGATACTATGGTAGTAACATTACAAAGTTGATTTCAAATCGAATTTGGTTTCTTTTGTGCATTTCAGAGATTTTATAATAAATAATGTGCTTATTTATTTGTGTTTCGGTGAAAAATAAAAGCAATAGTTTAAAGTAGTTGTTTTTTGGAGCAAAGTCTTGTTTCAGTTCGAATTAATATTCTCTTATTAAAGGGGCTGGGTTATAAGCATTTGTAATTGTGTTATTTTTATGCAAAACCTGCTGAGATTTTATTTTTTTGAAACAAAAAATATGGGGAGAAAATGTCATCACAGAAAAAAATCACGTTCACAATTTTTTGGCATGATTTAAATTGGAGCCAAATCCCTAACTCAAAGTTAAAACTGCCCCAAGTTTTAATTAGAGTCATACCAATTCTCAATATAATCACAACTACAACCCAACAATCCTCCTAGATCCAGCCTAGACATCTTAGAAAATGTATTGCAGTTGAGGCATATCTTCACTCATGGTCCTCACAATGGAATCACATTTTCTTCCTGGGTTAAATAATTGTCCATTTTCTATGCACTGTAAGACATTTTTGAATGTAGGTGATTGTTCTCAGCACCATTATTTTGGGTGTTTTAGATGCCACTGGAACATGGATGTAAATAACCTTACAAATGCTTGGGTCAGCACTTGTCAGACAATTGTTGTTGGGCATTTTGGTGTTGCTTTTTGGTGCCACAGAGAAGATCAAAGAAGTGAAAGAAGATCCACACTATAACAGAGAGAATGCAGTTTTCAGTGAACAGGAGCATCAGCCTGAGCAGGGTCGGACTGGGGGGGTGAGGGCCCCCCCCCCGAGGGCCCCAGTTGCAAACCCCCGCCCCCAGTCGCAACCCCCCCTCTGCCCCTCTCCTGCCCTGCTCACCGACACTTACCTGCTCATCTTGATGCGATCGGGCGGAGGAGGAGAAGCGAGGAGGTCAGGCTCTGGAGAAGAGGTCAGGCACTGTGGGGCAGGTCCAACGTTGAGCCTGGGGCTCAGGTAATCAATTATATCATTGGATGATGCCTAAACTTTTTGCCCCTTCAATGATTATACATTTTCTTTTACTTTAATGTCCAAAGTAGCCCTGTGTGCCATATCCCATAATGTCAGCAAACAGGCCAACTGTAATGTATGGTATCCCAAAACTCAGAACAAACACCAAGGTCCTGGTCTCGACTTGCGCTTTTGACTAGGATCAAGAGGAGACTTCTGGGCAGACAAGGGAACCATAATGTGTAAAGGATGGACGAGAAACAGGGAGTGTAGTGAGGATCAACCAGGCAGTGCAGTACAGAATCAGGAGTCAGAGATGTAGTCAAGGTCACATGCCAGGGTCAGAACCAATCAGTAATGCAGAATAAAGTCAGGATCCAAGAGAATTATTAAGAACAGTCAAAGGTCAGGAAATACTTTAGGCAGGGAGAATTGGGTGTCGCACATGATGATGTCACATTCGGCATGGCAAATAAAATGATGAGCATGTCAAACCCAGATTTCAGGGTGCCCATCGCCTCACAGGTATTATACCAACTCAAGGGAGTCAATCTAATTTAATCTCCACTCACCTTGTCACCATCATGCCAATAACCCATTGTGTAATAAACGCAACTGGCAGGTGGTGGGGACGCCCGCCGTCTCACCTGCGAGGATGCCCGCCACCTCCTTTTCCTGGTTGCATGGTGCTTGAGTATTTCCCTCTTTATCTGCAGCACCACGTGATGTAATTGCGCAGTGGCGTGAATTTCAAATATTGTAAGGACTCTCTGCCAAATCTTGTTGCCCAATGTAAAGGTTCTTCCTAGTTCCTGGGCACATTCTAGTTTATTTCCTTGTACTGAAAATCTGTGTTTGACCCTTGCCTGTTAGACTCTGCTGTCCTGCTGCCTGAATTGACTTCTGCCTGTATTGACTATTCTTCTGGTTCCGCATTGGTGCTGTGATCGCTCTCCTTGTATGACCTTGGCTGTGACTCCGACCTGCTCTCGTTACCTGATTTGGTACCGTATTGCCTGTTTGGTTTGACCTGACCTGTTGCTGAACTTCGCTGTCTGCTCCCCTCCACCCTTTGGTGCACGTTCGGATCTGGTGCTCCGGTGTACTTTTTGAGTGTGGAGGAGTGGGGAGGATTTTTTGACCTGTCTTGGTATCTCTGTGTCTGGACAAGGTACAGGTCGAAAGGGGTTCCCAGATCAAGGATAAATGAACAGAAATCAGTTCAACAAGACAAACAAAGCAAGGAAGGTCAGAAAGATAGGTAAAAAACTGCAAAGTAACTGGAAAAAATACCACAACAGGATGGGATCAGGGTATAACAGGGCAGGAGTGATACAATAAATAAATTGCTCTGCAGCAATATCTGTTATACTCATCTATAACAGGTAGCACGTGAATGCTTTGTTTAGATTGCTAAAGAAGTGGGCTAGGGGGAGAAAAGAAGCAGTACCTGTTGCTTAATGTTCTGCAGCTGAGCAAAGAAATGGCAGCACTAGAGCCAAATTAGCATAGAATTTAGTATTGCAAACCTAGGATTCTACAGCCTGGCCTTTCTAGCACAGAGGATATAGAGAAGCAGTGAGTATTTAACAGATCTTGTGTTCAAGTCTAGATATGGACTTAATGCAATACTGCCAGAACCTGCCCTTACTCACTCTACATTGAGTCTAGGTTGATACTATGATATAATAATACATGCAGGATTACATATCAAGCATTATGGGACCCCGGTGGCAGCAGAGAACAGCTGCATGGTGAGCAATAATATATTCCAGGAAATAAATGAAGTCTGTATATCATCTGAATCATTGGGGTGTATTCATTTAGCTCTATTGCACTAATGACATAATTATGTTGGCACAGGCCTGATATAAAATTATATGCATCCAAAAGAAAATCATTGCTGGCACTGGACCCTTGCACGGATACAATGCATTAATAAAATGAATCACTCTCAAGTATTTGTAGGAAGCTGCTCCTTCCTTGCTAAAGATGATGTGCATCAGTATAGTACAGTTCATATCTCCAACATAATGGCACCTTATTTCATGCACGGAAACTAGATTCACTATAAATCAGCAATACTGGCCATTCAATTCAGATGTGAGGAGCCTACCTGTTCCATAAGTGTAGGTATGATGACATGCAAGCTAACTATGTATCTGCTTCTCCTTATTAGCAAACAGAGCAATAAGAGCAAACAGAATACAGTAAAGAGAAGTTGCACAGGATGTCGGATAGTAGGTGTGTTGGCAGATTTATTTTCTCAAAGTTTAATAATCAAATATGTTTAATATGTTTAACTATTCAACAAAATATATTTAGCATTCAGCAGACTAAAACAAGTACATTTCTGTTTTTTTACAAGCACAGGAGCAGTATACAAAGTGCAATTTTTGGCACAAGTTGGCCTGTTTTATTTACCCAAAATGCAGAATGCTTTCCCTCAATTCTAAATTCATGCATGGTTGATACATTAAAATGCACGTGACTAGGCTGAAATTAACCAGTATAAAAATTCCATACTGTAAGTGCCCAATTATTTAGTGGAGTGGAGCATCAACTGACACATGCAAAGTTATATGTAAGCAAAATAAGATGAATGTTCAAATTGCCCCTTTTTCCTCTACATTTAATTTGGAAACATTCTGAGAAAATACCCTTATTTTTACAGAAAAGAAGAACAGAACCCTTCTTTTCTGGAAAAATAAGGGTATTTTCTCAGATAACACAGATTGTAGATCTTGACACTGGAATTATAACTGAAGCTAACAAATTGAACTTCTTCTATCAAACATTTTGGTTAGAAATGTTCACAGAGAATTTTCCTATAGCCTTTAATAAGCATTGTTTATAATGCTATTATACAATTGGAGGATAATCCTGTTTTGATTAATACAAAATTAATCTCACAAACGTTCTTTAGTTCTTCCTCGTAAAACTTTTTATAATTCCAAAAGGCCACTGAAAATGGTCCATTCCTAAATACCCTCATTTCTATTTTATAGTGTTATAATAGAAGGATTTTTTTCTGAAAATTGGAGGGATCAAGAATGTAGGCTCCCAAATCTTGGTTATATTAAAATATGGTTATATATCAAATGTAAACAACACAATATTAATGTTTTTCATTATCTGTGGTCATGTCCCAAAATTCGCTTAATGTGGTCTAATCTTGTCACTAGCAAATCCAATATAAATTTATGGCCACAGTTTGTAATCCCCGATTTAAATGATTTTTCTGACTCCAAATAGTCCAAGGCAGATCCTAAAAGGAGCAAAATAAATATATTCTAATGGTCATGGCTTCAGGCTGTGAATTATTTTTTCAATAGTGGATTGGAGATAAAATCCTTTCATTCCTTTTCCTCTTCAATCCTTTTACTTCACTTCGACGGCGAATATGCGCCGGTGCCGTTTTGCAAATTTTTCACCGTTTCGCAAATTTCACTGGAAATTCGGGGATTTTTCGGCAACGCGAAACGCCCCAAATTTGCCCATCATTAGTCAGATATAGATCTGGCACCCAGAAAATGCCATGATTACTTGGGCTTTTTACCTAAACTCTGTGGACACTAAAGTTTATTTATTTATTAGTAATCTTGACTTCTTTTATGATAGTACACACTATTCACATTTCAAATTATTCACAGTTTTACTGTTCATTTAATTTACTGAGTGGAGAGAAAGTGGTTTACTTGTTTGTGATTAATTATATATACTGTATGTACTTTTGACTATGTCTGATATGACAATTGTCATTTTCTGTGAACTCTTTTTAGATTTGAAATCTGCTATGTATTTCTCTAAGAAAGCTACCTATGTATGTCTGCATTATAATGTTTGCTCGTCTTAGGTAAAACAAATAAAAAATATTGACACATGCTGCTGTGGGAACACTGGCGCTACCTCCACCTTCGAGGAGACACTAGCTCCAGAGTTCACCAGAATCAATTGATGCACTGTGTGTAATTCTGTCAAACAGACTGGAAGGTTACATTGATGCTTTGCACACAAGTCACAAAAGTGGAAGGAGTGGATTTAGATGTACAGTAAATACCTGTAATACATGGCACTTATTTACTGAAAATGCATTTGTAGTTGCACTTAATGAAAGAGCAATTATTAGTGAGCCCTAGTTGTAAGACCAAGCTACCCTTTCCTAGTCTCCACCTAATTTCCTTTTCCTTCACTGATCTCCTAATAGGTCCTTCCTAAGACCCTCTGCCTTGATTATAGAGTAGCCCAGCCCCCTGTTTCCATCAGTTACATAAACAACAATATATATATATATATATATATATATATATATATATATATATATATATATATATATATATATATATATATATATATATATATATATACACATAGAAGTAAGTTGCAGGTAAAACTTAGTCCCTGTGTAAATTGTATAGTGAAGCAATAGAGTTGGCCAGCTTAAATAAATTGCAATATATGGACAAACAATTCCTGTTTTGTTTAAAGGGTAAGGTATTTTTTCAGTAGCTTAAGGCACAAAATGTCTTAATTTCCTAAATATATTGATAATGGGTTGAGTGCAGGGGATCTCTTGTATTTGTCTGTATTTATTTTGTCTATATGTATTTTCTGTTCCCCTAGGCCTTGATGCGCTCTTTGACCTCTATATTAAACATACTGAACAGCATCATTTGAGGCAAATTTCAAGAGACATGGCTGTGCATGGATGTCTTTATTTGTGCATGTGACATGCATAATGGGAAGGATTATTTAAACTGGGTTTTAATTACACAATTTCAGAAACTACAAATGTCAGCCTTTGGCTGTTGGTGGAAATTCTACAGTTCAGTAACAATAGCTACATGTTTCCCAAACCAGCCTTACACAGAACATGATGTTGTGCTTTCTGATGATGGGAACATGGGAATTCTATTGCTATTGTACAGTCTCAGCCCTTTAATATGGAGCTGCACCGTAATTATCAGGTCCAGAGTGAAAGGCCTTTCAAAGTCAAACCAAAGGCAGTTTTAGGATAACCCTCACGCTCTGTCAAATCACAATTTTAACCAATATATTGAGCTGCAGATATATAGATATACATCAGGATCGAATGCACAGGATAACAGATAGTTGAATTCAATACTTTTCAAGCATAATGTTAGAACTAAACATTTTCAAGCAAACATAGATATAGATAACATTATACAACAGCGCCACCAAGTGGCAGCTTTTTAAGTTTCCTGAAACTGAGTAGCTTCACGCTTAAAAAATATTAGTTCACATTTAAAATATATATGGGCTCATTTAAGACTGTTACTGGGGAAAGGACAGTGCTACACTTCCTACGTCCCCCCCCACCCCTCATATATAGTATGAGTATGGCTGAATGTAGACATCACCCCCTAATTACCATGCCCATTTTACAAAATTTGACAGGTTATGAAAGTTTGAGCACATTTCTGTAGTTTTTATGTTTTATTATAGTTTTACTAATGAAGGTGAATTGCCCTTTAAGCTTTGAGTTTAACTTCTCCCAAGGGACAAAACTGTTACAAATTTATCTTAAGTATCTATTCTGGGATCTCCGCCAAGAGCCAATTAAGTTAGAAACGTTGTATATTATTTGGCTGTTCAGTGCAGAGAAATCGGGACTTTCCAGTACAAACGCAGGACTGCAGGTGTCAAAAGAGGGACTGACCCGCTCAAAACGGGACAGTTGGAAGGTATGACTTGGAACTAGACACAAGTCTATGTGCCCTGCAGCATTTCAGCTGGAGGAAGACATAGTCTGCAATTTACACACTGCTTAATGACCCCTATAGTTTTGAAATATCAAAATCCTATTTATATAAACTAGAAATATCTCTGATGTTAAACATATTACATTTCATTGACTTACTGCTTCACAGTGAACAAGTAAAACATGGTGTAAAAAGCTGTGTAAAATAAATGGTAAATTTATCAAGGTGTGTAATGCCAGATTTGCTGCTCTTATTTTACCTTGCTTTGTAAATAAGTTCCAGAAATAACTCGTAATTAATGTACTCCGTTTTACACACGCTGAAGCCTTGCAATGTGTGCTGATTGATAAATCTGCCCCTTAGTATTTCAATTGGCCCAGGGGTTTTCTTACTTTAAGAGAAAACAAAGATGCCTTGCAAAATTGATGAGAGACATTTCTAGAATAAAATTAATATGTTTGGCTGCTCCTTCAGGTTCAGAGTAAACTGGCACAATTTCTGCCTTGCCGTGGTTAATTGCAGAGCACATACTAAAGGGGGGGTTCTGTCCAACTCCAGATTATGTTGGGATATACTGCAATAATAGTGACCGAATAATAGTCCGAATTTATCTCAGCATTTTGTGCTACAAACTCTGATCAAATCCGCTCGGGTTTTTATGCTTATTTATTATTACATTTTCCAGAAATTTTCTTTGCGGCAAAAAAAAGTTTTTTCATGATTTATTTTTCGGATTTTTTCATCCAATTTTAACTAATTTTACGGATTTTCAGATTCCATCCTCGGGGTTTAATTAAATTCTGAAAAATACATGATTTTTTGAAAGTCAGATTTTATTTTAAAAAAAGCACAAATATTTCGTGATTTTTGCATTCGGAGTTTAGTAAATAACCCCCTTATAGTATAAGAAATATACTATAGTCACCTGAATGGTGTGCCAGTAATCTGGGGAGGAGGGACAGTACCGGTTGCTTTGGAAAGTCTCAGCTGTGTTTAGAATGGGAAGTCCTGTGCTGAAGGAATAAGGTAGGAGGGAATACGATATAAATTACAGGTATGGGACCTGTGATCCAAAATGCTTGGGACCTGAGGTTTTCCGGATAAAGGATCTTTCCGCAATTTGGATCTTCAGTCTGCTAGAAAATTAAATTAACCCAATAGACTTGGTTTGCCTCCAATTAGGATCAAGTATATCTTAGTTTGAATCAAGTACAACCCACTGTTTTATCATTACAGAGAAAAAGGAAATCATTTTTTAAGCTGTGGATTATTCAGATAAAATGGAGTCTATGGGAGACGGCCTTTCCGTAATTCGGAGCTTTCTGGATAACAGGTTTCCGGATAACAGATCCCATACCTGTACAGTATAATGTGTCATTGTCTAATAAGGCACAAGTGATTCTTAAACTGAATTGTTTATTGTAACAGATGTAAGTGCACCTTGTGTAGGTATTGTTTGGCAACTGCATAGATTGGAGGACAAAGCAATCATTCCAATGTATGGGTCAAATAATGAACTTTACCATGGGTGAATTAGTGTAACATCTCAATAAACTGCATCTGCATACTATGTTATGAATTTGCAGTTCAGACAGCTCATGCTGCACATTGAAGATCTTTGGATATACGATACACAAGCCAAAGATTCATATGTCATGGGAGTATAGACAGACTTCATGCTGTGACATGTTTTATGGCAAACCCATGGCATAAACCATTTCCTATTTCCTATATAAATGTAAATTAAAAACCTTTTTTATAGGAAACGTGAGTTTACAGTATACTCAGACGTGTATCGTTGGAATCCTAACAAAGAATAGTCGATACTCGTGAGATTTAACAGTTTCCAGGCAAAGTTAAAAGACATTAAAGACGGGTTATAAAAGAACAAAGAGTTGAACTTGCCATTTAAGATTAAAAGATCAAATAAGAAATGTGCAGCTAAGCGCAATAAGAATTCCAGTTTCACTTATCTTCTACTTGAATATGCATTTACTTGGATATAGCCTGGCAGGTTATCTGGGGACAGACTTCATTAAAACTTATTTAAAAACCACAACTTTTCCCTAAAACGTAATAAGTGTATTTTATTAACACTTTTAACAAATGTGAATGTGTTACTGTTATTACTGCGCATAGCAAGGTTCCTGAAGGTGCGGCTGTTAAAATATTTTCCCTCAATAAGCACTGATAGGAATCTTCGCTATTTAAAAGGGGTCCTTAGGTCTAAAAATGATTTTTATTTGCACAGTGAAAGAAATTGTCATTCTAAGAAACTTTCCAATACAGATATAGGATCCCTTATCCAGAAAGCTCTAAATTAAATGATGGCCATGGACTCCACTTTGAGCAAATAAATTCAGATTTTTCAAAAGTATTTTTCTCTTTAATAATAAAACAGTTCCTTGTACATGATCCCGAGTATAATAAAATGAATCCCTATTGGAGGCCAAATAATCCGATTTTCAATCAGAATTCCCGATGGGATTTTACAAAGAAAGTGCACAGAAACGGTTAAGCAGTTGGAGACCCAAGAGGTAAAGTATGCTGTCATGGAAAGCCACAGCTAATGTGTCAATTGTTTTATAAAATACTGTGGCCAGTCTATCATGAAATCCTAGTGCAAAACTATGTCTTTAAATGCTAGAGCTGGTGTGTAACATATTGTTGGGGCCACTGTGTCATGAAATGCCGGGGCTAACATGTTAATATTGTACAGGTATGGGATCTCTTATCCGGAAACTCTTTTTCCAGAAAGCTCCTTATTATAGAAAGATTGTCTCCCATAGACTCCATTATAATAAAATAATCCAAATTTTTAAAAATGATTTCCCTTTTCTCTGTAATAATAAAACAGTAGCTTGTACTTGATCCAAACTAAGATATAATTAATCTTTATTGGAAGCATAACCAGCGTATTGGGCTTATTTAAAGGGATACTGTCATGGGAAAAAAAATTTTTTTCAAAATGAATAGTGCTGCTCCAGGAGAATTCTGCACTGAAATCCATTTCTCAAAAGAGCAAACAGATTTTTTTAGATTCAATTTTGAAATCTGACATGGGGCTAGACATATTGTCAATTTCCCAGCTGCCCCAAGTCATGTGACTTCTGCTCTGATAAACTTCAATCACTCTTTACTGCTGTACTGCAAGTTGGAGTGTTATCATCCCCTTCCCTTTTCCCCCCAGCAGCCAAACAAAAGAACGATGGGAAGGTAACCAGATAACAGCTCCCTAACACAAGATAACAGCTGCCTGGTAGATCTAAGAACAGCACTCAATAGTAAAAACCCATGTCCCATTGAGACACAATCAGTTACATTGAGAAGGAAAAACAGCAGCCTGCCAGAAAGCATTTCTCTCCTAAAATGCAGGCACAAGTCACATGACCAGGGGCAGCTGGGAAATTGACAAAATATCTAGCCACATGTCAGATTTCAAAATTGAATATAAAAAAATCTGTTTGCTCTTTTGAGAAATGGATTTCAGTGCAGAATTCTGCTGGAGCAGCACTATTAACTGATGCATTTTGAAAAAAACATGTTTTCCGATGACAGGATCCCTTTAATGTTTACATTATTTTTTTAGTAGACTTAAGACTTGAAGATCCAAATTACAGAAAGACCCCTTATCTGGAAAGCCCCAGGTCCCGCGCATTCTGGATAACAGGTCCTATAACTGCATATATATTATATATTGTATACAATACATAGATGGTTTGAGGCCAGAGCACTGTTTCATCTTACATTCCCATTTCGGACAGCTCAGAGTAACTTAGAACACAAGGTTGCTACTTTGTCCCTTTAAAAGGGATGGTTCAACTTTAAGTTAACTTTTAGTATGTTATACAATGGCCAGTTCTAAACTACTTTTCCATTGGTTTATTTATTAATTTTTATTCGTTTTTGATTTATTTGCCTTTTTCTTCTGATGCTTTTTTCCTGACTCAATTTTGATGCCCTCGAACTGTCGCTGGTGTCAAAATTCGAGTTTTGCTAAATTTTCACTCGTTTCACGAATTTAGCAGGAAATTCACGAATTTCGTGGCAAATCGAAACAGGACAAATTCCCCCATCACTTATAAGGAATACTCACATTCACCCTGCAGAGTTATGTAGAAATCTACAGAAGAATGAGGGTTACAAGTTCATCTCATAATTACAGACACTTCTGCAAATAAGGTTAAATACCGGGTATTTTATAAGCATCCATAATTAAATTGATGATTTGGAAACTCTACCAGTAGATACATGACTGTAAATACAACTTTGCAAGATACATTTATTAAAAGTGTTCAATGCTTTTAACGTTATTTGTAAATTATGTTTTCTGTAATAATGCAAAAAACTATTTTGGGGTTGACATTCCCTTTTAAGGGATGATTCGGCAGCCCTTCACTTGGATTGCATGCAAAAGGAAGAAGGTAAAGAGGAGAAGAATAGTAATGGGCAAATTTATTCGCCAGGCGCGAATTTGCGGCGAATTTGCCGCCAGCAAATAAATTCACGAAACGCCCGCGAAAATTCGCGGCAAAGATTCGCCGGCGTCAAAAACGGGCGCCGGTGTCAAAAACGAGACGCCTGCGCAGTTTCGCAAAATTCGCCCATCACTAGAGAAGAAGGTAATGAGTGGAGTAAAAGTATCAGGACAGGGAAAGGTAAAAGGGGAAATGCAGGGGAGACTGGAAAGAGATGCAGTAAGAAGGGTATTGGATGAGGCTGAAACGTCTAGTTGAATAAAATGTACATCCTCGGTTAAAGGAAAACATGTTCACAAAAACATTCCACATTTATGTGCAGATTGTTGGAATTTGCTGTCCAAGCTTATATCGTGCCTACAATATCCTGAATCAGATGACCCACTTTGACAGGCTAGTACAAGATGTTAAGCCTAGAGCCTGGGTAATATATAAGACATATATGTCCCTGCAGAATAGGCTTTTCTTTAATGGGCAGTGTGATGCTGGATAGATGTGTAGTGACAGACTGAATAACCCACTGGCCTACAAATAAACACAAACAGGCCATGTGCATCTCTGCAAAATAAATGCATGTTGATGGGGAAGAGAAAGCTGCCATTAGACCTGGTGGAGTAAAGGCCGTCTGATCATGTGAATTCACCGAAATCCCCTTTGAGAACCTTTTTTACAAAAACACATAACTAGAGAGCAGCTACAGCTATTGCAGTGTTGTAGTCTGGTCCACTTTGCACAGAGGTCACTATATTTTATCATTTATCTTCCCTCAACCCAGAAGGGTGAGGGGCAGCTCCGAGAAGAGCAGGTCTTTGGATCTGACTCTTGCACTCAGATGGGAACTTGCTAGAATAACAGAGGTAGGATGTTTGTAGATAGACTATGACTCGCTGATAGAATTACCTCCTTTGGGATCCAGCAGTGTTAATAAATAAACAGGTTGTTTATTAAACATCCAGATTTTTATTATTTGTGGATTTTGAGTTATTTAGCTTTTTATTCAGCAGCTCTTCAGTCTGCAATTTCAGCAACCAGGTTGCTAGGGTCCTAATTGCGCTAGCATTGAATTGAATAAGAGAGTGGAATATGAATTGTAGAGGACCTGAATAGAAAGACGAGTAATATGAAATAGCAATTAGAATAAATGTGTAACCTTGCATGGTATTTGTTTTGTAGATGGGGTCAGTAACCCTTATTTGGAAACTGGAAAGATTCAGAAGAAGAAGGCAAATAACTCAAAAACCAATTTGAAAGTTACTTATAATTCACCATTCTATAACATAGTAAAAGTTAACCTGAAGCTAAACCACCCCAGTGCTGGAAAATACAAAATACAGTAGTTAATAGTCAAGCTCCTCCAGTACAGCTGCTGACCAGAGTCAAACAGCCAAACAGATTCCACTTTGGCTTCAGTCCTACTCAAAGTCAAACAACAGACTGGGTTTCCTTTCCATAAAACAAACTTGCTTGTGTTAGTAATTCTAATATATCTTCAGCACAAGAGGCTGTCCTCTTGAATTTATACAGAATGTACAACATAGTTTGGCAGTAGCAGGCACGTAACATATATCTCTGATGAACCCTTTGCTGCACCAGGAAAAAAAAATAATGTCATGTTTTTCAATGTTAAATTCCACTGGCAAAGCAAAACTAATTTGTACTGTGTTCCGTGTTTCTATCACCACTTGGATAGTAGCAGTGTATAACATACAGCATCATCCTCCAAATATTTCTTTTTAGAGAGACTCACCATGTAAATGAGGAGGTTTAGGTGCCCTGCCCCAAGCCTTCAGCATAAGGGAGAGGACATCACCGTATTGTTTGTAGGGTAGGCACTCAAAAGGCAATCCTCCAGGCAGTTGTAGTAAAAACAGGTCTTTATTAAAGCACAAGTGTGGATAACAGCCTTACGTGTTTCTGTTCTCCCAACACTTAAAGGAGAACTAAACCTCCTTGCTAATAAAACCCCTACCCCCTATTCTCCATAGTCCCCCATCCACAGGTATTCACACAAGTAAATGCCCCTAAACTGGTAATCACCCCTCATTGCACAGTCAGTGCAGTGGAGCTCACGGACCCATCTTGCGGCACATCAGGAGTCTTCGGGTCCCTTTTTCAATTACTGTGGGTTTTGACGCATGTGCAGTTATTTGGGACTGGGATATTGCTAAAACTGCGCATGAGACGGTTAATTAACGAAGATTCCCGAAGCGCTGAAGATTGCCCCCGTGAGCTCCGCTGCTCTGACACAAGTGTGACACAAGTGTGGATAACAGCCTTACGCATTTTGTGTTCTCACAGCACTTAAAGGAGAACTAAACCCCCTTGCTAATAAAAACCCTTACCCTCCATAGTCCCCCCTCCCTGCTCCCCCTCGCACAGGTGTTCACACAAGTAAATGCCCCTAAGCTGGTAATTACCCCTCATTGCAGAGTCAGCAAAGCAGAGCTCACGGGGGCCATTTTGCTGCACGTTGGGAGTCTTCAGGTCCCTTCGGCAATTACTGTGGCTGTTGACGAATGCGCAGTTGTTTGGGACTGGAATATTGCTACAACTGCACATGTGCCGCATAATTAACAAAGATTCCAGAAGTGTTGAAGATGGTCCCCATGAGCTCCTCTGAGCTGACTCTGCAATAAGGGGTAATTACCAGTTTAGGGGCATTTACTTGTGTGAACACCTGTGCAGGGAGGAGCAGGGAGGGGGATTATGGAGGGTAGGGTTTTTTATTAGCAGGGGGGGTTTAGTTCTCCTTTAATCATAGGCTTATGATTAAGTGTTGTGAGAACACGAAAGGTGTAAGGTAAGTGTTATCCACACTTGTACTTCAATAAAGACCTGTTTTTACTACAACTGCCTGGAGGATTGCCTTTTGAGTGCCTACCCTACAAACGATATGGTGATATAATATACAGCATTTGGGGCTTATATTTCACATATAATATAATGCTGGTATATGTTCTGGCAATATTTCTGAGGAAAAAAACATACTGACCTTCCCATTGTGGTATCTTATTTCCTATTAATAACGTTGACATTAAAGGGCACCTGTTGGGTAAAAATGTTATCCCCAACCAAAGGTGAGACCAATGAGCAATTCGGTGCAGCTTTTCATTATGTGCATTCGAGTGACCGGACATGGCTGCTCGCACCGGGAGCTCCTAGTAGCTTAGCGCTGGCAGGGAGAATTTTTTTTAAAAAAACCTACTGTTATCCCCAACCGAAATGCAGGCTCTATTAGCCCTCACCTTTGGTTGGTGATAATATGTTTACCCAACAGGTGCCCTTTAGGCAAAAACTTTCTCATCCAGGATGGAGAAACTCAGACCAGGTTGCTTTGCAGTTTGCATCTTGCCCAATTTTTTTTGCCAAAAGATCCTTCATTTCTTGGCTTGTTCCACTGTTTGTAATTGGGTCACCTAGTCTATTGTATATCACAGAGCAGCATGCTGGGGCTTTATAAATCATATTAACGAAGTGGTTCACCATTAAGTTAGCTTTTAGTATGTTATAGAATGGTCAGTTCTAAGAAACTTTTCAAATGGTCTTCATTATTTATTTTTTTTATAGTTTTTTAATTATTTGCCTTCTTCTGACTCTTTCCTGTTTTTATAGTGGGTCATCTAAAAACAAATGCTCCTTAAGGCTACACATTTATCATTTCTACTTGTTATTACTTATCTTTCTATTCAGGCCCTCTCCTATCCATATTCCAGTCTCATATTCAAATCAATGCCGAATTACCCTAGCAACCAGACTGCTAAAATTGTAAACTGGAGAGCTGCTAAATAAAAAGTTAAATAACTCAAAACCCACAAATAACAAAAAATGAAAACCAAATGCAAATTGTCTCATGATATCACTCTCTATAACATATGAAAAGTTAAACAGCCCCTTTAATAACCATTCATAATAGGATAAGAAGCTTGTACTGCAAACACATGTACAGAAGGCGCTTATGGATACAAATGAGACACCGCACACAAAGAAAAAGTAAGCCTTTTTGTCGTACATTTTGCACTAGTTTATGTAATATACCAATAGTCCTAAATAAGGCAAAAGCTGTGCAGAGACAGCTCAAATACCATACAGTGTGTTGATAAATGTGCAGAGCATGGGGATTGCTGGGAATTAGCTTCAGCTCTAATGTTCCAAACTAGTTTTGATCCCTTTTTAGGTCAGGGCGACATTAGAAGTTAAAGAGCTTTCCAACTAGACTGAAAGACCAGACATCACATTTTGGCATCAAGACACTGAAGAAACACAATGAGATTTGTATTATGTGCTCTTATATTTTGGTCATTAAAGGACATAATACCCCTGAAAGATGTTATCTTTGAAACAAACCACACGTTGCTGTTACAGAATTACATCTAAATAAAAATGTCCCAATAATTCAGGCTGATTCACACGAGATAGACTTGCAATGTAAAATGCAGTGCGTAATCTGGAAAACTACAAGCGCATTTTGCAGAATGCAGCTGCACAATTAAACTCCTAACATACAAGGCAAGGATATATAGCGTTTGGGATACAAGCTCTTATTGAATGTAATTAGCTTTATTTACTGGCATTAAATGATGCCTTCATTCAAAACAAATTTCCCCTGTGCTTAAATATTGTATATGACACGGAGTTGCTAAACATGGCTTGGTGCTGTGCAGCTGCTTTGTCATAGAGATAAACAGCTCCTCGTGGTTACCTATACCTATTTTGCTACTTAGATACCCTTTCTTTGCCCAGTGTACTCAACTGCATTAAAAGGAAACTTTGGATACAAATGCTGCATTTTATATATTGAATTTACTCTACCACCCCAGATGTTCTGCAGTCCTAAAACTGTAAAGATCCATACCTTTAAATGTATCCAGGTTCCCCACTAGAGATGTCGCGAACTGTTCGCCGGCGAACTTGTTCGCGCGAACATCGGGTGTTCGCGCTCGCCGGAAGTTCGCGAACGTCGCGCGACGTTCGCCATTTTGGGTTCGCCATTGTTGGCGCTTTTTTTGCCCTCTCACCCCAGACCAGCAGGTACATGGCAGCCAATCAGGAAGCTCTCCCCTGGACCACTCCCCTTCCCTATAAAAACCGAAGCCCTGCAGCGTTTTTTCACTCTGCCTGTGTGTGCTGAAGAGATAGTGTAGGGAGAGAGCTGCTGCCTGTTAGTGATTTCAGGGACAGTTGAAAGTTTGCTGGCTAGTAATCGTTTTGATACTGCTCTGTTATTGGAGGGACAGAAGTCTGCAGGGGTTTGAGGGACATTTAAGCTTAGGTAGCTTTGCTGGCTAGTAATCTACCTTCTACTGCAGTGCTCTGTATGTAGCTGCAGTGGGCAGCTGTCCTGCTTCTGATCTCATCTGCTGACTGCTGCAATAACAGTAGTCCTTGTAAGGACTGCTTTTATTTATTTTTTTGTTGTTTTACTACTACTACTACTACTACTACTATAAGAGCCCAGTGCTATTAGTCTAGCAGTGTTGGGGAGTGGGACTGGTGTGCTAATCTGCTGCTCCTAGTAGTTCAGCAGCACCAACTTTAATTTTTTTTTTTTAATATTCATTTTTTTTTATTTTACTTTTTTTTATTTTACTACCGCTGTAGTAGTGTATAAGTTGACCTTTTAGGCATTATTTGCCCTGTAGGCATTATTTGCACACTGTTTTCTTCAACCCGCCATCTAGCTGTGTGACCTTGTTCACATTCTGTCTAAATATCCATAATATTACCGTCTCCAGAAAAAACACCGGAGTGACTTTTTTCAAGCAGCCATAATATATTTTACGTAATCCGTATCCACCGCTGTAGTAGTGTATACGTTGACCTTGTAGGCATTATTTGCACACTGTTTTCTTCAACCCGCCATCTAGCTGTGTGACCTTGTTCACATTCTGTCTAAATATCCATAATATTACCGTCTCCAGAAAAAACACCGGAGTGACTTTTTTCAAGCAGCATTCATATATTTTACGTAATCCGTATCCACCGCTGTAGTAGTGTATACGTTGACCTTGTAGGCATTATTTGCACAGTGTTTTCTTCAACCCGCCATCTAGCTGTGTGAGCTTGTTCACATTTGTCTAAATATTGATAATATTATCGTCTCTAGAAAAACCACTTGAGTTACTTTTTTTCAAGCAGCATTCATATATTTTACGTAATCCGTATCCACCGCTGTAGTAGTGTATACGTTGACCTTGTAGGCATTATTTGCACACTGTTTTCTTCAACCCGCCATCTAGCTGTGTGACCTTGTTCACATTCTGTCTAAATATCCATAATATTACCGTCTCCAGAAAAAACACCGGAGTGACTTTTTTCAAGCAGCCATAATATATTTTACGTAATCCGTATCCACCGCTGTAGTAGTGTATACGTTGACCTTGTAGGCATTATTTGCACACTGTTTTCTTCAACCCGCCATCTAGCTGTGTGACCTTGTTCACATTCTGTCTAAATATCCATAATATTACCGTCTCCAGAAAAAACACCGGAGTGACTTTTTTCAAGCAGCATTCATATATTTTACGTAATCCGTATCCACCGCTGTAGTAGTGTATACGTTGACCTTGTAGGCATTATTTGCACACTGTTTTCTTCAACCCGCCATCTAGCTGTGTGACCTTGTTCACATTCTGTCTAAATATCCATAATATTACCGTCTCCAGAAAAAACACCGGAGTGACTTTTTTCAAGCAGCATTCATATATTTTACGTAATCCGTATCCACCGCTGTAGTAGTGTATACGTTGACCTTGTAGGCATTATTTGCACACTGTTTTCTTCAACCCGCCATCTAGCTGTGTGACCTTGTTCACATTCTGTCTAAATATCCATAATATTACCGTCTCCAGAAAAAACACCGGAGTGACTTTTTTCAAGCAGCCATAATATATTTTACATAATCCGTATCCACCGCTGTAGTAGTGTATACGTTGACCTTGTAGGCATTATTTGCACACTGTTTTCTTCAACCCGCCATCTAGCTGTGTGACCTTGTTCACATTCTGTCTAAATATCCATAATATTACCGTCTCCAGAAAAAACACCGGAGTGACTTTTTTCAAGCAGCCATAATATATTTTACGTAATCCGTATCCACCGCTGTAGTAGTGTATACGTTGACCTTGTAGGCATTATTTGCACACTGTTTTCTTCAACCCACCATCTAGCTGTGTGACCTTGTTCACATTCTGTCTAAATATCCATAATATTACCGTCTCCAGAAAAAACACCGGAGTGACTTTTTTCAAGCAGCATTCATATATTTTACGTAATCCGTATCCACCGCTGTAGTAGTGTATACGTTGACCTTGTAGGCATTATTTGCACACTGTTTTCTTCAACCCGCCATCTAGCTGTGTGAGCTTGTTCACATTTTGTCTAAATATTGATAATATTATCGTCTCTAGAAAAACCACTTGAGTTACTTTTTTTCAAGCAGCATTCATATATTTTACGTAATCCGTATCCACCGCTGTAGTAGTGTATACGTTGACCTTGTAGGCATTATTTGCACACTGTTTTCTTCAACCCGCCATCTAGCTGTGTGAGCTTGTTCACATTTTGTCTAAATATTGATAATATTATCGTCTCTAGAAAAACCACTTGAGTTACTTTTTTCAAGCAGCATTCATATATTTTACGTAATCCGTATCCACCGCTGTAGTAGTGTATACGTTGACCTTGTAGGCATTATTTGCACACTGTTTTCTTCAACCCGCCATCTAGCTGTGTGAGCTTGTTCACATTTTGTCTAAATATTGATAATATTATCGTCTCTAGAAAAACCACTTGAGTTACTTTTTTTCAAGCAGCATTCATATATTTTACGTAATCCGTATCCACCGTTGTAGTAGTGTATACGTTGACCTTGTAGGCATTATTTGCACACTGTTTTCTTCAACCCGCCATCTAGCTGTGTGACCTTGTTCACATTCTGTCTAAATATCCATAATATTACCGTCTCCAGAAAAAACACCGGAGTGACTTTTTTCAAGCAGCCATAATATATTTTACGTAATCCGTATCCACCGCTGTAGTAGTGTATACGTTGACCTTGTAGGCATTATTTGCACACTGTTTTCTTCAACCCACCATCTAGCTGTGTGACCTTGTTCACATTCTGTCTAAATATCCATAATATTACCGTCTCCAGAAAAAACACCGGAGTGACTTTTTTCAAGCAGCATTCATATATTTTACGTAATCCGTATCCACCGCTGTAGTAGTGTATACGTTGACCTTGTAGGCATTATTTGCACACTGTTTTCTTCAACCCGCCATCTAGCTGTGTGAGCTTGTTCACATTTTGTCTAAATATTGATAATATTATCGTCTCTAGAAAAACCACTTGAGTTACTTTTTTTCAAGCAGCATTCATATATTTTACGTAATCCGTATCCACCGCTGTAGTAGTGTATACGTTGACCTTGTAGGCATTATTTGCACACTGTTTTCTTCAACCCGCCATCTAGCTGTGTGAGCTTGTTCACATTTTGTCTAAATATTGATAATATTATCGTCTCTAGAAAAACCACTTGAGTTACTTTTTTTCAAGCAGCATTCATATATTTTACGTAATCCGTATCCACCGCTGTAGTAGTGTATACGTTGACCTTGTAGGCATTATTTGCACACTGTTTTCTTCAACCCGCCATCTAGCTGTGTGTATTATCGTTTCCAGAAAAACCAACTGAGTTTTTGTTGTTGTTGTTGTTTTTTTAAAAATAATGCCAGGCAAAGGCAGGCCGCCACGCAGAGGCCGTGCTAGGGGCCGTGCTGCTATGCAATCCTGTGGCCCTAGCAAATTGCCCAGTTTTAAAAAGCCAATGACCCTGAACTCCCAAAATGCTGAAGAGGTAGTTGACTGGCTTACACAGCACACCCCATCCTCTACCGTTTCTAACTTTACCACAACATCCTCCTCATCCTCCACTGCTATGGCCACCCCACGTAACACTTCCTCCACCACCGGTGCCCCTTCTTCACTGGGGTCAGAGGAGTTATTTTCCCATGAGTTTCTTGAACTGAGTAATGCGCAACCATTATTGCCAGAAGAAGATGAAGGAGATGAGGACCTTACACCAGATTTAATTCTGACAGAGAACACGATAGAGATGGACATAATGAGTGATGAGGAGGAGGTCCCCGCTGCTGCTTCCTTCTGTGATGTGTCAGAAGAAATTGATGCATCTGAGGAGAATGATGATGAGGAGATTGATGTTTTGTGGGTGCCTAGTAGAAGAGAGCAAGAGGAGGGTAGTTCAGATGGAGAGACGGAGAGTCAGAGAGGCAGTAGGAGAATAAGACTTAGAAGAAGCAGGGAGGACAGCCCGCAGGGATCAGTAGGGCAACAACATGTATCGGCACCTGTGTTCAGCCGGCCAACGCACCCGCCATTGCCGCCAATGCCGCCAACTTCTACTGTTACCGCCAGATCGCACACTTCCAAAAAGTCAGCAGTGTGGGATTTTTTTAATGTGTGTGCCTCTGACAAAAGCATTGTAATTTGCAATGAGTGCAGTCAGAAACTGAGCCTTGGTAAGCCCAACAGCCACATAGGTACAACTTCTATGCGAAGGCACATGAGCGGCAAGCACAAAGCACTTTGGGAGCAACACCTCAAAGGCAACAGGCAAACTAAAAGCCACACTCCTTCTGGTCCAGCATCTTACTGCTCTACCTCTGCTCTCCTTGACCCGTCTGAACCACCCTCCACTCCGCCTTCCACCTTGACCACCTGTTCCCATTCCCAGTCATCTGCCACCAGCCAAGTTTCTGTGAAGGCCATGTTTGAGCGTAAGAAGCCAATGTCTGACTGTCACCCCTTGCCCGGCGTCTGACAGCTGGCTTGTCTGCACTCTTAGCCCGCCAGCTTTTACCATACCAGCTGGTGGACTCTGAGGCCTTCCGCAAATTTGTAGCAATTGGGATACCGCAGTGGAAGGTACCCAGCCGCAATTTTTTTTCTAAAAAGGGAATACCACACCTGTACCAACATGTGCAGAGCCAAGTTACCGCATCTCTGTCACTTAGTGTTGGGCCAAAGGTCCATATGACTACTGACGCATGGTCCTCCAAGCATGGTCAGGGCAGGTATGTCACCTACACTGCCCACTGGGTGAACTTGGTAATGGCTGGGAAGCAGGGAATGGGTAGCTCAACAACAACAGTGGAGTTGGTGTCACCGCCACGGATTGCACGCGGTTCTGCCACCACCTCTACTCCTCCATCGCTCTCTACCTCGTCTTCTTCTTCTTCTTACTCTGCTGCTGGGTCCTCCTTCTCCTCCTCCACACCTGTGCACCCCCAGCTCCCCCTAGGCTATTCGACGTGCCAGGTACGCCGTTGTCACGCTGTCTTGGGGATGACGTGCCTGGAAAGCAAAAACCATACCGGATCTGTACTCCTGTCATCTCTGCAGTCACAGGCCGATCGGTGGCTGACCCCACACCAACTGCAGATCGGAAAAGTGGTGTGTGACAATGGAAGCAATCTGTTGGCAGCGTTGAGACTAGGCAATTTAACACATGTGCCCTGCATGGCACATGTGTTAAATTTAATAGTCCAACGTTTTGTCTTCAGACGTTCCTACACAGCCATGGCACGCCTTGCTGACATTCAGCAGCGCTACAACATGCCAGTCAGGCGTTTGATTTCTGACAGCCAGACTCGCTGGAATTCAACGCTCCTTATGTTGGAACGTCTGCTGCAACAACAAAGGGCCGTCAACGAGTACCTTTTTGAACTGGGTGGTAGGACTGGATCTGCACAGCTGGGGATTTTTTTCCCCCGTTACTGGGTGCTTATGCGCGATGCCTGCAGGCTCATGCGACCTTTTGAAGAGGTGACAAATATGGTCAGTCGCACCGAAGGCACCATCAGCGACCTAATACCCTTCGCTTTCTTCCTGGAGCGTGCCGTGCGACGGGTGACAGATGAGGCTGTAGACCAGCGTGACGAGGAGCTGGAAGCGCACGATTTCTGGTCGGAATCACCAGAACGAACCCAGGCACCTGCTGCAACGCAGGGAGAGGTGCCAGAAGTGGAGTCAGAGGAGGAAGGTGGCTTTGTGGAGGAGGAGGAGGAGGACCAACAGGAGCAGGCTTCCCAGGGGGCTAGTGGTGACCTTTTGGGGACCCCTGGTCTTGCACGTGGCTGGGGGGAGGAGACCGTGGATGATGCAGTCCTTGATAATGAGGAAGCGGAGATGGATAGCTCTGCATCCAACCTTGTGAGAATGGGGTCTTTCATGCTGTCATGCCTGTTGAAGGACCCCCGTATCAAGAGGCTTAAGGAGAAGGACCTGTACTGGGTCGCAACGCTACTAGACCCTCGGTACAAGCATAAAGTGTCAGAAATGTTACCAACATACCACAAGTCCGAAAAGATGCGGCATTTACAAACCAGCCTGCAAAACATGTTGTACAATGCTTTTAAGGGTGATGTCACTTCAGGAACTCATCAACATTCCAGGGGCAGAGGTGCCAGTAATCCTGCCACGAGCACACCTGCAAGGACAAAGCCCTTTGGCCAGTCTGTAACGTCAGACATGCAAATGTTTTTCTGTCCAAGGCAGCGCCACAACCCTTCTGGATCCACCCTCAAAGAACGCCTCGACCGGCAGGTAGCGGACTACCTGGCATTAACTGCAGATATCGACACTCTGAGGAGCGATGAACCCCTGGACTACTGGGTGCGCAGGCTTGATCTGTGGCCAGAGCTGTCACAATTTGCCATGAACCTCTTGTCTTGCCCAGCCTCAAGTGTGCTCTCAGAAAGGACCTTCAGTGCAGCAGGAGGGATTGTAACTGAGAAGAGAACTCGCCTAGGTCACAAAAGTGTCGATTACCTGACCTTTATTAAAATGAATGAGGGGTGGATCTCGGAGGGTTACTGCACGCCGGAAGACTTGTTCTGACTTCTATGCAGCTGTCCTTCTCTTCAAGCCTCATGACTCCACACACAGCTGTCCTTTAGCGTCCTCCTCCTCCCTCCGCCACCGTTACAAACTAGGGTGCAAACCCTACTGGTTTAATTTTTTCTGGCCTCTGTGCTTCAGTGGCTGCAACCAAAAAAACTGGGCAAACAATGTCTACAAGGTCAACGTATGGCAAAAAATGACTATTTTCAGCATTTATATGGCATATTTTTTCTGGCAACTGTGCTTCAGTGGCTGCGTCCAAAAAAATGCATATTTTCTGCATTTATATGGCATAATTTTTCTGGCCTCTGTGCTTCAGTGGCTGCAACCAAAAAAATGCATATTTTCAGCATTTATATGGCATAATTTTTCTGGCAACTGTGCTTCAGTGGCTGCGACCAAAAAAATGCATATTTTCAGCATTTATATGGCATAATTTTTCTGGCCTCTGTGCTTCAGTGGCTGCAACCAAAAAAATTTATATTTTCAGCATTTATATGGCATAATTTTTCTGGCAACTGTGCTTCAGTGGCTGCGACCAAAAAATGCATATTTTCTGCATTTATATGGCATAATTTTTCTGGCCTCTGTGCTTCAGTGGCTGCAACCAAAAAAATTTATATTTTCAGCATTTATATGGCATAATTTTTCTGGCCTCTGTGCTTCAGTGGCTGCAACCAAAAAAATGCATATTTTCAGCATTTATATGGCATAATTTTCTGGCAACTGTGCTTCAGTGGCTGCGACCAAAAAAATGACTATTTTCAGTGGCTTCAGTGGCTGCGGCCAAAAAAACTGGGCAAACAATGCCTACAAGGTCAACGTCGTTGACCTTGTAGGCATTGTTTGCCCAGTTTTTTTGGCCGCAGCCACTGAAGCACAGAGGCCAGAAAAAATATGCCATATAAATGCTGAAAATAGTCATTTTTTGCCATACGTTGACTCAACGTATATGGCAAAAAATTACTATTTTCAGCATTTATATGGCATATTTTTTCTGGCAACTGTGCTTCAGTGGCTGCGACCAAAAAAACTGGGCAAACAATGCCTACAAGGTCAACGTATGGCAAAAAAATTACTATTTTCAGCATTTATATGGCATATTTTTTCTGGCAACTGTGCTTCAGTGGCTGCAACCAAAAAAACTGGGCAAACAATGTCTACAAGGTCAACGTATGGCGAAAAATTACTATTTTCAGCATTTATATGGCATATTTTTTATGGCAACTGTGCTTCAGTGGCTGCGTCCAAAAAAACTGGGCAAACAATGCCTACAAGGTCAACGTATGGCAGTTGTTTAAAGAGAACAGTAGATTACTAGCCAGCAAAGCTACCTAAGCTAAAATGTCCCTCAAATCCCTGCAGACTTCTGTCCCTCCAATACAGAGCAGTATCAAGCAGATTACTAGCCAGCAAACTTACTATCATCTGTCCCTGAAATCACTAACAGCTCTCCCCCTACACTATCTCTTCCAAGCACACACAGGCAGATTTTTCAGATACATTTTTGCCCTTGATCCCCCTCTGGCATGCCACTGTCCAGGTCGTTGCACCCTTTAAACAACTTTAAAATCATTTTTCTGGCCAGAAATGTCTTTTCTAGATGTTAAAGTTCGCCTTCCCATTGAAGTCTATGGGGTTCGCGAACCGTTCGCGAACCTCTCGCATTTTTGCGCAAGTTCGCGAATATGTTCGCGAACTTTTTTTCCGACGTTCGCTACATCCCTATTCCCCACTTTGGATCTGCACATGCTCAGTATAACTTCTGTTGAGATGCTTAGTTTAGGGGTCACTGTGTGCTGTGAGTCAGCAGAATAAAATATGGGGAGCTACTAGGAGCATATTTAGAGGTACACACCTTCACCGCTAATGGTCTGTGGTGACTTTGGCATGGGAGGTGGGCATCAACTGTACTTCTATAAATAACAATGCAATAAGCATTCATTTATTAGCTTTAAATAACACAACTTAATTCACTCAAACGATTTGTAATGTCTGATAAATACAGATATCATATTATGGCATATTAAAGGAAAACTATAACCCCAAACAATGTAGGTCTCTATAAAAATATGTCAAATAAAACAGCTCATGTATAAAGACCCTGAGGGTCAATAGTTTACTCAGGCAGTCCCTTCCTGGGTCCACTGTACTTTGACCTAGGTAATTGTTGCCCAGTAGAGGGCAGTGTTTAAAAGCCCAGGGTTACAGTTGTGGTAAAGATTTAGAAAAGATTATTTAGTGCTAGTTAATGTTGTCATAATTGTTCTAGGAGCAAGAGGAAAGGCTCAGGGAAGATAGTGAGCAGCTTCTGCTCAAATGAAAAGGAATAGTGGGGTTAGGGCCCCCGTGGTGTGTAAACCACTAGTGCAGGGATTTCAGTAGGTGAGTAAAGGACCAGGTTGTGGGGCTGAAGATCCCAAGCCCAGTGTTCTGCCCTCATGGAGGAATTGCCTCTATTGTGTGAATTTGCCTTAAAGGAATGACTGCTCATTTCATTTATTGATCTGTTCTACTATTAATAAACAAGTTATTGGTTCAAGGAAATCTCTGTGACTGGAATTCATTCCACTAAAAGGAATATTGAAGGTACCGGGAGTTCCTGGGAGTTGTGCCGAGTGCAAGTGGGTCAGTGCTACAAGGTAAGCAGTATAGTCCTGTCTATACACTGTAATTCATTCTGCTAAATCACACTCAAGGGAGGGCTACATATGTAAAACACAGCTTCATCTAAATCAAATTTTTTTTTATAAAAATATACTTTTATAGTAGTATGTGCCATTGGGTAATTCTAATAGGAAATTGCCATTTTAAGTAGTAAGCGCTGCTCCCTGTGATCTTGATGATTCATGGTACACAAAAACTAACCATGGGCACGCTTACATGTTAGGTCACATGAGCCAATGAATGGACAAAGTTCGATGTGTTGGTTAAGTAACCATTGTGGGGCATAGTTTTCCTTTAATAAAGGCCAGTGCCTGGGCAACAGTGTCCCAGGGGCAATATTTACAGTGGTACTGATATCATCACTCTGGTAAGACATCCCTTATGATATAATGACACATTTAATACAGCACACTGCAAAAATGGCCCATAAGGATCCGTTTTACTTTGTTCTTATGTGGGCCGCATCTTACGAGAATTTCTAAGTATTCCTAAGTAATCATTTGCACCAGCCCCTCAACAATATTACTTGCTTTCCAGGCCTGATTGTTGCTAGGGATGTAGCGAACGTCGGAAAAAAAGTTCGCGAACATATTCGCGAACATGCGCAAAAACGCGAGCGGTTCGCGAACGGTTCGCGAACCCCATAGACTTCAATGGGAAGGCGAACTTTAACATCTAGAAAAGACATTTCTGGCCAGAAAAATGATTTTAAAGTTGTTTAAAGGGTGCAACGACCTGGACAGTGGCATGCCAGAGGGGGATCAAGGGCAAAAATGTATCTGAAAAATCTGCCTGTGTGTGCTTGGAAGAGATAGTGTAGGGGGAGAGCTGTTAGTGATTTCAGGGACAGATGATAGTAAGTTTGCTGGCTAGTAATCTGCTTGATACTGCTCTGTATTGGAGGGACAGAAGTCTGCAGGGATTTGAGGGACATTTTAGCTTAGGTAGCTTTGCTGGCTAGTAATCTACTGTTCTCTTTAAACAACTGCCATACGTTGACCTTGTAGGCATTGTTTGCCCAGTTTTTTTGGACGCAGCCACTGAAGCACAGTTGCCAGAAAAAATATGCCATATAAATGCTGAAAATAGTCATTTTTCGCCATACGTTGACCTTGTAGACATTGTTTTGCCCAGTTTTTTTTGGACGCAGCCACTGAAGCACAGTTGCCAGAAAAATTATGCCATATAAATGCTGAAAATATAAATTTTTTTGGTTGCAGCCACTGAAGCACAGAGGCCAGAAAAATTATGCCATATAAATGCAGAAAATATGCATTTTTTTGGTCGCAGCCACTGAAGCACAGTTGACAGAAAAATTATGCCATATAAATGCAGAAAATATGCATTTTTTTGGTCGCAGCCACTGAAGCACAGTTGCCAGAAAAAATATGCCATATAAATGCTGAAAATAGTCATTTTTTGCCATATACGTTGAGTCAACGTATGGCAAAAATGACTATTTTCAGCATTTATATGGCATATTTTTCTGGCCTCTGTGCTTCAGTGGCTGCGGCCAAAAAACTGGGCAAACAATGCCTACAAGGTCAACGTCGTTGACCTTGTAGGCATTGTTTGCCCAGTTTTTTTGGCCGCAGCCACTGAAGCACAGAGGCCAGAAAAAATATGCCATATAAATGCTGAAAATAGTCATTTTTTTGGTCGCAGCCACTGAAGCACAGTTGCCAGAAAAATTATGCCATATAAATGCTGAAAATATAAATTTTTTTGGTTGCAGCCACTGAAGCACAGAGGCCAGAAAAATTATGCCATATAAATGCAGAAAATATGCATTTTTTTGGTTGCAGCCACTGAAGCACAGAGGCCAGAAAAATTATGCCATATAAATGCAGAAAATATGCATTTTTTTGGATGCAGCCACTGAAGCACAGTTGCCAGAAAAAATATGCCATATAAATGCTGAAAATAGTCATTTTTTGCCATACGTTGACCTTGTAGACATTGTTTGCCCCAGTTTTTTTGGTTGCAGCCACTGAAGCACAGAGGCCAGAAAAAATTAAACCAGTAGGGTTTGCACCCTAGTTTGTAACGGTGGCGGAGGGAGGAGGAGGACGCTAAAGGACAGCTGTGTGTGGAGTCATGAGGCTTGAAGAGAAGGACAGCTGCATAGAAGTCAGAACAAGTCTTCCGGCGTGCAGTAACCCTCCGAGATCCACCCCTCATTCATTTTAATAAGGTCAGGTAATCGACACTTTTGTGACCTAGGCGAGTTCTCTTCTCAGTTACAATCCCTCCTGCTGCACTGAAGGTCCTTTCTGAGAGCACACTTGAGGCTGGGCAAGACAAGAGGTTCATGGCAAATTGTGACAGCTCTGGCCACAGATCAAGCCTGCGCACCCAGTAGTCCAGGGGTTCATCGCTCCTCAGAGTGTCGATATCTGCAGTTAATGCCAGGTAGTCCGCTACCTGCCGGTCGAGGCGTTCTTTGAGGGTGGATCCAGAAGGGTTGTGGCGCTGCCTTGGACAGAAAAACATTTGCATGTCTGACGTTACAGACTGGCCAAAGGGCTTTGTCCTTGCAGGTGTGCTCGTGGCAGGATTACTGGCACCTCTGCCCCTGGAATGTTGATGAGTTCCTGAAGTGACATCACCCTTAAAAGCATTGTACAACATGTTTTGCAGGCTGGTTTGTAAATGCCGCATCTTTTCGGACTTGTGGTATGTTGGTAACATTTCTGACACTTTATGCTTGTACCGAGGGTCTAGTAGCGTTGCGACCCAGTACAGGTCCTTCTCCTTAAGCCTCTTGATACGGGGGTCCTTCAACAGGCATGACAGCATGAAAGACCCCATTCTCACAAGGTTGGATGCAGAGCTATCCATCTCCGCTTCCTCATTATCAAGGACTGCATCATCCACGGTCTCCTCCCCCCAGCCACGTACAAGACCAGGGGTCCCCAAAAGGTCACCACTAGCCCCCTGGGAAGCCTGCTCCTGTTGGTCCTCCTCCTCCTCCTCCACAAGCCACCTTCCTCCTCTGACTCCACTTCTGGCACCTCTCCCTGCGTTGCAGCAGGTGCCTGGGTTCGTTCTGGTGATTCCGACCAGAAATCGTGCGCTTCCAGCTCCTCGTCACGCTGGTCTACAGCCTCATCTGTCACTCGTCGCACGGCACGCTCCAGGAAGAAAGCGAAGGGTATTAGGTCGCTGATGGTGCCTTCGGTGCGACTGACCATATTTGTCACCTCTTCAAAAGGTCGCATGAGCCTGCAGGCATCGCGCATAAGCACCCAGTAACGGGGGAAAAAAATCCCCAGCTGTGCAGATCCAGTCCTACCACCCAGTTCAAAAAGGTACTCGTTGACGGCCCTTTGTTGTTGCAGCAGACGTTCCAACATAAGGAGCGTTGAATTCCAGCGAGTCTGGCTGTCAGAAATCAAACGCCTGACTGGCATGTTGTAGCGCTGCTGAATGTCAGCAAGGCGTGCCATGGCTGTGTAGGAACGTCTGAAATGGGCCGACACCTTTCTGGACTGGGTGAGAACGTCCTGGAATCCTGGGTACTTGGAGACAAAACGTTGGACTATTAAATTTAACACATGTGCCATGCAGGGCACATGTGTTAAATTGCCTAGTCTCAACGCTGCCAACAGATTGCTTCCATTGTCACACACCACTTTTCCGATCTGCAGTTGGTGTGGGGTCAGCCACCGATCGGCCTGTGACTGCAGAGATGACAGGAGTACAGATCCGGTATGGTTTTTGCTTTCCAGGCACGTCATCCCCAAGACAGCGTGACAACGGCGTACCTGGCACGTCGAATAGCCTAGGGGGAGCTGGGGGTGCACAGGTGTGGAGGAGGAGAAGGAGGACCCAGCAGCAGAGTAAGAAGAAGAAGAAGACGAGGTAGAGAGCGATGGAGGAGTAGAGGTGGTGGCAGAACCGCGTGCAATCCGTGGCGGTGACACCAACTCCACTGTTGTTGTTGAGCTACCCATTCCCTGCTTCCCAGCCATTACCAAGTTCACCCAGTGGGCAGTGTAGGTGACATACCTGCCCTGACCATGCTTGGAGGACCATGCGTCAGTAGTCATATGGACCTTTGGCCCAACACTAAGTGACAGAGATGCGGTAACTTGGCTCTGCACATGTTGGTACAGGTGTGGTATTCCCTTTTTAGAAAAAAAATTGCGGCTGGGTACCTTCCACTGCGGTGTCCCAATTGCTACAAATTTGCGGAAGGCCTCAGAGTCCACCAGCTGGTATGGTAAAAGCTGGCGGGCTAAGAGTGCAGACAAGCCAGCTGTCAGACGCCGGGCAAGGGGGTGACAGTCAGACATTGGCTTCTTACGCTCAAACATGGCCTTCACAGAAAACTTGGCTGGTGGCAGATGACTGGGAATGGGAACAGGTGGTCAAGGTGGAAGGCGGAGTGGAGGGTGGTTCAGACGGGTCAAGGAGAGCAGAGGTAGAGCAGTAAGATGCTGGACCAGAAGGAGTGTGGCTTTTAGTTTGCCTGTTGCCTTTGAGGTGTTGCTCCCAAAGTGCTTTGTGCCGCTCATGTGCCTTCGCATAGAAGTTGTACCTATGTGGCTGTTGGGCTTACCAAGGCTCAGTTTCTGACTGCACTCATTGCAAATTACAATGCTTTTGTCAGAGGCACACACATTAAAAAAATCCCACACTGCTGACTTTTTGGAAGTGTGCGATCTGGCGGTAACAGTAGAAGTTGGCGGAGTTGGCGGTATTGGCGGCAATGGCGGGTGCGTTGGCCGGCTGAACACAGGTGCCGATACATGTTGTTGCCCTGCTGATCCCTGCGGGCTGTCCTCCCTGCTTCTTCTAAGTCTTATTCTCCTACTGCCTCTCTGACTCTCCGTCTCTCCATCTGAACTACCCTCCTCTTGCTCTCTTCTACTAGGCACCCACAAAACATCAATCTCCTCATCATCATTCTCCTCAGATGCATCAATTTCTTCTGACACATCACAGAAGGAAGCAGCAGCGGGGACCTCCTCCTCATCACTCATTATGTCCATCTCTATCGTGTTCTCTGCCAGAATTAAATCTGGTGTAAGGTCCTCATCTCCTTCATCTTCTTCTGGCAATAATGGTTGCGCATTACTCAGTTCAAGAAACTCATTGGAAAATAACTCCTCTGACCCCAGTGAAGAAGGGGCACCGGTGGTGGAGGAAGTGTTACGTGGGGTGGCCATAGCAGTGAGGATGAGGAGGATGTTGTGGTAAAGTTAGAACGGTAGAGGATGGGGTGTGCTGTGTAAGCCAGTCAACTACCTCTTCAGCATTTTGGGAGTTCAGGGTCATTGGCTTTTTAAAACTGGGCAATTTGCTAGGGCCACAGGATTGCATAGCAGCACGGCCCCTAGCACGGCCTCTGCGTGGCGGCCTGCCTTTGCCTGGCATTATTTTTAAAAAAACAACAACAACAACAAAACTCAGTTGGTTTTTCTGGAAACGATAATACACACAGCTAGATGGCGGGTTGAAGAAAACACTGTGCAAATAATGCCTACAAAGTCAACGTATACACTACTACAGCGGTGGATACGGATTAACGTAAAATATATGAATGCTGCTTGAAAAAAAGTAACTCAAGTGGTTTTTCTAGAGACGATAATATTATCAATATTTAGACAAAATGTGAACAAGCTCACACAGCTCGATGGCGGGTTGAAGAAAACACTGTGCAAATAATGCCTACAAGGCCAACGTATACACTACTACAGCGGTGGATACGGATTACGTAAATATATGAATGCTGCTTGAAAAAAGTGACTCCGGTGTTTTTTCTGGAGACGGTAATATTATGGATATTTAGACAGAATGGGAACAAGGTCACACAGCTCGATGGCGGGTTGAAGAAAACAGTGTGCAAATAATGCCTACAAGGCCAACGTATACACTACTACAGCGGTGGATACGGATTACGTAAAATATATGAATGCTGCTTGAAAAAAGTGACTCCGGTGTTTTTTCTGGAGACGGTAATATTATGGATATTTAGACAGAATGGGAACAAGGTCACACAGCTCGATGGCGGGTTGAAGAAAACAGTGTGCAAATAATGCCTACAAGGTCAACGTATACACTACTACAGCGGTGGATACGGATTACGTAAAATATATGAATGCTGCTTGAAAAAAAGTAACTCAAGTGGTTTTTCTAGAGACGATAATATTATCAATATTTAGACAAAATGTGAACAAGCTCACACAGCTCGATGGCGGGTTGAAGAAAACACTGTGCAAATAATGCCTACAAGGCCAACGTATACACTACTACAGCGGTGGATACGGATTACGTAAAATATATGAATGCTGCTTGAAAAAAGTGACTCCGGTGTTTTTTCTGGAGACGGTAATATTATGGATATTTAGACAGAATGGGAACAAGGTCACACAGCTCGATGGCGGGTTGAAGAAAACAGTGTGCAAATAATGCCTACAAGGCCAACGTATACACTACTACAGCGGTGGATACGGATTACGTAAAATATATGAATGCTGCTTGAAAAAAGTGACTCCGGTGTTTTTTCTGGAGACGGTAATATTATGGATATTTAGACAGAATGGGAACAAGGTCACACAGCTCGATGGCGGGTTGAAGAAAACAGTGTGCAAATAATGCCTACAAGGTCAACGTATACACTACTACAGCGGTGGATACGGATTACGTAAAATATATGAATGCTGCTTGAAAAAAGTAACTCAAGTGGTTTTTCTAGAGACGATAATATTATCAATATTTAGACAAAATGTGAACAAGGTCACACAGCTCGATGGCGGGTTGAAGAAAACAGTGTGCAAATAATGCCTACAAGGTCAACGTATACACTACTACAGCGGTGGATACGGATTACGTAAAATATATGAATGCTGCTTGAAAAAAAGTAACTCAAGTGGTTTTTCTAGAGACGATAATATTATCAATATTTAGACAAAATGTGAACAAGCTCACACAGCTCGATGGCGGGTTGAAGAAAACACTGTGGCAAATAATGCCTACAAGGCAACGTATACACTACTACAGCGGTGGATACGGATTACGTAAATATATGAATGCTGCTTGAAAAAAGTGACTCCGGTGTTTTTTCTGGAGACGGTAATATTATGGATATTTAGACAGAATGGGAACAAGGTCACACAGCTCGATGGCGGGTTGAAGAAACAGTGTGCAAATAATGCCTACAAGGCCAACGTATACACTACTACAGCGGTGGATACGGATTACGTAAAATATATGAATGCTGCTTGAAAAAAGTGACTCCGGTGTTTTTTCTGGAGACGGTAATATTATGGATATTTAGACAGAATGGGAACAAGGTCACACAGCTCGATGGCGGGTTGAAGAAAACAGTGTGCAAATAATGCCTACAAGGCCAACGTATACACTACTACAGCGGTGGATACGGATTACGTAAAATATATGAATGCTGCTTGAAAAAAGTGACTCCGGTGTTTTTTCTGGAGACGGTAATATTATGGATATTTAGACAGAATGGGAACAAGGTCACACAGCTCGATGGCGGGTTGAAGAAAACAGTGTGCAAATAATGCCTACAAGGCCAACGTATACACTACTACAGCGGTGGATACGGATTACGTAAAATATATTATGGCTGCTTGAAAAAAGTGACTCCGGTGTTTTTTTCTGGAGACGGTAATATTATGGATATTTAGACAGAATGTGAACAAGGTCACACAGCTCGATGGCGGGTTGAAGAAAACAGTGTGCAAATAATGCCTACAGGGCAAATAATGCCTAAAAGGTCAACTTATACACTACTACAGCGGTAGTAAAATAAAAAAAAGTAAAATAAAAAAAAATGAATATTAAAAAAAAAAAATTAAAGTTGGTGCTGCTGAACTACTAGGAGCAGCAGATTAGCACACCAGTCCCACTCCCCAACACTGCTAGACTAATAGCACTGGGCTCTTATAGTAGTAGTAGTAGTAGTAGTAGTAAAACAACAAAAAATAAATAAAAGCAGTCCTTACAAGGACTACTGTTATTGCAGCAGTCAGCAGATGAGATCAGAAGCAGGACAGCTGCCCACTGCAGCTACATACAGAGCACTGCAGTAGAAGGTAGATTACTAGCCAGCAAAGCTACCTAAGCTTAAATGTCCCTCAAACCCCTGCAGACTTCTGTCCCTCCAATAACAGAGCAGTATCAAAACGATTACTAGCCAGCAAACTTTCAACTGTCCCTGAAATCACTAACAGGCAGCAGCTCTCTCCCTACACTATCTCTTCAGCACACACAGGCAGAGTGAAAAAACGCTGCAGGGCTTCGGTTTTTATAGGGAAGGGGAGTGGTCCAGGGGAGAGCTTCCTGATTGGCTGCCATGTACCTGCTGGTCTGGGGTGAGAGGGCAAAAAAAAGCGCCAACAATGGCGAACCCAAAATGGCGAACGTCGCGCGACGTTCGCGAACTTCCGGCGAGCGCGAACACCCGATGTTCGCGCGAACAAGTTCGCCGGCGAACAGTTCGCGACATCTCTAATTGTTGCCTACCCATTATTTTGGCATGTTTCCTGGTCTTGCTGATAAGTAGAGGAAAGGTAAAAAAATAAATAAAAGTCATAAAGAGAAAAAAATTCATAGATAAGAAATTCACATTTCAAAATGTATATTCTTTATTAGACAGTCATTGCATTGCATGAAGATTTTTTCTGTTGATGTGTTTTAATACAATTTCCCCTTTGTGTGCTTAGAGGAGCATATTACAGTTGCACTTGCTTCTAATGGGAGCACCTGAGTCCAAGTTTTGGTGGCTGCAGAGTAAACAAAGGCCTAAAAAAAATCATTTTAAGAGTGACAAACACATAACCAGAGAAAGGTGGTAGGACGAAAGCTATACTGTATATGAGCTACTTGTATACTGTATATAAGTCTCACCTGGACTTTCTGGCTGTAACAATGGAGGTTATGTATTAACATGGGAAATGGTGAAAGTTTATGAAACCTAAGCATTGCATCCATTCTTGGCTAAAACAGTTAACCTGATGATTTGCCAAAATTTTACAAGTAACACACACAGTATTTTCTGCAATTTCAAACAAATTCATAGTTGCCAATGCTTTTGCAAGACTAATTATAGGCAGTTGACTTATCTCTTCTAAAAATTGAAAGCAGATGTTTGTTCTCTTTATTGTAACCAGATAAGTAAAAGCTAACCACTGTTGGGTTGCTATGTGTTACTGGGGCAGGGCTAACGTTGCTCATGTTACTCCATAACCCCTTTCATATTCAGAAAGATTTCTTAACCTTAACAAGAGGAAACAGGGAGCTTCATTGGCTGCTGCTCGGATCAGAGCTCAAGCTGCTGTTACAGTGAGGAAGGGGAGGTGGAATTTGGTGACAGATGTTGAGTACGTAGTGTTCAGGATGTGAACTTCTAAATCTGCTCAGAATGACAATTAGAGCTAATATTTCATGCAATACAACAGTGTTTCCCAAGACATAGCCTATTCATGTCTCTACTAGATATATATCATATAGTTTATGTCTGCTCTGAAGTACTGTCATTCCCACAGCAGGATTCCTTCCTTCTATCATACATAACATTTTTGCTTGTGTTTTATTTATCAGTTTCTGTTTGAAAGTATTTTCCTTTCATAGTATTATTTTTCTTTCATACAATATATTCAGTGAATATATACAATTAACAGATAATTAGACTCATTAGCCCAATAAAGCAGAATGTATTTATTTAACAGTGCAGTCCCCGGTGTCAATAGTAATGATGTGTTGGTCAACAAAAACCCTGCAGCTCCAGAGCCCGAATCCATCCCAATGCACTTCCCTCTATATAGTCCTGCACTCGCCCCGCCCAGCTCTGACATCATAGAAGGGGTGGGGCATGCAGGAGTATAAAAAGTCGTGCATGGAGACAGAAGCTGGGCACTGTAAGGTCATGGTGTAGAAGCAGGCTAAAGATCAGCCCACTGACTCAAATTCAAGGCAAAATAAAAAATGCCCGTTGACTCCAATGCAGTTGATGCAAGAAAAAACACTCGCTGACTTCAATTCATTTGGCACAAGAAAAAAATCGCCAAAATACAAATGCCCGTTGACTCCAATGCAGTTGGTGCAAGAAAAAACGCCCACTGACTCCAATATATTGAGTACAAGAAAAAGCAATGCAAAATAAAAATGCCCGTTGGCTCCATAGCATTTGATGAAATTTCAGCAAAATGTCACTATTTTGCTAAATTCTACCCCGTTAATTTTTTGGCAAAGCAAACAAGGGCAGTTTCACTCATGACTAATAAGCAACCATGTGGAAGTGCAGGTGGATACATATAAAGTGAATTCCATCAATACAGGCTTTCCAATGTATTTATTTTGGAGCACTCAAATTTTTTACTCCAGAATATTAAACTGGGCTCCACATATGCCTAAAATCAATACACAAGTTAATAGATTCAGTTATATATTTTACACAGTGGTCTGGTATTTAGCTGGGTGTATTAATTTGCATTTTTTACATGGCTTTATAATTAGACTCCTTAGGGTACGGTAATTAGGTGGAACACTAAGAAAAATTGTGGAATGGTATTAGAAGCAGATCCTTGTTTATTCATAAGGAAGCCACATAATATTTGTATTTTCAAGTTCTGCTGTACACTGAATTTTGGAGGGTGCTGTGAATGCAATTTTAACTTGCTCACTCTGTGTCATCATGTAGGCACACAGCCAATAAGGAGACTAGCAGAGCAGCAGGACTTGGGAAGCTTTATGGGCTGCTGAGAGCAGCTGCAGTAGCTTGTGTGAGTCAATCTCTAGTATATTATCTATATAAATCTAGCATATTATAGATTTCTGTTTATTTAAAAGAACAAGGATTATTTGTACCAGGGTGATTTTAATTTAATTGTTGGCAACCCTCTTCAATCAAGGTTCTAATTATATATAGAATTATATATAGATACAACATTGCCTTACAAGATGGACAGGGACTCTCATTGAAAGAAAATAAGCATACACCCAGTCTTGTTACCCTATGAAACACTATTGTGACTGCTACTTCATGCATGAACCGGCAAGAGGAGCCAGGGTACAAGAGGAGAAGAGGAATGTAGAGCCATGTAACATCTGCTTGAGCTGCAATATTCCTTTAATAGTTACATCTAATAAATGCTAAATGTACATTATAATCTTAGCCTTTTAGGTCTATTATTTATTTTTTTATTTATGTTATTATGGAGAGTTCCCTGATAAGAGTTGACTCAAAAGATGTGAGAAATAGTGCAAATATATGATATATGTTCCAGCGTAAAAGTAAATGGAGAAATCTTCTTAATTTATGGACAATAAATTCTTCACCAAATCTCCCCCCCCCCCACCACCCTGAATATGTTTCGCCACTCACCCCCTGGCATTACTTTTTGTGTTCTGTGTTCTGTGGGGAGAGGGGAGTCGTCAGTCTCTGCACTAAAATACACATTTTCAGTTTAAAAACCTGGAATTTCAGCTAGTTACCACCTGCTTGCTGACCCTGGTACTGCATTCATTATGGATTTAACACCCCTAAATTGCATGAAGTTTCCATTTATATTGTGGTTCCATGTATATTTTGTCTTTTTCTTTTGCAGACATCAGGTAAATTTCCCTAAGGTCTTTTTTTCAAGACCTGAAATTTTTTTCTACTTCTAATCATTAATTCTATGCTACATTACCAGGTAGGCATCTTGCATTTAGAACTAAAGGTCTAAAGCTCTAGCACTTATGTTCCACCAGAGGGCAATCACTATCTTCAAAATCTTTTAAAATATTTCCACATATTTTATATCCTGCAAGTTCCTTTTGCTAATGTTCCTTAAAGCAGTGTTCTATTACATTGTGACCATTGTTTTGTCTCTTTTATCCCATAATACATATTGCTCTTGTAACCATGTCACACATTTTTCTTCCCTTTCTTTCATTATTTTAACCTTCAAACCAAAGTTTTTTGAAATGCAAAACTCTAACCAGTTAATTTAGGAATTAGATTAGGAAGATGTTACTTAGTTGATATGGGAGAAACGTGCATGTAGTTATTACCAGTGAACCCCTATCTTGACCTGAGTGCCTTCCAGCTAGTGATGGTGGAAATGGGTCAAACTGGAATCTTGCAAACCAAGTGGATAACGTATGGTCAGATTTAGCAATATGCCTACCTTGAGTTGGGCAATATCAGGACGATCCAATTGTTTGGCCCTCGGTTACAATTGCCGCTATACCAGCTGTCAAATCAATGGTCAGGCTAGCGCACAGATGCGGTCCTTGATCAGACATGAAAATCAAAACTGCCCAATCAACATCTGCCCAGATATTGGTCAGGTGGGTCTATCTGAGGGCTCAATACATGGCAGGTAAGCTGCCAAATTGGTCTGAAGGGGCTAAATCGGCACCTTAAATCTGCTCATGTATAGCCACCTTAATTGAACCTTTAGCATATTTTATCACTAGGCACATATACAGTGTAGAACCCTATAGTAGTCATAACACTTTTAGAGGAAAACCCTTGAAGTACTGAAGTTTTTACAACATCCTTTGGACCCCAGGAACTTTCTGCATCAGTACAAAATGATAACCCAGCAGCAGAACAGTGAGTTTACAGAAAACATAGAGCCAAAACCAAAGTCAAGTTCAGGCTATAGATTAAGACTGGTGGCAAGAAGCATAGTCAAACAGAGGTCAAAACCAAAAATAGCAAAACATGAATGGGAGCAAAAACAGAAGCCAGCTTGGGAAAAGTTACTATAAAACAATTGAATTTACTGGTATATTGGCACCAAAATCAGACATGACACCCTGAGCATTTGGTGTCATTGTTTACATCCCTAGCATATTCACACAAGTACATAGGAGGTTTTGTCCAAGGACCGTTGCTTCTTCAAGAAGAAGAAGGACATGTTTATTGTAGCACCTTACAGTTAGCACTAGTGATGGGCGAATTTCCGCGATTCGCTGCAGGCAAATAAATTTGCGAAACTGCCGTGAAAATTCATCTGCGTCAAAAAAAATTAGACCCTGGCGCCATTTCGTGAATTTTTAGCTGTTTCGCGAATTTTGCGGGAAAGGAATGGCATACTTCCTCTAAAAATACTGAATATAGGCTAACTTACTTGATATTGCAGGTACAGGAAGTGATTAAGGCTTAACTACCTGTAGTACCTGTTCTATTTTGTATGCCATTTTGGGACCCAAGTTTAAGAAACACTGGTGTATAAGGTGCAAAATTACTTTAAACTGCAGGAACGGCAGGCATGTAATAATATTCGAAACATCTGCAGATAATTGCAGCCAAGAGAGGTCTGTAAAGCAAGTTACAAAGAATCGGTGCTCATGATATCTTATCAACAATATTTAGAAGGCAGATAATCCTTAAAGCTGTTGGCCTAGACATTAAGATATTTCATATTGAGATATTTCCTCTGATGCTGCTTCCATACAATGACACCTACACTCAAAAGCCTAACGGGTATAAATAATTTATTGGGAACATTCTGAAGGGTTATAAAAGGAACACAGAGTGATTTATTTGCAAGATAAATATGTCAGCTGATAAACACCCTTGGAAACAAGCAAAACACCCATGAACAAAAAGAGCTGAGAATCTATTGCTTTGCCACAGGGAAATTCTCTTCAGTTCGTGCCTGTAATATGTATGGAATGTATGCAGATGGGCCGGCCCGTAAGTTTATACTTCTACAATAATCTACGAAGGAAGGACAAGTAAGGACACAATTTGTAGAATGCATTATTAAATGAAACCCTGTCAGTTCTATTAGAAACACATGTCTTGACAAGAAGCAAGGATTTCTCATATTCAGTTAGTAGATGGAGATGAGAATTGTTACTTTGGGTGAAAACAACAAAGGAAAAGCTCAGGAATTTCTAAATGCTACAAATAGCTGTGAAATAAATGGATTTTCGGTGTGAGATGCAGTTCTTCTGTGCTGCTGCTTCTGCTGCTCCTGTACAGAACTCACAAAGGCCAAAGCTTGCAGTGTGAATGCAGAACCTTGTGACATTAGCTATCTAAAGAATGTTAAGCATATAAATAAGGTGAGAGAGTTTGCCCACAGCTAATTTAGTTTAGTGGACAATAGCTTGGCTGTTTACCCATAGGATTCTGGGAGGATTATATCAAATGAAGCTGAATAGACTGGAAGAGCAAGGGAGAGAAAGAGAAAGCAAATGAAAGAGAATGAAAGGGAAGGAGGAAAATGGGAAGGGGAAAAAAGTGGAGAAGAGATTTGAACAGAAAATAACGAATGAAGAAAATCAAGATAAGATAAACAGGTGGGAGTGAAGGGAATAACTTGAGAGAAACTGTAAGTAGGTATTTCAGAAAAAAAGGTATGGGAAAGAGTTAAAAACAGAAAGAACTGATTTTCTGTCTGTTGACCAAACAGGACATTGATACAGTGAGTATCTGCTGCATTCGTTCTGTTTGGGAATTATGTCTGCCTTCTGTGATAATAAGGAAAAAGCACATTTATCTTTGCCTAGTTTAACATGACAAAATCATGACCTCATAATTATTTTATGGTAGAAAGAAAATGCAATTCATACGAGTACCACTAGATGTCCTACTTATCTCTTCAAATAGAAGATCTGAAATGCCTGACTTCATAATGTGCAAAAACATCAGAACCGTTCAGTCTATTAGCCAGTAATGTCAGATACTTGTAGGAGGGAATCCCACAAGCATTAATACATCAAGCATAAAAGGATCTAAGTTGTCATGTGAAAACAAATGTAACTCATACTGTACGTTCTTTTGTTTTGAAAGGGATTAGCATTTTAAACATATGCTAGAAAACAGGAAATATGTAAACCAGTTACAAGTACACGTATGGGATCCGCTATCCAGAAACCTGTTATGTAAAAAGCTCTGAATTACTGGAAGGCCAAATCCCATGAACTCCATTTTATCCAAATAATCCAAAATTTTTAAATTTGATTTCCTTTTTCTCTGTAATAATGAAACAGTACCTTGAACCAGGATATTATTAATCCTTATTAGAGGCAGGCCTATTGGGTTTATTTACATTTAAATGATTTTTTAGTAGACTTAAGGTATGCAGATCCAAATTACAGAAAGATCCGTTATCCAGAAAATCCAAGGTCCCGGGCTTTCTGGATAACAGGTCCCATACCTGTACTACAGTAGCTATTAAACTCATTGTCATCATCATCATCCCGTTAACTCACAGCCCTGTTTTATAACCTCAAAAAATTTTTACTGATCACAGATATGAGCACTTGGGTGTTAGTGTCATCATTTTACACTCACAAAATCATATACTTTGTCCTAACATTAGTCCCATTATATAAGCAGGAGGGCGTATGTATTTTTGGAAGGAATAAGAAACATTTATGCTAATCTTTATAACAATATTGAGTTCAGTAAAATGTCTGTATAGCTCACATTCCCATTTCTGGAGTCATTTTTTGTCATAATAAGAGCTTGTAGCAGACCTGCTCAGCTGGCACAATTCACAGTCTAAGGATGAGCAAATTTGACCCTATTCATTTCTCCAAAAATTTGATGCAGGTGAAAATTCACTCAAAATGCATTAAAGTCCCCTGTTGAAGGCAAAACAATCCTATTGGGTGAATTTAATATTTAAATATGTTTAAATAGGTTTCTTAAATAGGCTTAAGGTATAGAGATCCAAATTACAGAAAGATCCTTTATCTGGAAAACACCAGGTCCCATGCATTCTAGATAATAGGTCCCATACCTGTATTGTTATTTGGAAACAATACCATTGGTACCAGAGAAGTTACTACATGGAAAAGAACCATTGATGTTACATAGACATGGTGCTATGGATGATAGGGTCTAACAAGTAAGATTTCTGTCTGCAAATCAAGCTAAAAATACGCATGTATTTATGGACTATATATATAAGGCCATATCCTAATGCTAATGTAATATTAGTGGACAGTGGTCCTTTTTTAAAGAATATCTCCAGCGCAATGGGTAAGATGGTGTAGTGTTGGAGGCACAATGAATTTTGGGGATAATTATCATGCTGTGTGGTATAGGTGTGGGTGAACTTTATTTGGAAGTGTCATCTATATTGGGAATACTCTACTAGAGATGGTTTGAGTTATGGTTATGGAATGTTATACTTTAGCTTGGCATTGTGGAAGTGGGGCTCTTTATTGTACATTGGAACTGGGATTTATACTTTTTTAGGGATTATTATGCCCTAGTGAGAACTGTACTATGGGCCTTTTGGGCCATGAAGGTGTTATGCTTCCATGTCATTTATATATGAGCTTTAAAGGGCATGTAAAGTCAAAAAAATACAATCCCCGTTTTTACTTTCTTTAATGAAAATATACCTCAAATCTATCTCCAATATACTTTAATTAAAAAATGTGTTCAGTTTTTATAAGAAACCTGACTGTATGCAGTTAAATTCTCCCTTCATGTACTGCTCTGGATAGGAATTGTCAGACGGTCCCTAACTGCTCTGCAGGGAAACAATCATACTTATGAACAGTAGGGGGAGCCTCTGCCTTACTTTTCAGCCATGCAGAACTCAAGCAGCTTTGTTTGTTTTCCTGTAGAGCAGTCAGCGACTGTGTTGAGATTTGCATTGGATTTTATTTTTGCCTTTACTCTTTCCAACTCCAGCTGCAGTGACAAAAATCATAGAGCCAGATTTATTTGGAGGATTATTTTGTTTTAGCCACTGGTTCTGCAGAGTTGGAGAAACTTTGTATTAAACAAAACACAAAAACTTTAAAATCCACATTAGATTACATGACAATACAGGACCCAGTGCAGTCTGCATATTCTGATTATTAATCAGTCTTGCTCTGTCGGCTTCTGGCAGATATTTTTTGACTTGTGCTGTTTTGATAATTTATGACGATCCCTAAGAAGCCCAGACCACAATGAGAATGTGCACAGTCTTGCAAAGATGTTTAACAAAGTTACAAGATGGTAACCCCTTGTGGCCAACTTTGAAAGCATAAATCATTTGTTTGATTAGGCTTGTGGTACAGTAAGTTCATGTTTATGTTTAGTATACAAAATACAGCATTTCTACCCTTATTCCATTTTAGACTTTACTTCCCCTGTAAGGGTCATTACAAGACAAAGCAAGCATCCTATAATGAAGGGGGGTCAGCAGGGCGATGAAGGTGGGAAGTGTGTACATGTATTAATTAAAAAACACCAGTTTATTTAAGGTCAGCCATAGAACACAAAACATCTGCTGCTTCTAACTTTAGAATCATCAACTTGGGATACATTAGTTGATATCTGTGGGTGGTGATCTAATATCAGAGGTAAGATAATTAATATGTCATCCAGATGCAGACGTATTGTGAAGTGTAGATGAGGGTGTAGGAAAAACAAGGGAAATGCATGAGAATTAGACATTTTCCTTAGACATCCCCCATACCTGTTCACACATCATCCATCCAACTCACAGTACCTCACTTCATCACACATCTGTCCTCTTGTTTCAGCCATCAGATTCCTGAATGGGGTATGGCTGATGGTGTGTGGCAGAGGTGGGAGGTCTGAGATTCAAGACAATATTACATAAGGATGCAATAGTTAAAAGTATATATTTACTATTAGGCTTACTAAAGACACCCAACAAAGTACAACAAATCTACATAGTTTAGCTATGGAGGCATTTTTTTTGCCAATAGATTAGCTGCAATAGTTCAAGCTAGAATGCTATATTTATTCTGTAGAATGTTTCACTATACCTGAGTAAAACGTTTTAGAATCTCTCTGTTTGTTTAGGATAGCAGCTGCCATATTAACTTGGTGTGATATCACTTCCTGCTTGAGTCTCTCCCTGCTCACTTATAGCTCTGGGCTCAGATTACAGCAGAGAAGGGGGGGGGGAGAGGATCAAACTGAGCATGCTCACACCCGGAGCAAAGAGGTTTAAGCTGAAGACAGGAAGTCTGATACAGAAGCCCAAGTGTACACAATAGAAGTAAAATAATGCAGTGTTTCTTTTGACAGAGGAGCAGCACTATGTTGAGGGTTTACTGGTATATTTAGATGGACCTTTCTGGTAAGGCTTACTTAGTTTTAACCTTACCTTCTCCTTTAACCAAAACACAATATTGCTTCACTGAATTACCCTCCAATTGCTCCCATTGAGCCCTGTACTCATTGCCTGGCAGATATTATGTAATGCACCTCATACACCAAAGGAGATACCCTCAGAAATAATATGTACGTTTTAAGAAGGTGCAAGCAAATTTGTGTATTTGTGTAGTGATGTGCAGGTTGGTAATTGAGGAAGTAGTGTACATAGAAAGAAAATGTTGGTACAGGTTGAGCGGGAGTCCTACATTGTCAATATTTTGCCGGTTTGGGTGAGTTAAAGTTCTGTGGGTAAGAGTCAAGTGCGAGTTAAGGTTTTCCTGACCAACACATCACTAGTATGTCATATTTAGGTGGTTGCTATTATTGTCAATTTTTTAACCTAGCACTGTACCTATACGTCCTGAAAGAGCCCTAAATTCTCTATATAACTATTACGTATCCAATGTTATTGACTTGTTACTAGATAAACAATGCTTGCTTAATCTGCTACCCACTAATGTAATCAGGGCCGCCGTTACAAATCACGCACAACAACATTTTTGGGCCCCACCCACCCTGGCCCCCAAGTTCTGCCCCAGTTCCCACCCACTCCACATCACAGATAAAAGACCACACAGACATCAGCGCTAAAAATGGTAACCCCCCCCCCACACACACACATAAAAAATATGGTGCCAGTTAAAAAGCATTGGTGCCAGGGCCCCCTTACAAGTTAAAAAAAATTAGGGCCCCAAAGAACATTTTTTTAAAAAAACATTGACTCCAGGGCCCCCGTTTCGAGACTTTGGGTCTTTTTGCCGCTTCAGAACTTCAATTTCGGCTGTTTTTGTGACTTCTGGTCTTTTCGCCGCTTCAGGACTTCGACTATTTTCGTGGCTTCGGGTCTTTTCACCGCTTTGGGACTTCGGCTGTTCAGCTTTCTCGGCACTTCCACATTTCAGCTGTTCAGGACTTCGGAAGGAGGCGGCACGGCTTTGGCGCTGTCAAGGGGGACCCTCCTTCAAGCCCGGGCCCAGTACACTTGTACCCCCTGTACCCCTGATGGGGGCCCTGAATGTAAAACACAGGCTTTAAACAGACTTATCCCCTCACATCGTTCCATTGCTATTGCTCTGGTAAACCTCCTGATTGCTGCCTCCCACAGCTCTGTATTGCCTTATAATAAACCAGACTTGCTATTTGTGTATTCATTTATTTCAACAAACTTTCAGTACCAGATTAAATGGAGCCCATTTTCTATAACAATATGAACTGCACGTGCCTTTATCATTTATAGAATGATTTATTACAATTAATTGCGGAGGATGACTGAAACCCTGATAAGATCGTTTCGTTCTAATTATAGTGGTTTAAAACAAATTGTATCTCATGAGAACATTATTCGGAATTATTTAAGGCAGCATTGCTGAAATTCCCCTGAGAGATTGTGATTGCTCACAGTATTTACTTAGAACAAAATGAGGCATTTAATTATTTGTGCTGTTAAATATAAAAATAGTTAAGATAAAGTCCATATAATTAGAATAAGATGTGCTTTGATGAAATCTGAAATGACAGACAATACATTTTTGATTGCAGAAACACTAATAAGTAATTTGATAAACCTGATTGAGGGGGTTATTTATCAAAGTCTGAATGCTAAAAACGCAAAAAATTCTAGATTTTTTACTATAAAATACAAATTCTTTGTAAAGAAAAAAAAAAAACTTGGGATATATTAAACCCCAAGGATGCAAAATGTCCAAATCCAAAAATCCGGCATCTCAGACCTGCCGAGGTTGCATATAAGTGAATGAGAGAGGTCCCTATCCTATTTGGAAATATCTGTGATCTGTGCTGGAATTAGCCCAAAAACGAAACTGTTTCAGACATTTTGGGCAAAAAGATGAGCTTTTTGGAAAAATCACCAAAAAATCGTCGGGAACAAACTCTGAACAAATTGTACTATATGAATTTTTGTACATTTCTTTTCAGTTTTTTCCCAGAACCAATGAATTTGTGCTTTTTTTTAATAACAAATAAGGTGAAATCGTGGAATCTAATCTGGTCGGACTTTTTTAATTTAAATACTCAGAAAATGTAGAATTTTGATAAATAAGGCACCGCATGTAATCCCTGCAAATCAAGGGGAAGTGCAAGAGCACTAAGGGAAGTCACTTGCGCCCTATCCCCCCCCCCCCACTGAATCCTGAATTTTGCACTGAGTAGCGGATTTAAAAACAGCATTCTACATTCTATGCACTATATGGGGAACTTAGAAAAGTGGTGATACTAAGGTGGCTATGCCCTAAATTCTTATCTAAGCAACTTCCTAAACTTTTCGCAACAACCCCTTGAAACAACTAACAAACATAACTGCTTTGTAACAGGCATCAAATTCCTTTGACTTTAACTATGACTATATACAGGCATAGGACCTGTTATCCAGAATGCTGGGGACGTGAGGGTTTTCGAGATAGAAGTTCTTTCCAAACTTGGATCTCTATACTTTAAGGGGGTTATTTACTAAACTCCGAATGCAAAAATCAAGAATAATTCGTGATTTTTTGTTATAAAGTCAGACTTTTAAAAAAATCACAAATTTTTTGGAATTTATCAAACCCTGAGGATGGAAAAGTCTGAATCTGAAAATCCGGCATCTCAGACCTGTCGAGGTTGCATATAAGTCAATGGGAGAAGTCACAATTATTTTTTGATGTGTGATGGGTTTCAAAGTTTTCTACGTTTTCGGGTGAAATTTCTGAAAAAATCGTGAAAATCATGAAAATCAGATGAAAAAATCCCAAAAAAATGTGAAAATCTCATTTTTACCCGCAAATCAAATTTTCGGGAAAATTAAATAATAAATAAGCGTAAAAAATCCGAGTGGATTTGATCGGAGTTTGTAGCAGAAAGTATTGAGATAAATTCAGACTTTGATAAATAACCCCCTAAGTCTAGTAAAAATCATTGAAACATTAATCCAATAGGATTGTTTTGCTTCCAAAAGGATTAATTATATCTTAGTTGGGGTCAAGTAAACAGTTTATTATTACAGAGAAAAGGTAAATTATTTTTAAAAAATGTGAATTCTTTGATTAAAGGAAAACTGTATTTTCAGTTTACTTTAGATTTGCAAACTTCATTCATTTTAACTCTAGCTGAAGCCTTTAAGTGTATAGACACAAATGGGTAAATGGATTCAAATTTTAATTTTCGCTGGCTATCAAGAAAGTTGTGGCAAAAAAAACTGTAAATTTTTTCACTTTTTTCAAGCACAATTTTTTTAAATCACTAGAAACCTTGAAATCTCAAAGAATTAGAAAGAAAAATCATAGCAACTAAATCCTTGAAAGCTTCTATAAATGTCAATGTGAGGTGTATCAAAATTTAAGATATTTGCTTTTAATTGTTTTTACATCTTTATAGACTCATTGAAAATGGAACAATATAGTTTTGTTACGACTTAGTTTTTCCAACAACTTAACAGGAGCAAGCTTTTCCGGTTCTAGATTTTTCGTAACTACAGTATGCTAACGAAAAATCTAGAATTTGGCAAATTTATAAATCGACCTTCCCAAATTATCTGCTGTGCTGCGACCATGATTAATGATGCCTGAATATAACAGTTTTTTTTAACAGTTCCTTAGCTTTGTATTTCTGTGGGGCCAACTTATCACGAATAGAGTTGTTTTCACAATTTGAGAAAAACTTTGTATATTCTTTGGAAACCTGAAGAGTCAGAATTTATTAATATATAAAACCATGAAAATTAGCCAGAAAAAAACTTGTGAAATAAAAGTTGGTGAGGTTCCATAGGAAATTCGGGGGGTTGTGGAAGAACTCTAAAGGCTAAATTAAAGTATAATGGAAGTGCTACTTACAATGCACTTCCCTGGTCCCCTGTCTCATAAATAATTCAGTAAATATACAAGTGCATGTGTTTACAAAACAGGGGTTTTTAGTTACAAAGTTATGATCATAAAGTTGAAAAGCCACCATACCACGTCAAGATAAACCCCATATGACAGTCCCTAAATTGTTTACCTCAGGTCATAGTATAAAAAGACTTAAAAGTTCTCTGCATAATAGCATTACTTGTGTTCAGTGTATGTTGAAGATTGGTTTTAGTCTAAAGGCTGAATCCTCCCCCGCCAGTAAGCGGCTTTTAAGAGAGAAAGATTGCTCAAACCAACGCCCATATTTAAAAGCATAGGAACACCGTTAGTTTAAAGGGGTGGGTATGGGGTGCCTTTACAAAAAAAACACATGAAGCTAAGCCACAGCTTCCGGCTAATACAATATACAAAATTCGGGGGGTTGTGGAAGCACTCTAAAGGCTAAATTAAAGTATAATGGAAGTGCTACTTGCACTTCCCTGGTCCCCTGTCTCATAAATAGTGATGGGCGAATTTATTCGCCAGGCGGGAATTCACGCCGAAGTCCCATGAAACAAAACCGCCGTGAAAAGTGCCGGCAAAAAAAAAAATGAACGCCGGTACATTTTTGCCGGCGAATGTGCACCGTCGTCCTGAGGCGTTTCGAAAAATTTTCGCAGTTTCGCGAATTTTGCGGGAAATTCGCAAATTTTTGGGCGAAGCAAAACGCCCCAAATTCGCCCATCGCTACTCATAAATAATTCAGTATAAATGCAAGTGCATGTGTTTACAAAACATGAGTTTTCAGTTACAAAGTTATGAACTTTATAACTGACACATGCACTTGCATTTATACTGAGTTACTTATGAGAGATATAACACCTTCAGAAACTAGACCTGTACCAGGGTCGAAGGGCCATATATACAGAGAGTTACTGTCCGTAAGGGAATCTCTATTGAGGGATGTAGCACCTCTAGGGCACTTCCTAAGGCTATATCTATACCATGTTCAAAGGTCCAGACTTAATACAATGATTGCTGGTACGGATGGGCGAATTTGACCCGTTTCACTTCAGCAAAAATAAGTGAAATGTCGCCGACGCCCATTAAAGTCTATGAGCAACAACATTTTTTTGATGCGTAGCGAAATTTTTTTGACGCGCGTGGTTTTTTTTTTGTCACACGCCGCCATACAAGTTTATGGGCGAAAAAATTAGCCCATCCCTACTTGCTGGTTATGCTGTACATGTACTATGATAAATCATTGCAGTTCCAGTTATTTAGTAAGAAACCTTCCTCATCAGCATTAATGAATTTGGACACTGTAATTTTTTTTATGGAGGAGTTAAGTATAATAAAATATCTAAGGTATTGAATATCAGCTGGATGTGTCCTTACACAACTTCACCTCAAACTGAGAAAACAACATCTCAGCATGAATTTCATGGCTCTGGAACAGAAGCTGTAATACAATAGCAGGAATTATCGATAATCCACATTTCTAACCCAGGAGGATGAGTTTTACAGCATGAATATACTTTGTAATTCTGTGAATTTACACAGTCTTGACTAATGGGGATATGAAACAAAGTCATTCAGCATTGATTCATGGGATATCAAGCAACAGATGATTATTCACAAACGATCCATGTAATTTAAGCTGTTCTTATCAACAGGATTGCTCTAGTACCTTATCTTCAGCCAACATAACCAAGCCATGATTGTTTATTGACTGTCGCACAAAGAATGTTATTAATTCAAGCTGAACATATTTGACAGCTATGCTTTTTGACAATCAGCTGGGCGTCTTGCTTAATTGGTAATTAAAGATTATAGTTGTATTTCTAAATACCTGATAAGATACAGTGGTTAAGTGCTGAACATCTAAATCATAGTAAATATTAGGATTGGCTGACTATACAAACGATATGTTGCAAGTTCACTTAGCTGCTTTCAATTCTTCACAAAGGAAAACATTCTGGAGAGGATAGTTAAGTGGATTTAGGTCAAGTGTTAATACTATAGTTGTAGCTGTTGAGATAACATTAATTCTGCAAGGACTTTTACAGTAGTGAGATGCGAGATCAAGTTTCGTGACTGAGGTCTGAAAAGATGAAATGTCTTGGCTTCTGAAAAATAAAGAAGAAAAAAAAAGCACCATGGAAATAACATAAATCCACATGAACATGTGTATTTCACCCATTATATTTATATTGTTTCTATTGCTGCCAGCTGAAATAAAAGGCATTTTACTTTAAGAGATGTTTGCTGTCCTGACACTTAGGAGGTTATTTATGAAAGGTCGATTTTGTGAGGTTTTTTCCTACCCCATATAATCTTACAACTCTAAGGTGAGGCCACACAGGGCGTTTTAGCCTATGGGCGATTTGTTTTCCGAAGTCGCCCGGTTCGGGCGACTTCGGAAAAAGAACCACCTCGTGTGTTTAGCCCCGGTGTTTTTTCATTTCAGCCTCAGACTTCCAGCCTAATACCATAAGCCTCACAAAGTGTATAGGAACAAGTACCATGTAGGAAATGTTGCCTCGTGCGGCTTGCATTTGTAAATTAGCCGATTTATTGGAAATCTATTTTTTTCTCCTCTATTTTTCAGAAGCCAAGACATTTCATCTTCTCAGACTTCAGTCACTTAACACAATCTTGCTTTTCAATACTTTAAAAGCCCTTGAACAATTAATCTTATTTCAGATTTAGAGCCATGATGAGTTTTTTTTGCTAAATTCATACCCCTCAGACTGAACAGCAAGCATTAGTACAGATATGGGACCTGTTATCCAGAATGTTTGGGACTTGGGGTTTTCTGCATAAAGGGCCTTACTGTAATTTATACCTTAAGGGGCAGATTTATCGAGGGTCGAATTTTGAGTTGATGGGAGTTATTTTAAACTCCCGTCACCTCAAAATTCAAATAGAAAAATGTAATTAAAAAAAATATGAATTTTTTAACTTCGGGTGAATAGGCTGTATTCGATCGTTTAATCGAATTCGGATCATATTAGATTGAATTAGATTCAACGTTTTCACCAAATGACTCCAAATTGGTTCCTGGAGGTCCCCCATAGGCCAAAACAGCAATTCGGCAGATTTTAGATGGCGAATAGTAGATGGCGAGACAGGACATGATAAATTTCGATATTCTAATTTTCTAATTTTTTTCAAATTTGATTAGAATTTGGACTATTCCCTAGTTTAACTACACTTAGGGGCCGGTTCACTAAATTCGAGTGAAGGATTCGAAGTAAAAAAACTTCGAATTTCGAAGTATTTTTTGGGCTACTTCGACCATTGAATGGGCTACTTCGACCTTCGACTACGACTTCGAATCGAAGGATTCGAACTAAAAATCGTTTGACTATTCGACCATTCGATAGTCGAAGTACTGTCTCTTTAAAAAAAACTTCGACCCCCTAGTTCGGCAGCTAAAAGCTACCGAAGTCAATGTTAGCCTATGGGGACTTTCCCCATAGGCTTTCCTAAGTTTTTTTGATCGAAGGATATTCGAAGTCGAAGGATTTCAATTCCTAGTCGAATATCGAGGGTTAATTAACCCTCGATATTCGACCCTTAATGAACCAGCCCCTTAAATTAAATTACATTTTTCAATTCAACCCTTGATAAATCTGCCCCTAAGTATACTAAAATAACATTTAAAGGGATACTGTCATGGGGGAAAAAAATTTTTTCAAAATGAATCAGTTAATAGTGCTGCTCCAGTAGAATTCTGCACTGAAATCCATTTCTTAAAAGAGCAAACAGGTTTTTTTTATTCAATTTTAAAATCTGACATGGGGCTAGACATATTGTTAATTTCCCAGCTGCCCCAAGTCATGTGACTTGTGCTCTGATAAACTTCAATCACTCTTTACTGCTGTACTGCAAGTTAGAGTGATATCACCCCCTTCCTTTTTCCCCCTAGCAGCCAAACAAAAGAACAATGGGAAGGTAACCAGATAACAGCTCCCTAACACAAGATAACAGCTGCCTGGTTGATCTAAGAACAACACTCAATAGTAAAAACCCATGTCCCACTGAGACACATTCAGTTACATTGAGAAGGAAAAACAGCAGCCTGCCAGAAAGCATTTCTCTCCTAAAGTGCAGGCAGAAGTCACATGACTGGGGGCAGCTGGGAAATTGACAAAATGTCTAGCCCCATGCCAGATTTCAAAATTGAATATAAAAAAAATCTGTTTGCTCTTTTGAAAAATGGATTTCAGTGCAGAATTCTGCTGGAGCAGCACTATTAACTGATTCATTTTGGAAAAAACATGTTTTCCGATGACAGGATCCCTTTAAACATTAATTAAACACAATAGCAATAGCAATAGCATCCTCCAATAAGGATTAATTATATCTTAGTTGGGGTTAAGTACAAGGTACTATTTCAGCTTTCTGGTTTATGGATTTCCAGATAATGGATCCCAAACATGTATTGTGTTTCTCTGACCCAATTGTTTGATGGCATGTTTAGTAGGTATTCAGTATATGTGTGCATCTGAGAAAGGGAGTGACAACATTCACAAATGTTGTATATGCTGGAGTGCCTGCCTCAAAAATTATAATACTGTATATTAGGCTTAATTAGGTTTAATACAATTACTTTGGTAGGTACTCCAGTAGCAGAGGGTGTGTAAAAGATTATTTTTCCTGTCCAAAATGGTAAGTTTGTTATTTGAGAGCCAATGAATCAAAAGATCACAGTGATTTATGAGAACATGTTCTTGGTAGCAATAACTTCTAAAACACCCCCTATTTGTTTTTGTGTACTTTCTTTTTGCCAAACGTATCATTTTTTTGTGGACACATTTCAGAAAAGAAATTCTGACTTTTTCTTATTTGATGTTTTATGTGGCAGTTTGTTACCTGAGACGTAAACAGTGACTGAATCAATACCAACAAACCCGTTGGCACCAGGAGTCCAAGTTAAAACTGCAGCATCATTAAATTGAATTACACATCAGCACTTAAGTAGACAAATAGGGATTTTGTTACTATAAAATATAAACAATTTTCTTTATTGCTTCGGTGATTGAAAATGTTTTTGGAACTCACAACTGCTTGTATGACCCAGTCAAGTAGACTTGCAACATCAAAGTCATTGCTTTGTTCTGCAACAGGGAGCTTCTGCACAAACTCTTGTGTGAGTAAAACCCATATGTGTTTGGAATTGCTTTATGTTTGAGGAAACAGTAACCATAAGGAAGTTGAGCAATATGGAGGCTAGATTTGCAACTGTAATAGTTACATAGTTAAGCTGGGTGGAAAAAAGACCAAAGTCTGTCAAGTTGAAACCCTCCACACAAATCTTATACAGATCCATATATACTCTCTTTAAACTATATATATATACCAATAGCTATACTAATTGTATTATTATATTATTATTATTATTATTATTATTATTTTATTATTTTATTATTACAGTAACCTTGCATATAGTAGAAATCATACCAGCCTTTCTTAAAAGCATTAACAACATAACATCAACCAGAAGGACATTCCACAACTTCACTGCCCTTACCATGAAGAATCTCCTACACTTCTTCAAATTATATATTCTGTTCCTCTAGTCTAAAGGGGTGGCCCGTGGTGTGTTGATTGTTTTTATGGAAAAAAAAAGATCCCCTGCTATCTGTCTGTGATGCTCTCTCATGTACTTGTAAAGAGTAAATGTGTCCCCTCGCAAGCATTCTTTTCCCCAGAGAAAACAACCCCAACCATGACAATCTTTGACTAACCCTCATAGTTTAAATCTTCCACCCCCCCAACCAGTTTAGTTGCACTTAGTCTCTGCACTCTCTCATTTATATCCCTCTTAAGGACTGGAGCCCAAAACTGCACTGCATACTCCAGATGAGGCCTTACCAGGGACCTATAAAGAGGCATAATTATGTTTTCATCCCTTGAGTTAATGCCCTTTTTCATTCAAGACAGAACTTTATTTGCTTTAGTAGCCACAGAATGACACTGCCCGGAATTAGACAACGTGTTATCTACAAAAATCCCCAGATCCTTCTCAATTAAGAAAAGCTCCTTCCCACTACAGTTGAGGGGTTATTTATCAAAATCCAATTTATGAAAATCTCAGTTTAATTGGATTGGGAAAAACTCACTGAAATAGAGTGAAACCCCATGTCATATGTAGTGATGGGTGAAGGCATGAATTTGCTGTGAATTTGCCCGTTTCGGCACTGGCGAATAAATGTGCAAATTTGACGTGAGAATTTGCTAATTTAAGCGCCGGCGACAATAAAAGGACGCCCATTGACTTTAATGGGCATTGGCGGCAAAATCGCTGTTTCGCTAATTTTTCTCCAGTTTCATGAATTTCCTCGTGAAACGCAGATTTTGAAATTCATTGCACAGCGAAAAAGGACAAATTCATCCATCACTAGTCATATGATCTTTTTGGAGTTTTTTTACTGAATCGCATGATTTTTTCGGGCAAAAATCCAGATAAAATTTGTACTTTTCAGGAAAAAGCATAATTTTTTGGGGATTTTTCCCCGAAAAAGTCAGATTTTGCAGCTAATTCCAGCACAGACCACAGAAACTTCCAAATAGGGAGTTAAGAAATCTCTCATTGATTTATTTACAACTTCGGCAGGTCTGAGAGGGCAACTTTTCGGCTTCAGACTTTTTGCATCCTCAGGGTATAATATATCTCGAAAAATTTTAGCTTTTTCCACTGAAAATTCGGATTTTATAGTAAAAAAAACTCGCATTTTTTGAGTTTTTAGTATTCAGATTTTCAGAAATACATATAACTTTCAATTTAATTTCAAGGACAGTGTACAACTTTGCACTTTGAAAAATTGAACCTCATTTTCCAGTTTTCTGCCCAGTTTTCCAATTTGAGGATAAAGTATACTGTATGTCCCTTTAACAATTTGAAGATATCGTGAAAAAATCGAGAGATTTAGGCGTCAAATCCAAAAAATTTGTATGATACCGGTTTTTTTCCAACCCAACTTTTTCAAGTAATTTTATTGATAAATAAGATAAAATCGTATATGGGAGTTTGGTGGAGATTGATTCAATAATAAAAATATCAATTTGAGTTTTAGTAAATAACTGCTGCTAACGCTATTCCTGCAGTATCCTATTATCAGATATTTTGACATGTCAGTGATATCAGGTCATACTCCTAGATCACTAAACCCATTAGATACCACAAACAGTTCCTTTTAAGGGTAACATAATTCTTGGAAACGTTTCTTGTCTCTAATTCTAAAACTGCTGAAAGTGTCTGGACAGTCTGGTCTTTTAGGAGTTGGGTATTCCAAGGGTGTTTATAGAATGTTTCTATCTCTGTATTATCCCTAATGGTCTCTAAGGAATTTCCCCCTGAGAAGTGCATTCTGACTATTAGAAATGTAAATAATTTAATTTGTCAGTAATGACGATCTGGTACATTGCCAGTGACAGCAATTCCTTGGGACTTCAGATTTCCAGAGATCAGATGATGCACATTAAAAACACATGGAGCTGGGCTAAGTAAAAATCCTTGCAGTTTAAATATAATTAGTTTGCAATCAATTCAGCCCTGCTAAGTGCATGTTTTATAATATAAATGCGATACATAAATAGATATCCAGCCAGTTGGAGCTCAGCTGTAATATATTTTCATGTATGTATTCTCTGGTAACCTATAGTGCCATGCTGTCATGCTGTGGGCTAGGTTGGTACTTGTCAGTAATGATAAGTTCATAGTAATTGTGGATAGAATTTGTGAGGTTTATATTTTGGATTAGGCATGATGTCTTATTCCAAGCTTGGGTTTATGATATCACTGTAACTAAACTGTTCATCTCTAGAGGTTTACAATGCTTTGAATAATATCAACCTTACCTTACGTTTGCCACCTTTACCCGCGGCTAACTTCAAGCAGGGGTGATGTCTTGATGTAATGGGGGTGGGTCAATGACGTATCGGGGGCGTGTTGATGACATCAGGGGTGGGGCTATGACGTGGCTACCAGTGACTGTCTGATTGTCATTGAAGTGTGGACATTTTATCGCTGCATTTGTTCTTGTGTAAAAAGACACATTTTTCCAAGCAAAAACTCATGCCAAAAAATTTGACTTTTGCCATTCATTCCTGTTTTTTTTTTGTGTTGATGTGTGTGCAAATCTGCATTCAATATACAGCAACCATAGGTCGTATACACTAAAGGGCAGATTCACTAACTTCGAGTGAAGGATTCGAATGAAAAAAATTCGAATTTCGAAGTATTTTTTGGGTACTTCGAGCATCGAATTGGTTAAATTCGTTCGAATTCGAACGAAATCGAACGATTCGAACGAAAAATCGTTCGACTATTCGACCATTCGATAGTCGAAGTACTTTCCCTTTAAAAAAAACTTCGACCCCCTACTTCGGCAGATAAAACCTACCGAAGTCAATGTTAGCCTATGGGGAAGGTCCCCATAGGCTTGCTAAACTTTTTTTGATCGAAGGATATTCATTCGATCGTTTGATTAAAATCATTCGAATCGTTCGATTCGAAGGATTTAATCGTTCGATCGAACGAAAAATCCTTCGATCGTTCGGTCGAACGTTTAGTGCTAAATCCTTCGACTTCGATATTCGAAGTCGAAGGATTTCAATTCGAGGGTCGAATTTCGAAGTATTTTTAACTTCGAAATTCGACCCTTAGTGAATCTGCCCCTAAGGTTTATTAAAGATCATTTCTTTCCACACTTTCAAAATACTTCGACCCCCTACTTCGGCAGATAAAACCTACCGAAGTCAATGTTAGCCTATGGGGAAGGTCCCCATAGGCTTGCTAAACTTTTTTTGATCGAAGGATATTCATTCGATCGTTTGATTAAAATCCTTCGAATCGTTCGATTCGAAGGATTTAATCGTTCGATCGAACGAAAAATCCTTCGATCGTTCGATCGAACGTTTAGTGCTAAATCCTTCGACTTCGATATTCGAAGTCGAAGGATTTCAATTCGAGGGTCGAATTTCTAAGTATTTTTAACTTCGAAATTCGACCCTTAGTGAATCTGCCCCTAAGGTTTATTAAAGATCATTTCTTTCCACACTTTCAAAATAATTGCAAAAAGTGCAATCTCAGATTTTTTTCAAGTTTATCAGTTGAAACTCTCAAATATTACAATGTCAAAATTTGACAGCTAATACCTGACAAGCTTAGAAGTCAGCATTCAAGCAATTTTGAAATTTGAATGTTTAGCTTGTTTATTTTTTAACAATGAATAGATGAATGCAGTTTTCTTCTGATCTACTTTCAGAGCAACTTTTTAAAGATTTGAGTGTTTTGTGAATATGCTAGCAATTGAGAAAAAATGCTTCTGCGGGGTTTATTTACTAAATTGAATTTATCTCAGTTTTTTATGTAAACAAAGTTGACCACACTCCTTTCCATGGGGTATATTTATCAAAGAGTGAAGTCCGAGATCACAACAGTCCACTAGAGTGAAATTCCCCCACTTTCCACTCATTACTATGGGATTTTTTAAAAGAGTATTTATCAATGGGTGAAAGTGAAAGTTCCCTCTTTGATAAATACGCCTTTAAAAATGCCATAGAAATTGAAGGAAAGAGGCGGTATTTCACACTTTGATAAATATACCCCCATGAATTGAACTCCTTTAGCAATCATTTTTCTCTAACAATCGGAGTGACAAAATCGAATGTCAACTTCTATCATATGATTGACGCTCCTAAATCTCAACTTTTTTTTAACCGAATTTCCACTGCAAAAACTAAATTTTTTTGGATTATCAAACGAAAACCCAGACTTTATCAGAACACAGATCATAACTGCTACATGACCTCGAAAGGTTTGAGATGGAGTTTTTTTTCCCCACAACAAAAAAAATCTAGCTTTTCCCCTAGAAACCTCAACCAGAAAAAAAATCAAGGCTTAATAAATGGGCCCCTAGGTTTAATCACAGTTTTTAGTCTATGATTGAGACTTAAATTTGAATTGGCCTCTAAATTGTAAGCACAAAAACTAATGAATCAGGCACACAAGGCTACATGCAGATTAGTTTATTGACAAGACTTGGTGACTGTTTGCATTGAATAACAGTTGCAACCTATGGCAACACAAACAGACTTTACAATGTGCATCTGTGAAGACCCTAAGGGTAGAACTCCATGGGCGACTTTAAATGCGATACCGTTCGTTCCAACACGCTGAGACTAATCGCAGTCGCCATGTCAGATGCGCCGAATCTACGGTAACAGGAATGATGTATGTTGTCACTGCGCGCAACCAACACAACTGTCGGATTTGAATGCTGCATGTTGTGTTTTCAGCCGACAGTCGTGCCATGATGGATGCAAGCAGCGACAACATCTGACATTGCTATTACTTTCCTTAGATTCAGCACATCTGACATCCGATTAGTCTCAATGCGTCGGAAGGATGGTATCGCATTTAAACTCGCCCGTGGAGTTCTACCCTTAAGGAAGAAAGCATTATAAATAATTAGTGATGGGCTAATTTCTCCAGTTTCTGAGAATTTCGCGCAAAATTCGTGAAACGGTGGAAAATTTGCGAAAAAAGTTCACGAAAAAATAGTGACATTCGAAAGTTTTCACGAAAAAATCTAGCAATTCAAAGTTTTCAAAAAAAAATTGAGCAATCCGAACGTTTTCAGCAAAAAAACTAGCAATTCCAACGTTTTCACTAAAATCGAGCAATTCTAATGTTTTCACAAAAAATCTAGCAATTCAAACGTTTTCAAGAAAAAATCGAGCAATTCGAACGTTTTCACGAAAAAAACGCGAAAATCGGAAATTGACACCGGTGAATTTATTCACCGGCGACGAAACATGGAAATTCGCTGTGAATTTGTGCCAGGCGAATTAATTCGCCCATCACTATAAATAATATTATATATTTTTGTGAGAAGGAACACATGTATTAACTACTTGTTAACAAACCTCTCGTCTCAGGTGGACTTAATCTGTTGTTATATTTACATATCAAGCTATGTTTTATGCCAATAAATGTAGTTTAAAAGTAATTCCAATAAATATTTGAAAATGTGTATATATTATTTCTGCAATAATGAAGATATGCTGCATGAGGGGAGGCAAGTTGAGGTAAAATGCAAATTCCTAAACTACAGCCTTAAGAGCAGAAGTCTCTGCTTTAAAAGAAAAGCAGCTTTCATGCATGCTTTCTTTCTGTTGGTCAAAGTAGACAGGAATTTTAGTCAAGGTCATGGGAAAGGGCAGCGGCCTAGATTTTTTTCACTCAGATCTATGACACTTCATGAATCCCCTACAGAACTTGGGTTGTTCTGGTAATAGTATCCTGTGCTTATGTAGGAGAAAATATGCACTGGAATCTTCAACTAGTCATTCTTTTAACAAGGGCCCACAAATGAGAAGCAGTGATTATGATGAGTGCCAGATGACATGAGCAATCACGATTAGTTCCTAAACATAATCACATGGAGAAACTAATTCTAAGCTAATTTTAAATCGGCGCTGTTTAACAAAACCATATTGACCTTAGCCTGCTCTTCGGAATTCCCAAAACAGAAAAAAGAATACTTTACTTTGTTACTTTATATTCATACCTACCTACCTACCTACTTTATATTCATTCTACTAGAAAATCATGTAAACATGAAATAAACCCAATAGGCTGGTTAGAAATGATATATATATATATATATATATATAAAATATATATATATATATATATATATATATATATATATATATATATATATATATATATCATTTCTAATTGGAAGCAGAACCAGCCTATTGGGTTTATTTCATGTTTACATGATTTTCTAGTAGACTAAAGGTATGAAAATCCAAAGATCCGTTATCTGGAAAACCCTCTGGAAAAAATAAAGTGTTAATAACATGATGTTTTGTTTTTGACTTTTAAAACTCTCTTCTCTGTGCCTATATACAGTATATTTATATAAAGGTCTGAATATGTGACTGAAATGCTGATTTTGCACAATAAAAGGCTTTTTACAAATTTTTTTATTTTATTTTCATTGCATCCATCTCGTTGCATCCGTTACCTCTCATTGCGTCAAATCTGATGAAGACGCATTGTGTAGTTCCAGCCTTACAGTAAATCTGTAGCTTTACAGAGCATTTGTTTTTAGATGGGGTCAGTGACCCCTATCTGAAAGTTGAAAAGACTCAGAAGAAGAAGGCAAATAATTAAAAAAATCTATAAAAAATAAATAACGAAGACCAATAGAAAAGTTGCTTACAATTGACCATTCTATAACATACTAAAAGTTAACTTAAAGGTGAACCACCCCTTTAACAGTACTCTGTAACTGCAGCTGAAAGCTCCAGTATATAGAGGGCACTGCCTAGTGATCGTAAGCTTTCCCCTGTTTTTCTTTAAAGGGACAGTATACCCCTTTTTCAATATGGGCTCAATGAATAGGATTAAACTAAAGTCACATTTTACTTCCTGGTCACAAAGAACAAAGTCAAACAAATCATCGGCCCACTGAGAAGCCTCCGTATAATGAGCTGCGCTTTACCTACAAAAAACGACAGGCTTAACCTGGGGAAAGGAGGCATTCTCATGGAAAGAATTCAAATTGTTCTGTCCATTTTTAAAAACGTCATCATTTATCAAAAACTCTAAAAGTAACAATTATAACAAAACAATTTCATGCTAAAAATGCACATCCCGCTGACTTCTATTGAAGCTGGCCAGGTTTTAGTGGCGACAAGAAATTCACCGGCACACAGGTAATGCAAGCAGGTTATACCTTACTAGGAGTTTATTGCAGCATGCAACGTTTCGGGGTTACCCCCTTTATCAAGCATAAAACGTTGCATGCTGCAATAAACTCCTAGTAAGGTATAACCTGCTTGCATTACCTGTGTGCCGGTGAATTTCTTGTCGCCATTGGATCGTGAGGCTGCCGTTTCCTCCATTTTGCTGTGCACCAGGGATCTCTACCTTTCGGGAAGGTTTGTGCGAGTACTTTTTGGCAGGTTTTAGTGGCCACATTTTCTCATTTGAATTTTACAATTGATGGATGTCAAAAATTCAAGCACAATTGAAACATTTTTGCTGAGATTTTCTAGAATTTTAATCCATAGTCATCTATGTTTACACACAGCTAACCTATTACATAGTTATTTTAATGGAATGCTCAAAGGTTTTACTTGTAGTTTACAAATATAATTTCAATGTATCATTCACAAACAGGGACAGAATGATGTATGGGGACAGCTTTGATCGCTGACCGAATATAGACCTTGCCGGAAAACTATAGCTGATAAAATGATTTTGGTGCCAAAGAGATGGCTTATTAATATACAAGTACAGTGTGCTAACATACTATCCTAGCATTCTCGTTCCGACCTTTTATTTCTTGGCACGTTTTCTGCAAGTGCGACAGGTGCAGGCAGTGGCTTCCATATAAGTTACTAAACAGGTGGATATTAGTCTGTAAATAAGGTTGTGCATAACTGCAACAAATAAAAGGCTAATCACTGGACTGCTATTCACTTAGATGCATTAGTGCTACTTAACAGCTCTTCTGATTTCCTTGGTGCTTTACATTTCCATAGTAAATGCTTACAGGTAGGACAAATGAGTATTGACGGTCTTCCTATAAAAGTCATTTCTGTCATTTACAAACCTCCTGAGGATAAAGAACCACAATAAATAACAAAAATAATACTTTTCATTGTACTGCAATGAATACAGTTCACTCTACTGCTGAATACAATATATATATATATATATATATATATATATATATATTGTTTTTTATATTGTTTTTTTACCTTAATGTGGGCTTCAACTATTAAATCTTACTCCTAAACCTCAAAAAATATTGGCCCTGTATAAATCTAAAGGCCCCCATACACGGGCCGATAAAAGCTTCCGACAGACCAAGTCCCCGATCGATATCTGCCCGAAAGTCAGCCAGATGCCGATTGGGCAGGTTAAAAAATCCTGTCGGATAGCAGTCGCATCTTTTTGTTGATGCGGTCCCACGATGCGACCGTCCGTTTGGCCTCCATTCTGATCCGATCCTTGGGCTTTAGGGCCTCTGATTGGATCAGCCCAATATTGTCCACTTCAATGTGGGCATATCGGGGAGAGATCTGCTCATTTGGCAACATCGCTGGCCACCTTTGGACTGAGACTTAAAGGATCTATATACCATGGAGCATTACGAAGCCTTGGACTATTCGACTACAATATATTGTTGAGATAAAGCTTAATTCTGTAATTATATAGAGTTACAAACATGTATGCCCCATATGTAATGAAAGGCACTAAGTTTGCCCAGGAGCAGTTACCCATAGCAACCAATAAGATGTTTGCTTTTAAACAGGTGACCAGTAAATGTTACCTGCTGATTTGTTGCTATGGTTTACTGCTACTGATACCCGTGGGTCGGCGGGTTCGGGTCAACCTCGCTGTGCTGTTTGCTGGTCGTGACCTCACACTGTCCTTTTCTTTTCTATTGATGTCTGTATACATACGTTTAAGTGCAATTTTAAAACATATAATGAAAAAAAAGTGTGGGAATATAAATTAAGGGAAACTTTCAATTTTCTGAAGAATGGACTAAACCTGGGCCTTGGATTTATGGCTAATTATGTGGACTAAGAAAGGACTGCACCAGGTCAGAAATACCAACATGTCTGGATATGGACTAAGATCATATGGAATTCCTTGATTCTACACTCCAATAACTCAGCCCTAATTTATACTCAGCCTCTTTGACCCACATTATCTTGTACCTTATCTGCTTATCTCTTGCAGATCTGCTTATCTTATGCAGCCTCTTTAAAGACTGAATATATGCTTACATTTTGTTTTTTAATAAAAAATATGACAACTTGAACTTTATTTTGAAATTCAGTAGAAAAGATGTTATTAAAATGAAAAAAGGTATTTTTTGCTCCATGCAAACCGGGTGTTATAATATAGTGTTCAAAAAAAGAGCTGTATAATGGCATAAACATTGCAGCCACATTTGGTACTGGCCCCAATACCCACATGGGACAACCTCTGCTTCAGTTCTGGCACAAACACTGAGCTTTCTGGAGCAGCATTTATAAACTGTAGAACTTAGAAGTGATTTGCAAAGATTTACTGACTGCAAGGGAAAATAATATACAGCTACTTGGGGTTTGTTTTATTCAGATCTGTCTTTAGAAAAACTAATGGTAAGTAAAAGCAAGAGATGATTTTTGCTCTGTTGGATGCATTTGCCTTGATAAGTGTATAAATGGGACAACTGGGTAAAATAAAGACTTAAAGTTTAACAAGCTGCAATATAAACAAAGCAGAAGGTTTTGTTGAGAAAGCCAATATGACTTCATCAAAGAGAATAAACAATAGTGAACTATGGTACCATGTCCACATATACAGGCATATTCCAAAATCCCTTAAATATTTATATTATTCAATAAGGCACCTCAAATAATTTCAGTTAAGTTTTAGTTATTATGGTAGAGTACATGTACTTGGAACTTCATAATCACGTGGTTACTGGTATGGGTATAGGATAATTTATCTACCATTGTCATTGCCAGCCTGAAGTCTTGGAACTAATCAAATTAGACCTAACAACGGTGTCAGGCCTCATCTGTCTAGAGTCCAGATGTGAGGAGAAGAGGTCAAGCAGGATCGTCACAAGCTGTTGCAGGAAGTAGTAATATAGTAGGGGTAGACAGAAGAGTAGTCGAAAGGCAGGCCGAAGTGCAGGCGGAGTTCAATCGTAATCGTATAAACAGGCAAGAGTCAGATGCAGGCATAGCTCAATCGTAAACGGATAAACAGGCTGGGGTGAGATGCAGGCGGAGTTCAGCGAAGTCAAGATTCAAAGCCGAAGTCGAAAACCGGAATCAAATAGTCAGGATTCCAAAAAGTACATGAGTAAGTTTTTATCAGGAAGCACAGAGCCTTCCCCTGAGCGTCCTTTTAAAGAGGGTGTTTTGGCGCTAAACGTAATGACGCCTGCGTCACCACGCCGCGTACGTTCACGTTAGCGGACGTTTTCAGGGCCCGAGTCCGTTTTGGAGCGCGACGTAAGATGACGCACATGCGTCCACCTTCGGCACCCATCTTGACGTGCGTGTTCATGCCCGCAGAATCCTTGCAACCGGCAATGAGTTTGGGCTTGAAGCCCCTTTAAATAATCGAATTTCGCAGCAAAAGACATAATGATGTCACTCGCACGGCACGGTGTCTCTGCAGAAGGCTCGGTGGGCGTCCCCCACCGGCCCACTAGACCACCAGGACGAGTCCCTACAAAACCAGCCTATTGGGTTTTCTTAATGTTTTCATGTTTTTTTTGTAGATACGTATAACTGAAAAATCTGTTATCTGGAAAACCCCAGGTCTCGAGCATTCTAGTTAACAGGTCCCATACAGTACCTGTTACTACTGTACTTTCAATTTCCATTACTACATTGGCTACTACTTCAACATCACTCCATGCAATGGAAAACATTTGAAGCTTTAAAAATAGGCAATTTCCAGTTCAACTGAAACTGGCAAAGTAGAAAACATTAATAGTTCAAAACTTTATGAACAGGTAGCTGTGAATCTAGATCTTATCTATTTATATAGTTACAGGTTAAAACAAAAACCTGAATAGTAGATAACAGAAGGAACCTTTTCTTCTCAAATAAACAAACTCATTAAGGGAGTTTACACAGTATTAACATCCCAAGTAAACTCGGCAGTTCTTAAACGCCCTTGAATGCCTTTCACCTTCCACTCTCAGCTCACTTACTGAGACTCACAAGTGTTGCTTTGCCTTGAAAAGAGAAAATATCTATAAAGCTGTTAAATGATTATTTTTTTACATTATTAGATTCCTCGTGCTTTAATGTTTTAAAAATGTTTTCATGTAATTTTAGTTATTACTGTAATAGGGTATTTCACCCTTTTCACAATTTCTACAAGACTTTTGGGGTCATTTAATTTGAGCGCTAAGGGAGCTCTGCATTGAGGCATTTGCACCTTGTTCTTTGGAAATGGACTTAGAAGTTCCTTTTGCCTCAACATAAAGCTGAAAGTTTAGGTATAGTAAAATGTGGCTTAAAATTGCTCATTGTTGTGTTTAATTCCGCTATATCTTTGTTTGGAGAGGTTTGTGTTTTTGAAAGCCGGAGGCAAAGCCTTGATGTCCCAATTAAGTTTTGATATATTTGCTTTTTGAGTTTGTAAGCACTTTATTTGCTTTGATCTGGTTTAGATTAGATAGCAATGATATAGTTGACATAAAAGCAAACTGATTCATGCCTTAAAGAATAAACTACATTGCATACAGTACATGCATTCAGTTTATTATGTAAATGTTATTTTAAGCAGTTACTTTGGCCTTTACGCATTAACACCCTTATTTACCACAATGATATTTAAGTGAAACATTATCATTATAGCAATGCAATTTCTAGATCAGAAAATATTGTATGGTATAGTTTTTATTAGTAAATACAGATACAGTGCAGAGACAATGTATTCAATAAGAACAAAATAGCCTGTAAGATCAGGGACAAACATGTCTTTTAAAAAATTCAGTGGACTTTTGAGCAAAATTGGACCCCAACAATATTTGTTTTTCTTCATTGATGCCTTGGATGGTGTTTTATAACCATTCAGATCAGCATTCACTATAGTCAAAACCTATGCAAAATGGAAATCTATTAAGTAAAGTGTTGCACTAGGCAATATATTAACAGGAAGAATAGATACAGGTATGTCTTGGTGGACAAATGCTGCATTTTAGAGGGTGTGTGAGTGTAGGAAGTAGAAGTACAGTTTTGAAAGCAATGGGGAAAATGTAAAGTTTGGCGATACCTTTTATTAGCTAACTGAATAAGTAACCATTGCAAGCTTTGAGAGCATACAGGCCCCTTCGTCAGGTATTATCCTTTATCAATATAGTGTCGACATACTCCACAGCAGTTTATAAAGACTGTTAAGTGCCTTCCTCAGTGATGCTTCCATTGTAAGTGATCACATTTATACTGTTGTCAGTTTTAGCCGGAGCCAGTTAACCTGTCTATATGTTGGATTGTGGGAGGAAACTGAATGCCTGGAGAAAACCCATGCAAGCACTGGAGCTGGCTCAAAGTGATATTGTACATGCAGGCAGGACCGCCATCAGAAATCGCAGGGCCCCGTACGACAAAATTTCCTGGGCCCCCTGTGCTGCGCCCACCGCAAGCCCCACCTACAGGTCCGCCCTCCCCACCACACAGTAAAAAAACCAAAAAAATATTGGTGGCTAGGGTTCCCACATGTTAATAAAAAATAAAAAGATATTGGTGGTCAGGGCCCCCCATAAAAAAACATTTGTGGCCAGGGCCCCCCCCCATTAAAAAATATTGGTGGCCAGGGCCCCCCCCCATTATAAGAAAATTGGTGGCCAGGGCCCCTTAAACGTCCATGCCTTCCCAAAGTCAGCAGCTCTCAGAAAGATGGGGGGCCCGGATAATCAAGTAAGCGTGGCGTGGCCGGGCCCCCCTTACCCTCGGGGCCCCCTACAACTCTCCCCCCTGATGGCTGCCCTGCAGGCATGGGACCAATTCTGCAGAATGCTCAGGACCTAGGGTAATCAGGAAACAGGATCTTTCCGTAATTTGGATCTCCAAACCTTGAGTCTACTAAAAAAATAATTTAACCATTAATATTAATATATATTACAGTACTGTACTAAAAGGGAAACCCCATTCAGATGACTACAATTTATTGGTTGTCAGGGAACCAACCACAATTTGTGGTTCCCTGTCAGGTCTATAAGTGGGCAGCTTATGTCTACCCAAGTATGATACTGTAGCACTATACATACTTGGTGGTACCTGTTCCCGCTGCACTCAAGGGCAGAGCATTGCTTCATGCAGCTGGTCCTTTGCTTTACTGGAGGAAGGTAATAGACCCTACCATTGCATATCAGGTACACATAGGTCCAATCAGCCCACCACAAGCCCAAAATAAAGAATGGCGTCATACAGCAGCCCCTCTGGCATTTACAAGAATATACAGATACAGTACCAGGCCTGGTCTCCTGGCTGAACTATAACTCTTAACATATTTGCTCTCACAAAACGACTTGGGTACTAGTGGTTTTAATCAAGAAACTAGATTTATTAAATAAATAACACAGAAGAAAGGTACATCTTCCTTTGTACACCAACCTTTTAAAGGCACAGATTTAAATGCCACACTGAATTCACAATGAGTGTCTTCTAACATTAGAGATAAATATCTCGGGAGATCTCTGGAGATGTTTCCGATAGCAGATCAGATCTTTGCTTTTGTTTTCTAACTTGTAGGATTAAATCCAATTGCTGACTGGTTGCCATGGGCAACATCTTCGGATATCTCCAGAGATATTTATCTCCAGTGTTAGTAAACATGCCCCCATGTGCTTCCTTTTATGTAGACTAGTGAACAGGAACTACAGTCACTACACCTGGACCTTTGGGACCTAATCGTCACGGCAGGTCATACTGTTCCAAACAGTAGGGATTGTTAACTCCTCACATCGCCTGCAATACCTGACCCCACACTCTACTGGAAAGTAGTGAGTCGGGGGTTATAGGAAAGTTAGTGGTCATTTGTAGGACCTAAATTTTGGAGCACCCACCCCAAAGAAAATAAAGCAAGGGAAGCCTTCTGCTGGAATGGGGCAACATTTTCTTTTTTATATATATATAAGGACCCCATCCAACCCATATGGGGGCAACTGATATGCTTTGGGAGTACTAATGATGAGCAAAATAGTTTGCCAGGTATGGATTTCATGGAAAAACACCCGTAGACTTAAATGTATTACTATTATGTGACAAGTCTCCACAAATATAAGTCACAGCGGAATGGAAAAAGTTGACGCATTTTGTAAATTTGTGGTGAAGAGAATCGGGATAGATGCATAATTTGGGATTACTATCTTCAAGGAGCAAGGTTGTCCTGGAAATTGTATGGTGTTGTGTGAAACACTACACAGTATATGCTACATCTATATAGGCTTACAGGGCCCTTTAGCTACTATATTTAAAAAAATTATGAAAATGTATCTGACAACATACAAATCCCACACACACACTCGTATACAGGGAAATGTGTGTCTTCATAGATTCTATCCTTTTGTTTGTTTGTTTTGTTGTGTGCAGATGCTGACTCATGCAGACAGAGCAAAACTGCTGACACTAGTCACACTATTGTAACCCTCTGCTCATATCAACAAATGTGCTCTGTCTGGGAGAATGCCAGAACTAGAAGGATAAAGTTCTCATGTGTCAACATCATGTGTCATCAGCATCTATTTGTCTTTATTCATCCGTGATCTATCTCACCAAAGCAAATGCTGTGCTGTATTAGGGGTGCAGTGAGGGTGCCACAAAGCATCCCCCATATTCCTGAATAATGTCCCTCTGGACAGAACCTTTCCTTTGTGGAACATACCATTCTATAATCACAGCTACTACATAAAGATGCAGATAAAACTCATCCACAAGATAAATAAGCCCAGTTTGCTAAATATTCATGGGAAAATAATGTGAGCAAAAAAAAATAAAAAAGTTCCCATTCTGAGACAATTTGCAATCGGTCTTAATTTTTTATTTTGGTAGAATTTGAATCCTTAAGCTTTTTATTCAGCAGCAATTTTAGCAGCAATTTGGTTGCCAGGGTCCAAAGTGTCCTGGCAACCAGGCAGTGGTTTGAATGTCAAAGTGCAAGATAAATTGGAGAGGGCCTGAATAAAAAAAGAGAAAAAAGTAATAATAACAAAAAAAATTGCATCCACACAGGCCATAAGTGGTTTTGGTAGTTAGTGACCCCAATTTGAAAACTACAGCAAGGAGCAGAAGAGGAAGGCAAACAGTTATAAAAATTATAAAACAATAGAACCAAATGAAAAGTTGCTACAAAGAGTTAACGCCTCAATTTTTTGCTATATCCTATGAACTACCTTCAAGGGTATTTAAACACTGCACCTCAACCACACTTTACACAATTGTTGCTGGACTACAAATCCCAGCATGCTTTAACATATTATAACGGATTAAACCATTTTGGGAGCTGCAGTCAAGCAGTATCAGGATAGCAGAAGGATAGTTTGATGAAAGGTTTAAAATTCCATTTAAAATGTACTCACCTGTATAAAACCATGGATTGTTGGATCAATTTATTGGAAAATTATTTCTGTACATGGACACTTAAAAAACCACATGTTTCAGGCACATACCATATATTAAGCTGTATTTTTATTTTATTAAGGTCTATACTGCAGCATATCATCGACTACTTTTTCAATCTCTATGTTGATAGGCATGTGAAAGGCAATTTTTGGCATGGTTCATTGATTTGTTTCTTTGTGTCCATCTTGCCTTAGATACCGGCTGTGTAACTAAATGCCGTAATGAACGCCCAGGGACTTGGGAAAAAGAGAACTTCTGATTCAGTGCCAAATGATAAGAGCCAGTGGCAGAGAAGGAGATGATCCTGCAGCACAATAAAACCGCACAGAGCTCAGACAGCTCACTATCCATTACATTAGTGTGGGAAATACTCACAGCACTGATGCATTATCAAGGTAACAAACAGTTGAATATTGAATAAAAGAATAATTCATCAGGTTGCCTCTAGCTTGACTATTAATATATTGCCAGGGGCAGCGTTTGCTTTGCGCTGTGGACGAAAACACGCTTGAGAGCTTGTAGTGTGCACATGGTATACCAGCAACAACAACATCATCATAACAAAGACTCATCTCTGCTGCTGCTGACTTGGCCCCTTAATCTGTTTCCATACAGTCGAGGATAATCATTTTCATGAGAGGAGTAGGCCACTCACACAACCCCAGCACATTTAAAAACAGAGCTTTTTATTTTATTATCCATGTCAAGTGATGATTCCAATGAGATCCACCCAGTCCCCTTAGATGGGATCTATCGCGGAAATGCTAATTTACTTTAAGCTTCATCTTGCTGAAATAAGAAACTTTCTAAATGTAATCAATTAAAAATGCTGTACCAATTTTAAAATAATCAAGTTACTCTTCACTCTCCCCTTTGAGCAACATGTCTCTCTTCATTCTGAATTCATGCAGTAGGTGGAGTCTGTTTTTGATTGACAGTTAGGTCTAATACATCCTTTGTGGGGTTGCACCCTTATCCTAGTTGCTCACTCTTTAAAAAAAAAACAGATCAAAATCTGACCCAGACCTCAGCATGAAGAGAGCATGAAGAGAATTTTTACTTGATTGTATTTAGAAAGTGTCTTGTTTTCAGTGGGATGAAGCTTTCATTTCCGTGATTGATCCCCTTTAAACTTTATTTCCCAGGTTAATCAAGTTAAGTGGATGTCATGGCGCGGTATATAAATTAACAAATCAAAACCAATGCCTAGCCCAAACAAAATAATAAAAGGGGGAGTGCAAAAGAGCATATGGCACCCACCTTAATGGAAACAAAATAGAAGCAAACCCTGCATTCTTTTAGATAATAGAAGTAGAGGCGTTGCATTGCTTTTCTGATCTTTAATCCTTCATCCCATATTAGAATAGCAAAGGATCCCTCCACTCATTGCAATAAATTGCTAGCAGAGCAAAGCATTCAATACCCCAATTCTTTGATCAGTGCAAGCTGTCAACCCTTCTTGTTTTTTTCTCTGCCAGCCCTTGTTCCAAGCTAAAAGTAAAAGCAGTTCCTAAGAAAGAAATTCCCTAGGTGTCCTGAAAACCATCAATCGCTCCTTTCTCCCTCTCTCTCTCTCTTCTTAGAGAAGCTCATGCTCCCTGTCTACCGAGTTACCTCTCTCCCTCCTTCTCTCTTTCTCTAGAATCCCACTTTCATTTGATACACAATACAACGTGTCTGTCTGAGCTACTGGGACCTAGCTGTCTGAGACTCTACCACTGCGCGCAGACAGGGGAGACCTCGGTTCCATATCAGAGCCCTGTCGCATGTGGAGAGGGGTGTCCACTATTTACAAACCAACATAGTCATTGCTAAAACACAATTGTATTTACCTAAAATGCTTAATGGGGCCAGTGTTACAATAAGGAACTTGTGTTTTTGTCTTATTAATGGGAAAGCCCCCGGTTACATGCTTGCTTGTGGGGAGCACATTGATATTTAGGAAGCAAATATGTTTGTGCCTTCAGTTTGTTCTGCATGTTGAGTCTAGTTGTTGGTTAGATGTGATAGCAGACTACCATTCAGGATATAAGCACTTCTTGGTATCTACATGTTATGATGTCTTTTAAGCGAATATTTTTCCATGAAAGAAACTCCCCAAAGCAAACAGTTTAAACACGCAGAACGTGATCTCTGCCATAAACATTTCACAGTAATAGGGAAAAAGGAGACGGTCTGGGATGCTGAGGGGAACAGTGGCATTTTCTTCAGCTTATGACAGTGATTGGAAAGTAATTACTACAAACGCAGCCCTGAGTGCGCTAGACTGGGTGCCTTTGAGATGGGGCGAGTGAATACACAGCCTTGTGCTGCTGCTGGCTGCAAAGAGTCCAAACTGCAGTGGAAATAAATACAGCATTGCAGTGGTGCTGCTCTGAGGCACCCACAAGGAAAGCAAGAGCTATTAAGTGGAAAATTCCTGCAGAGGACGTGTTTCCATTCCTAATGCGAAGAAAGAGCCCCTTGTTTAAGGCTGACAGGATTGTAGAATATACAGAAGGGGGAAAAACACACAAGGAAGATGAGAAAATGACCTCATTGAACTCTGAGAGCTTAAGCAAACAAATATTTGCTGTCGGCATACCACGTTTGGGTAGTGAAGGTGCCCAAAAAAACCCACCTGACTTGGATGTTCCTCTCACATTCCCATGGCTGGCGTTGTGTGTTCCACCCTCATTTGATATATTTTATGTTGGTTAAGCCTCTACTGGGATTACTGATAGATATGGAAAAATATAGTCTAGAAGTAAGCTCACCCACTAGTGTAGCATTAATACATTTCTTTATTCATTGAAACTTCCAGTAAAATGGCAGCTGACAATTATTCATTTCCCAGAATATTAGATTTCTAAAGACGGGATGTAAAATTTACTTGAATTTAAATAGAAGGTCATACCCAGCCAGATCGGGCTATCTGATTGAGAATTAAATAATGAAAACGCCAGCAGCATACAGGATACTTTATTTAGTTTTGTTGTCAGAATCAAAATAGCATTTAAAACACAAGCTCATATTCACATTAGGGGTCATTTCTGGTGTTTGCAGTGAGAGTGGTACGTGCACTTGATTCTATCGATGCAGTGAGTTTAGGGAACCCTGGAGCTCCCACCTGGTCCAGAAGTGTAGGTAGCTCCATGGTTCTCCTGCGTCAATAGGCATGGCAGCACTTGATTTAGTCTGCTACACTGTCCAGCCAATAATATTGCATCAGAAAAACGGAGGGAAGAATGAACTGGAAAAAGTGACATCCAGGAAAGTAATTCATTTAAAGATTGCATCTGCCTTGTTTTAGACCAAGGTTTGAGCATCTCCTCAGTCCCACATAAACATACATATTGGGAATCCAATGAGCATTTTTCTTGCAGACAGTAATCTGTTAAATATTCTACATCTTCTTCTTTGGCAACATCCACCAAACATTTGTTTTATTCCTGTTACTCATCAACAAGTTATATTCAATCTTCTCTGCTGCAAATAATACAATCATAATACAGGCTATTGGGAGGCATATGGGTATTGCAAATCTCTGACATTTGTCGTAGCATATGCTCCCGCACTTTAACACAACCCATTGTTTCTCCTTAGAGCAGGGGTCCCCAACCTTTTTCCACCCGTGAGCAACATCCAGATGTAAAAAGATTTGGGGAGCAAAGCAAACATGAAAAATGTTCCTGGTTAGTGCCAAGTAAGGTTTGTGGACTATTGGTAGCCCCTATGTGGACTGGCAGCCTACAGGAGCCTCTGTTTGGTAGGACACCTGGTTTTTATACAACCAAAACTTGCCTCCGAGCCTGGAATTCAAAAATAAGCACCTGCTCTGAGACCACGGAGAGCAACATCCAAGGGGTTGGGGAGCAACATGTTGCTCACGAGCTACTGGTTGGGGATAACTGCCTTAGAGCATAAGTGAGATTTCTCCAGTTGTAGATAGCTCTCATCCACTACGTTTTTCTTGTTGCATAGTATGTGAATGTAATAGTTAGGTTAAGGCCACACTGGGTGTTTTGGGGAGATGGGCGAATTTATTCGCCAGGCTCAAATTCACTGCGAGTTAGCGCGATTCGCCGCCAGCGAATAAATCCCCGAAATGCCCAAGAAAATTTGCCCGAAAAAATTCGCCGGTGTCAAAAAATGTTTTCGCCAAAACGGACGCCGGTGTCAAAACCGGGCACCGGCGTCAAAAAAACGGGCACCGGCGTAGAAAACAAGACGCCGGCGCCGTTTTGCGAATTTCGCGGGAAATTTACAAATTTTCCGGCGGATGGAAATGGCACAAATTCCCCCAACACTAGTGACTAATCGCCTCATCTTTGCGGCGACTAATCTCCCCAAACACCTTCCCTCACTCTGCGCCAGCTAAAAACGCCCAGTGTGGCCTTACCCTTACAGTGCAAGCATCACTGGGGCAGGAACTGATGTGAAAATCTCTGTATAGCCCTACAGAATTTGTTGGTGCAGTGTAAATAAAAAATAATTATTGTTTTTTGCCAATAGATATAAAAACTCCCAAATAATTCAAAAACTATATAAAAAAGAAATAATGAAGACCAATTGAAAAGTTGCTCAGAATTGGCCATTCTATAACATACTAAAAGTTAACTTAACAGTGAACAACCCCTTTATTTTCAAGAAGTTCCTTCAAGCATGGTGAGCCAGGCTCTAAATTCAAGCTTTTATCAACTCTTTTGTCTAAGGGAAAATTGCTAATTAATCCAGAGGAAAGTGGAAAAAAATCAAACTGGTCTCTGGATCAACATTGTACTATTAGTTCATTTCAGTAACTTTTTATTTTCTCGTATTTTCTAAAAAGTCATCCAACCTTGTCTAATGTCAACTTCAGGGAATTCTACAACTTCACAGCTCTCGTTGTACTTTTTTTGCAAAATAATAAATAGCTCTAATTTGTCACAATTTTAAAGAAATGTATGATGCCATTCCAATATGTTATAAAATGTTTAGGGTGGAGCTATTTTTTTTAATAATTATGCTCACTATTTAGAGAACATGAAGTGTTATTTCAGATGCACCGAATCCACTATTTTGGATTCGGTCGAACCCCCGAATCCTTCGCAAAAGATTTGGCCAAATACCAAACCGAATGGGAGTCTTAAATTGCAAATGCAAATTAGGGGTGGGAAGGGGAAAACATTTTTTACTTCCTTGTTTTGTGACAAAAAGTCATGTGATTTCCTTCCCCACCCCTTATTTGCATATGCAAATTAGAATTCGGATTTGGTTTGGCCTGGCAGAAGGATTCGGGCGAATCTGAATCCTGCTGAAAAATACCGAATGCTGGCCAAATCCCGAACCGAATACAGGATTTAGGTGCATCCCTAAGTGTTATAGGGGCAATAAACTATCCCTACAAGTGACATGTTACTACTCCTCTTTACTTTACTTATTACTTTGTAATAGTAAAATAGTATCTTGTACTTGATCCAAACTAAGCTATAATTCATCCTTATTGGAAGAAAACCCAGCCTATTGGGTTTATTTAATGTTTAAATTATTTTCTTAGTAGACTTAGGGTCTGGCCACACTGGCAGATTCGGGGAGATTAGTCGCCAGTCGACAAATCTCCTCTTCTTCGCGGCGACTAATCTCCCCTGATTTCCGCCGGCTAAAATGAAAATCGCCAGGGGGCAGGCACACGGAGCACTTCATTTTCCGAAGTCGCCCGTAATTGCTTCACAAGGAAACTTGGAACAACTTCGGAAAATGAAGCAGTCCATGTGCCTGCCCCCAGGCGATTTACATGTTAGCCGGCGGAAGGCAGATGAGTATGAAAAGATCTTTTTATGAATAGATCATTATTTGGAAAACTCCAGGTCCCGAGCATTCTGCATAACAGGTCCCATATCTGTATATATGTGTACTGGTATTCATTAAATGCCATACAATACATCAATTAACTTAAAATAGGAAACAAAAAAAGTTTTGTATTGATAAAGTGGATTGAATTGAACTTGTCTGATTTTAAACTGGCAAAAAAACAGCATTTTTTAGAAAGTGAAGGCTTAAGTGACAGATCTCGCAGAAGAGCATTGGTTATCTGTGTCAAGGAAAATTCAATTGGCTTGTCCGAGAGAGCTTATAGGGACATTAAATTAGAAGCGTTCTTGTTTCAGACTCAGCTGAGCTAGTCTTTCATAAAACTTAATTCCACTGGGTTTTCTCCTCATTATGAAAATGAAATGGTGTCTACTTTAATTTAATTCTGTACTCTGGCCAAGGGTTACCTGCAAGTTCAGAATCTAACCTGATTACATTCCTGTTAACCCAACATGATAGGGGATTAAAGCACCAAACAATTGAATCTAGAACTGGACTGTTGTTGGTTCAGGGAGGAACCATCCCTTTAAACATTCCTGTTATGAATTCTTTTAGCATCTGACATAATAGCTCTCAGAAACGATGTATTTCTGTTTTCTTAACCCTTCAGGTCATTGACTGAATGAATACTTCCTTAAGGAAATAAATCAGGCAAGCAGATACAGCCGAATACACAATAGCAGAGTAGTCATGCTCCATTTCCACTTCATATAACAACTGTTCTGTAGTTGCCAGAATTAAATGATTACCTCTTCTTCGAATATACATGGCTATGTTGTAAACTAAAACATTTGTCTTATTAACAATTTAACTTAAAAGAGGAAGAGGCACATGGAATCTATCACATACAAATATTCATCTTGTTTTGACAAAGCCCAGCCCCTGGCCTTCATTTTCTTGGGAAAATGGAGTGGGTAACAGAAATATTTATAAATCACAAAGATGAAAACAATCCTATTGCAAAGTGGTAGAAAACACTTTGCTTTTTAGAAAGGCATGATGGTAACAAAATTCTTTCAGCCCTTAAATACAGACAGCTTCCAGGCTCATTTTTATTATTATGGTTCCCACCAATATACTTTGCTTGGAACTGTAGCTAGAAGCTCTTGGTAGATACATAAAACCCAAACCTCCCAACATACCAGTAAATGGGGGTTAATGTATCAAGCTTCAGACAAAGGTATAGCAGTAATAGGAGCAATGGCTGCAGCTGTCACGAACAATATATTCTTAATGGACATGCTTCTTCTGCGTCAAACCCCCATTAGTTTAGGTGCTGATTCCAGGTAATATATTTTGCCCATGATTGCTTATAGATTTTAAACATCCAATTCACAATGCCATAAAATGTACTGTATGGAAAAAAATAAGACTCAGTACAGTTTTATTAAACATTCATTATACTTTACAGTTCCCCTTTAAATAATCATTGCCTCTTAGTTATATGTTGGTCAACAATCTTTTTTCTTATTGAAGCCCCAAGTGCTTCAAGTGTCATACAGCAAAAAGTGCATAAAAACACAAAGTTTAGATGCATTTAAAAAAAGCTGGCCAAAAGGTGCATTTTTGGACTCCCTTTTACCAATGCTAGAGGGAGCCCCTTTTATTACCGACCCCCCGGCACAAAAGGCACAGGCGGGGGCAAGGGTCTTTCAGCCCCCTTTGCCATAAGGCTAGGGGGTTCCCTTTTTCCAATCCCCTACAAACCCATGGCTTTTAAGGGGAAAGGACACCAATGACCTCTGAAGAGGTCTAAAAGTCTTTGTGCTCACTCAGGGCCAGGGTTCAGGGGAAGAAGGATCCTAATAGCCACACAAATCTCCTTTAAAAGGGTATTGCACTGAATCCAAGGAGAAATAAAAACATAGACTAAAGTGCAGAGTGACAAACGTGGCGATGAATAAATAGAATAAATTGTAAAATAATCTTCAATCTGCACTTTACCCTGACCCAACTCTGTACTACCCACCCCATGTTCTGTGTGTCCTTTTATATCCACGTCTGACCCGCCACCATGTCACGGAGGGGGTGGGGCTGGTGCACATCTATAAATAGACGCAGCCTGAAGCGGAAGTGGGGCACAGTTAAGTCGTGGGTGAGGACAGAAATCCTCTTAGCAAATTAGTGTTGAAAGGTACTGAGGTTAACTACTGACATACAGGTAAGGCATGGAACATGGCATTCTCCATCAGTGCACAGGTTGCATTTTAAGTTGCCTAGGTAACACAAAGGTTCCCAGCCAGATTGTCACCCCATTATAATAATTTCTGATATTTGCAGTGACTATTGTGTCTGGTTCTGCTGTACTGGATTTACTTTATATTACTCAGGGACAATAAAATATATTTTAAATATTCAACTTCGGCGAACAAAAATTATAAAATAATCATAATAATAATATTGCCACAATTTACTGGTGGAAACTCCCATAATATGTTCCATATATTAGCCAATGCATAGTATTGTACACAACTAAACGATCAAATGCCTTTTCACATACTTCCTGATTAATATCCATAGATATGCATTTTAAAATCTTGTTCTTATGATCTCTTGTGCAATATATATTCCTTTTTAAACCACCCAAGAAGTTCTTGTCATCGCTATGTAGAGTTCTGTGCTCTACCTACTGTTTTAACACTTCAGCTTTAAAATGTGACAGTCAGGAATTTGGCCCTAGTTCAAGAAGCAGCTTTGAACATTTAACATAAGTTTTCTCTCAGGATAAATGGAATACAATTCAGTAGCAAATGCGTGTCAACCCTAAAATGTTCTCCTTGGAAGGAAACTGTTAATTCTGAGTCATGTTCTGGTCCCACTATGCTGGGTTTGTATTGTATATTCTGGAAACTAATGAAGCATTCATGATCAAAAAAAAATCAAGTCAGAAAACTGTAAGAGAAATTGTATTTCTTAGTATTCATCATTATTATCTACCAATAAAAATCCAAATATTAAAGCCAGTTTGAAAATTAGTCTTTTTTTTTTTCTTTGCTTTTCTAAAGATGTAAAATATTATTATGATCCTATTATGTCTTTTAATTCAATTTAATTGGGATTTATAAATAAACAGTACAAGATAAAAAAAGGGTCATTGATGGCTGCAAGCACAGTTGCAGTCCTGCAAATTTCCCCACAATCGTGTAAAGTCCCATTCATTAAAGGATCTCAGGACCCTGCAACAATAGGAACAGAGCACTTGCGCCTAAAGAATAGGGTGCACATGTAACGGATCATGAACAACAGAAATTACATCAACCGAACTTTGGCTACACTGCGTCTGATTTACAAGAAATTGCAATTGTGCTCATATTGATGCATCTGCCGCAATTGTGCAAGGCACAACTTTTCAACTTTTGATAAATCTTGTACAGTTACAGTTAATGAGCCACCATGCTAAAAACTGAATATGCAAATGAATAGAGGTGGTAGAATTCAGAAGTTTACTCTTCAGCATTGGTGCATGGGGTTGGTATGTTTCAATTACACTTTTTAGTTTCCTATTTAACCAATAAGGAAACCGAGACAAGAAGTGTGGTTGTGCAAGGGTGCAGCTTATTTTATTTTAACTCACACTATATCAACTAAACAATTCGTTTTCAATATGCAATAACTTTTTAACTCAACATAAAGCAATGGCCAGCCTCTGCTCATTAGTGATGGGCGAATTTATTCGCAATGGGCGAATTCCCGTGATTCGCAGCTGCCAAATAAATTCGCAAAACTGGCATGAAAAAACGGACGTCGTTTCACAAATCTTTCGCCGTTTCATGAGTTTCGTGGAAAATTTGCAATTTTTTCAGCGAATCGAAACGCCCCAAATTCGCCCATCACTACTGCTCATCCCCAGCAAGCCGCAAATCTATAAACATAAATGCTGCCATAACCAGACTAGAATTTTCCTATGTACTGATTAGATTTCCTTCCTCCACACCAAGCCCCCTAAAATTTGCAGTTTGTAAGCTTATGTTAATTTGTTATTTCACCTTAAAAGATGAGATCATGCTGTGTTTATGTTTTCCCAAACCTGCAATTTAATATACCAGAACATTCTTTGGAACATACTTTAGATTAGCCAAACAGATAAAAATACTGGTCTTCCAAACCCTGTCACCAAACCCTGAGAAGATCAAAGCATTTTTGCTGCTTAGCAGTACAAACGTGTCAGCTGGAAATGTCCATAGTAGGCTACATAAACAAAATCTTTCAGATAATCTGCACAGTTACTGATACACACTTCATTAGACTATTGCCAAATAGAGAAAAACCTTTAATGCATTATTTTTCACATTTTCCACTGAAATATTAACCATGCATTCTATTCTACTTCTATTTCAGTGCCAGCCATTACTAATGTTGTCTTATGATTGGTTGAGTGTGAACAAATCCAGCTGCAGTCTTCTTTCAGGTTTTCCATTATTCTGTGCAACAGCAATTTATTTTTTCTACAGAATTTTCGAGACACCCTGTCCATGGGAATGATTCTATATGCAAAGTTGAGCTTTCCCAGCATTGTAGCTGTTTGAGCATCACCTTATTTGCTGTTAAAGCGTACCCCACCTCCTCCTTCATTTGGCTAATCTTGTCAAGGGGAAGCCTTCATTCCTAAATTATGGTGTCAATTTTGAATGCCAAGAAATTGAACACCAAATAAATCCCACCCCCACTTTGGTCTGTAAAGCATGGCGGCACATGCAGAGTTGAAGGGATCCAACTCTACATGCCACGGTGGGCCCTTGTCAGTCTGCATGGTAAAATTTGTGCCGGTAAGAGAGGCATATTCCTGGTTAGATGGTTTAACTCCTAAGGTGAGTGACCATTATTGTGCTATTCGGTAAGGTAAGATTCGGTAAGGGATGGTGGGCTCCAGGTAAGGTGGAGGCTCTATAACATTTAGGGAGTGGGATATTGGGTAGTTAGGTTAGTGTGAGGATGCATTGGAGAATGCCTGAGTTATGTGTCTTTCTTTCACTTGTATAGGAAACACCTTATAGCTCTGTTACAAGTACAGTAACTAAATGGTCCTTTGAGTTTTGTTGTTGTTAAAAGCACCTTTAACAGTGACTTTAAACATTTACCAAATGGATAGAAGCTGAAGTTTGTGGCTTGTTGTTCTTCCCAACTGTGCAGGATTAGAAGCATCACCATAGCCCTATTACCTTTTAGCCCAAGAGCAGTGGCTATACAGTATGTTGATTGCTTGAGGTGGCCTTGTTCTTCAGTGGCTGTTGTGGCAGGAATGCTTAGTTATCCCCCCTAATCTATTTACACATATACACATACTATATTTTATAACATTTGACTTTCTGCTAAATTTCACTATGTAAATGTACTAATTCTGTCCATTAGCTAGTAAGATACAGTAAATGTTTTAGTTAACATATCCCTAAGTTGTAGATCAAACTTGTTATTTCCAGAAATGCTGTTTAAAGAAGTGCCGACAAGCTTGCTACAATTAGGCAAAAATCATTGCTGACATGTCAAATCTGTCCATGGAAGAGAAAAATACGTTCAAAGCGCTAGAAATTATTTTCAGCTGAAATGTGTATTGCTGAAAGTGAATGCCAGAACAACATTTTCCGTGATATTGTCCCAATATGTGTTCGATATCTTTAAAAGCTGCTTATTAAAGTGTAACTAAATCCACTCAAAGAGTATGTGGGGGGTATAAATAAAGAAGACATATTTAGGGTCAAAAGCACCAGAAAGCCCTTAATAGGTTCTCTCAAATGTAAAGGCAGAATGCAAATTGTAATTTTCCATCCATTTTGCTATCCACATCTAAAATCCCTAATGGTGCCTACATCCAATATACTGCATTCAGTCATAAATTCTGTGTACTGTACAGGTCAGAGACATGCATTTAGATAACATTGTCTTGTGTATGCATGAATATTCCTTGTTACGCTGTATAACTGTATATGTTCTGTATTTGGCAAATAAAGGAATCTTGAATGAAGATTGAATGAATCTGCAAAGAACATATATACTTTATGTAGTCCCTAAAAAGATGCCAATACATACAGCCATGCAACAAACATTAAGTCAAATATAAGACCTCACTTCTTTATCCATCTCGTTTGGCCCCTAAACACTAACACATGCTGTTATTGCAACAGTTGCTAGTTCATAGCATGATTGTGGGGCTCAGTATTGTTGTGAAGGGATGCATACGGTGGGAGCATTCTTTAAAGAAGAATAAGAATTCACCCACATTTTTCAATGAAAACAGTGATGCTGCCTCAACCTAGCTTTTTAATTACATCAAATAACCAAATGCCCTTTGCATCTTGGGCTTTTAAAAAAAAATTGCTGAAATCAGCCGGTTAGACCAAGAGAAATCCGTCAGCAACTCACAGCATGAGAGCATTGTTTGTAGCCGAGGAATTCACAAATAAACCCTTAAATACATAAACTGTAAGAAAAAAGAGTAAATATTAAATGATTAACCGTTATCAAACATTCATTACAGTTGCAAGGATTTTCTAATAGTAATAACAGTTCATTTAAAACTGGAGTATCCACAGCAGATGGTTGCATTATCATCAGCGCTGAGTGAACTGCTTTACATACAGTATCAGTCATCTGTACTTACAGGAACATTGTTAGGCTTAAAGAACATCCACCAAATGCAACATTTCTACAATGTTCTACAAACATTTGCAGAGGGAATAAAGTGACACACCCTCAGCTGATTATCTTTTCTGCCCACAAAATGGCAGATTACTCTCAGGGACCATAAGTATATCATAAATTAACACGTCCTTTTAGAGGGCATCCAAGCTATTTTGTAATGCATGAATGAATTGCTCATTACCCACTTCCATTGAAAGGGAATTCCATACTTTAGTGCCATTACAGTAAAGAAAGCTTTCATCTTTTGTCACTCACATATATTAAGCAACAGTTTCAAGAAAGGTTTTAGATTGGCCTTTGTCACATACCCACACATGATTTACATAAAACTGCAAGGGATTAAACATGATCACCAGCCAATCCTTTAGGTAATTATAAGATAAACACCCTTCTTACATATAACAAATTTATAAGTGACTTCACTGAGAGTTGTTGTAAGGTTAAATTACCTAAGGGGTGTTTTCAAGCTCACCCCAAACTCCATAATATTAATAACTAGTGATAGGCGAATAAATTCGCCATGCATGAATTCGTTGCAAATTTTCGCGAGCGGCAAATACATTCATGAAACTGCAGGGAAAATGTGGCTGCTATAAATCAACGTCACAAAAATTTCTAAATTATTCAGACGTGCGTATAAAAACTGTTGCGGGTGCGAAATTGACGCACATCAAAATAATTTTGATGGCCATTGACTTCAATGCTTTTTGCTATTTTTTCGCCCAAACAGGACAAATTCACCCATGACTATTAATAACATTAAAACATTATATTTAACTAGATACTACACGCATGGGACCTGTTATCCAAAAGGCTTGGGACCTGGGGTTTTCTGGATAGGGGACCTTTCTGTAATCTCCATACCCTACTTCTAAAAAATAATTTAAACATTCATTAAACCCAGTCGGATTGTTTTGTCAACATCAAGTATTAATTATATCTTATTTGGGATCAAGCGCAAACTACTGTTTTATTATTATAGTGAAAAAGGATTGTTTGATTAAAATGGAGCCTATGGGAGACAGACTTCCCTTAATTCTGAGCTTTCTGGATATAACGGGTTTCCGGATAACAGATTCCATACCTGTAAATCTAATGAATGCTCCAAAAATAGTTTTAATAGTAATTAATAAACATACATACAATACAAACAGATACAAATAAGGAAGTTAAGTTCCTTAAGGCATCTAAGCATAATTGAATTGCTCCCACCCAATGGATATTTGACTGTCCTGTTAGATACCATTGGAAAAGGCTTGTTTGGCCAACAACATATCAAATCAACTGATCTGATCCAGTTGATCCCCCACCTCTTTTATATAGAAGTGAATCATATATGTATATTCAGCCATACATAAAACCATGTTCTCTCTCTCTCTCTTTACCCATTTTTTTTCATTCTTTAACATCAAACAATATGTTTAATAAATGACCATTCAACTCCTTTGTATAAATACCATGGGGTCTAGACATCAAAGAATCAATCAAGCTTGTTAAACACAAATAGCTTTTCAATATCAATTACCAGCAGAAAAAAATATGCTTATTCTCTTGTTACCCTACCATTAAATTTGGATTTGAGCAGCTCAGGGTTAAGGGGAGATTTGTATTCCATTACCTTGGAAATCAATATTGAATATTCGTTTCCAATGCTGCTGACAAAAAAAAAAGTCTGTGTCACCTTCGGTATCCCGGAAGAATAGTCAGTAATAGTCTGTAAATAGAAAATGGTTGGTTCAGGCAGCAGACAAGAATGGTCAAGGACAGGCAATCTGTACATGTGGAAATTTTTGCTCATCACTACTAACTACTGATGTAAAATAAAGTAAAATAAATATTTTTTCTGCTGTTTAAAACGAAAGAAAAAATAGTGTAAAAATCTGTGTATAATAAATGGTGAATTTATCAAGGTATGTGTAATTTTATGCCATACGTATGCCAGATTAGCTGCCGTTATTTTACATTGCTTCCGGTGGAAGTTACATTTTATTCAGTTTTTTAAACACAGCGAAGCCTGGTATGTGTGGTGTATTATCCATGCATCATCATGTTCATTTGGTGAGAAATTCAAATATTTGAAAGGGCTTTGCGCCCAAACTCTTTGCCCATCTAATTTGTTAGTATCTGAGTGAGATTTCTGTCTTGTTTGATTCTGGTTTTTGATCCTTGCCGGCCTGACTGTTATATATAACCTGCCTAGCTGCTAATTGAGCCAGAGGAAGGCAAAACAAATCTGAAGCCTCTCCAATTTGCCTTAGAGAGGGAAAAAAGTAACAACTTGGTGGTCTAGGGGGCCGGGGGGAACGCCCACCTCATGCTTTCTGCCTCTAGTGCCGGTTCCTAGGGCGCGCGTGGTGCACACTTCCAGGTTTTACGCACCATGCGTGTGATGACATTGTGCGTCATCATGTTCGTTTGGCGTGAAATCTGAATATTTGAAAGGGCTTTGCGCCCAAACTCTTTGCCAATTGTTAGGTCTAATTTGTTAGTATCTGAGTGAGATTTCTGTCTTGTTTGATTCCGGATTTTTGATCCTTGCCTGCCTGACTGTTCTGAACTCTGCCAATATTAGGCCTCATTTATCAACACTGGGCAAATTTGCTCATGGGCAGTTACCTATAGCAACCAATCAGTGATTAGCTTTTAAAAGCCTACAGCAAGTAGAATAATGAATACAGCAATCTGATTCAGGCCATGGGTTACTGCCCATGGGCAAATTTGCCCAGTGTCGATAAATAAACCCCATTGACCCTTGCCTGCCTGACTACTCTTTGAACGCTGCCTGTACGACACCGGCCTATCTGGCCTTTCTTGAACTCTGTCTGTACGATCCCAACCTGTCTGACTACGCTTTTTGTCTACTCCTTGAACTGTTGCCTTTCGTCCAAAACCTTGGAAACGAGCGTGCCCCTTTGCTTGTTCAGAACACTTGATTTGCTCCTCCCAAGTTAAGACCTGGCGGCATCTGAGTAGCTGAGGGCTCCTCCCGAGGCCAAAGGAGGCTGGAGAAGATGATCTTAAGGGGGATATGAAAACTATGTATATTTATTTTAGGGGACAAGTTAATATATATTTTTTTTTAATTTACCAATAGTTCCATCCAAGACATCCACTCAGATTAGAAGAACAGATATTTCATCATCATTTCATCATAATATTTGGAAATGTTTTTTTTAACAGTGAGAGCAGATTGAGCCGTGACCAGAGAACCTAGCACTTGTTCTGAGCGGGTTCTAACAGTTTTTTTCAAATACCCTGTATTTTCTCCCTTACTAAAGAGCCATCCAACTCCTCTTGAAGCTATCTAATGTATTTTCTTGAAACTATCTAATGATCCTTCTTTAACCTACCTAATGTATCTGCTCTCACTGTTAAAAAAAACATTTCCAAATATTATGATGAAATGATGATGAAATATCTGTTCTTCTAATCTGAGTGGATGTCTTGGATGGAACTATTGGTAAATTAAAAAAAAATATATATTAACTTGTCCCCTAAAATAAATATACATAGTTTTCATATCCCCCTTAAGATCATCTTCTCCAGCATAAACAACCCCAACTTGGCCAGTCTTTTAAAATTACGTAACTGTCACTTTCTATTTTCTTTAGAATTATTATTCTAAAAATAATTATTGATCAGAATAAAGATATGTGTGCAGTACACAGATTTATACCATCGAAACACAGCTTCTCTTTGTGTTGGTGTACTATGGTTTGGTCCCTACTGAGTTAAACAAGCATAGCTTTATATTGGGGAACACACAGTTATACACTTCAGTAGTTGTTTTGACATTGGATGTGAATGTTCTGAAACATCTGTTAGTGTCAATTATAATAATAGCTGTTAAATTAATGTAGCATATATATATATATTTATCTTATTGTATTTCAGAAATATCCAGTTGTGTACTGTGATGAAGTATCAGAAAAAAACAAATATTTAGCATAAATTTGAAGCAAAGAAATGAGAGATGTTCTTGAATTCTGCATGTTTTTTCAAGATTTCAAGACTGCCATTCTTGTATAAACAATTTATTTCATAGGCTCAATATTTTTGTCTCACTCAGCACAGACAGTATGTCAATATTTTGTGTCGTGATTGACATAAATGCTTTTCAGTTTAATTGGTGTCTTCAGAAGTGATCAGTCAGTGCCAGAAGTTATAGACTGACGTACTATAAGACAGTTTCAAACCTTCTAAATGTAAACTGCCTGGCAAGCAGTAAATGACATACAGCATTATACTTAATAGGCTGACTCTGCTCTCAGGACCTGAAAAGGCACAGAAAACATTCAATTCAAATGACCTTTCATTGTATTATGAACAGGAGGCATTTGGCCAACAGGCCTGCTGTACAAACTTAAGTTTAAAAACAAATGCCAGTTTCACCTCTTAGTACAGGTATGGGATCCGTTATCCAGGAACCCTTTATCCAGAAAGCTCCAAATTACTGAAATATCTGTACTGTAATTTAGTGATTGGATTTAGGAATCCTGGTAGTTTACAGTCACCCATTCCCCCTCTTCACCCTAGGTAAATCAGAGAATTATGGGGGCTATTTATCAAAAGTCAAGTGTTATAGTTTTTTTTTACCTCGAATGACCTCGAAACTCGAATGGTATCTTATTTAAGAAATACTCAAATGGCAAAAACCTGATTCTGCAAGTTCAAGTCTCGCAACCCGAAAACTCGAATTGATCGAGTTTTCTTCGGAAATCGATCTAACCCTCCGAAAAAACTTGAACATCAAGCAGACTGTTAACCTCATCAAATGGTTCCAGGGACCTCTGCCATTGACTTCTACTGAACCTCAATAGGTTTTAGGTGGTGTATTTTTGGATTTGAGCTATTTCCAGGGTTGAGGTATAATAACTAAACTAAACTGGTTATGTACTGTTGCTCTGCACTGGTAAAACTGATGTGTTTGCTTCAGAAACACTACTATAGTTCATATAAACAAGCTGCTGTGGAGCAATGGCGGAAATTTAAAAAAGGCAATATGGCACAGGTTAACAAATGGATAACAGATAACACTATTAGACAGACAGAGCTTATTTGCTATCTGCTGCGTAACCTGAGCCTTTTCTCCTTTGAATGGCTGCCCCCATTGCTACACAGCAGCTTATTTATAAAAACAATAGTAGTGTTTGTTAAGCAAACACACCAGTTTTACCAGTGCAGGGCAACACTGCATTGTATTTTCATTACTTTAAAACACTTTTATTTTTTGATGTTACTGTTCCTATAAGAGGGATATAAATGAGCTGGAGAGAGTGTAGAGATGTGCAACTAAACTGGTTGGAGGGATGGAAGACTTAAATTATGAGGGTAGACTGTCAATGTTGGGGTTGTTTTCTCTGGAAAAAAGGCGCTTGTGAGGGGACATGATTACACTTTACAAGTACATTAGAGGACATTATAGACAAATAGCAGGGGACCTTTTTACCCATAAAGTGGATCACCGTACCAGAGGCCACCCCTTCAGACTAGAAGAAAAGAACTTTCATTTGAAGCAACGTAGGGGGTTCTTCACAGTCAGGACAGTGAGGTTGTGGAATGCACTGCCGGGTGATGTTGTGATGGCTGATTCAGTTAATGCCTTTAAGAATGGCTTGGATGATTTCTTGGACAGACATTATATCAAAGGCCATTGTGATACTAAACTCTATAGTTAATATAGATATGGGTATATAGAATTTATCTGAGGGTATGGAGGGGTGTGTGTATGGATTTTGGGTTTTCATTTGGAGGAGTTGAACTTGATGGATTTTGTCTTTTTTTTAACCCGATGTAACTATTTCTTGATTCTCCCAATGGTTTTTAATAAATGTGTCCCATAGTGTGACACTAGCCTTCTGGACATACAGATGGAAGAAACGTTTTGCTCTCACAGCTCAGACAAAGGGACAGTGCACCATAGCAACCTGTTCCAGCAATCATTTCAATAGCAGAAAGGATGATACAGAGCTTCTTAAACAGAATTCCATCATTATCTAGATATAGTTCTTTCATCTTTATATCAGCATAGTATATGTTGTTCCTAAGATATTTTTTGCATTTTAATACCCTCTTTTGTTCTGAAAGCACCTTTAAAAGAGAGGCCTGGAAATTATAAAGATTTGGATTAAGATTGCGGTGTTTTACATTTTTTAGCCTCCAGACCAGGTTTTTGTTTAGCTCTCGGTGTGCATGGGAGCTGACTTGCTTTGATTACTGAAATCATATGTAATGCTTTCCCTCTGTTTATTCCCTTTTGCTAGATATAAAATGTATGTAATTGTGCATATGGTTTCTATTCAGTTGTTTTATAAATGTATTGTTTATTGTTTTTTTTATTTATATGACTAATTATTTCCCTTGTATGGCAAGGCGATTGGTGAAGAAAAGGGATATTGTGCAATAAAAGCATGCATTCACATGTGTTGACATACTCTATCAACAGTAATGCTGCCCTTGGTTTTAATTGATTGCCATTTTACTGCTATTAAAACCTTTAATTACCACAGATGAAACACTGATGTGAAATTTAGCAGATACAGACAAATAACAAACATTCGATACAGTCGTGTAGGTATTTTTCATATCTCCCTTTGTTTTTCTTTGTACACGCAATGCTAAAATAAGGGGAAAGTTGATATCAACAATATTTGAGTTTGTATAACGTTTGCATTCATTTTTGAAGTATACCAGCAGAAATATGTGTTTAAAAAATCCTTAGTATTAATTAACCAAAAAAGCATTTAGCATATACTGTATAAGCACATATTTTTAAACTTTGATGAATATTGCTTTTCAGACAAGCATTGCCAGTCTTATATCCTTCAGGGGTGGAAAAGTATTCTACTTTGCTATCAACATAATGTTTGCTGTTATGCAGGTAAAAGAACAAGAATGCATCCAGAAAGAAAATACATTTGACAGCAGAAGCAATGCCTCAGGGTCCAAATTTAATTCTGGCAATAACTTACTTTTTTAAACATGCTCTTAAAAGATAATGTTCAATGCTCAATAAAGATAATGTTCAACCATAATATCAAGCAGTGCTCTACACCAGAAAATCAAAGAAGATTGTAGTGTTCAAATGTGGCACTGTTAATCGGATGAGTTGGTTATTAAGAGGCTAGTGGTAAATAGGCAATGAAAAAAATCTGCTCTAATGAGCTCTGATGAAGTGCCGGTAGTCATGGCCACAAACCCCGTAGGCTGATTTGCATGGTTACTTGCCACCTTTTGTCACATTGTTTGCTATAATAAAGCCACAATTTTGATGAAGAATACACGCCTTTTACTTCTGTCCGGCTGAGCGCCCATAGTGCTGAACTCATCCTTTGTTGAATTGATTCGGGAGTGTGTACACCTATAGAGTTCTCGCGGGATGCCGCTGGAGGAGAGATGTGCTTCGTAAACACTGGGTGGGTGGGTGAGCTACGCTTCATGTATCTTCTCCTTACTATATGTTTTACACAATGAAATAAATCTTTCTGATTACTGGACCATATAACTAACATGGGATTCATTCTATGGGGCGGATTTACTAAAGGGTGAAATGGCTAACACTAGTAGGGACATCGTCAATTCACTAACAGGTGCAGGTGCCAATTTGCTAGCAAATGGGACCGTCGCTAGCGTTCATTCACACTCTATTGGCAGGTCACTTTTCGCTCTGGCGAACGACCATTACTCCGCAAATTCACTAAAGTGCTGATTTTACTGAACGTTACCTCTTTCACCAGAGATGACTTTGCCGCCTCAGACCAGGCGACGTGCTAAAAAGAAGCTACACCTTCCTCAATCTTCTGTCACTTACATCATATCCTGTGTGCCGAAAATGCATTAAAGTTCAAAAAACACTGGTGACTTTTTCTTTTTTTTAGGCGGTATTGGCTGAAAAAGTCCTAACTTACTTTTTTGGGTAACCGGTTTCCCCCACACATTTTATAACATATGGAACATTCATTTTACAGTGGGCTCATGCGTAGGACATTATATTAATTAAAAGTGGTAACTTCAAGCATTTGCAGCAACATTTATAATAAAGAAGTCCAAACGACTTTAAATTACCCGCCCTATGCAAATGGACCTATGCGCAAGATAACAAGCCAATTTTTGCTAGGCACAAACGAATGCTAGCGCATCTTCGCTATGAAATGCTTGCACTGCCGAAGTAACGCTAGTGAAAAGTCGCCAGCGTTCAGTGCCTAGGGCGCAACTTCGCATATTAGCAAATTAGCGTATTTGTAGCGAATTTGCACCTGGCGAAGTGGTGCAATGTGTGCGAAGCAGTAGCTAGCGACAATTCACCCTTTAGTGAATCTGCCCCTATGTTCAACACGTGTCTAGAGCTTTTATAAAGAAATAATTATTTTAACATGCTTCAAAGTACTATAGTGAGCTATAAAATACCTTTGTAGTATAGCTCATGTTGAAGATTGAAGGGGTCATTCTTGACGCTTGGGGGACCAAAGGGGTGCAAGAGCACATATTAAAAAAAAGCAACAAAATGTAATAGTAGTGGAAGAAAAGTTGCACAAAAAACCTGGAAATCACAGTATTTTACTAGTCTTTTTCATTAAGGCTTAAAATCTAAAATAAAATAATATTAAACATATAATTAAATTGTTTTCAGCGACTTTTCAAGGTGTCACAAAATATTATAAAGTATTTTCAGATTTTCACTGTATTTTTTTTATTTTGCAAAAAAGAAACACAATCTTGAATTTTGACATCTTCCCCGTAGGGCTGATTCATTCATTTTTCGGTTGTTTTTCCGAAATGTTTAGAAAATATTTTAGATACGTAACTGAGTACTAAGGGGTTTCATATTTATTTTAATGTAAACAAAACTTTTTATTTAACTGATTTAGGTCACGTCACACAATGTTTTTACATCATAAATTTTTTTTGTCATAACGTTTCTAAAGATGGAATCATTTTCTCATGCATACAGAAAAAACTTTTTATTACAAATTCTTTGCCTTGAATTAAAGATAAATACAAGAATCACATTGAAAGAAAGGGAAATGCTTCTTTCCTCACTATTTTATTGCTTGCAATCTAATGTGTTAAATAACAAGTTTAACACTTCAAAGATCTATTGAAGTACTGTTATATACTCCCACTCTACCTACTCCACTCCAACCCCCATAGGTGTCTTGCATGTGATGATTTTAAGAGGGGGATTTTGGTTCTTATATTATATATTTTATATTTCTTTTCACAGTCCCCATTATATCAACATTTCTCTGTAGACTAGGAATCCCTTGATTTACCTTATAATATTCTATCATAGTCTAATACTCAGAAGTTATTCTCCAGAACAGCTCCAATGGCATTAATGAATAAATTAAAAATACCTGAACTAGGATGAGAGAAGCCCTGAAGTGTTTCACTTCCATCCCTGCCTTGTCTGAAGATTTTGCATTATTCACAACTCCAATATTCTTGTTCTGATATCCTTAGCCAGTTTTCTAGCCAATGACAAGGCCAATGAATGGGTACTTTCATTCACTCAGTAACCCCCCCCTGTGTAGAACTGTATAAAACTGTTTAAAACTAATATTAATGCCATTCTAATCCAAGATTAATTTATTTTGTCAAGTGTCAAGTCTTATACACGGGTATTTATGAAGCCATTCAGGTGATGTTGGATCCTGCAGGGAATTGAACTTAAAGAGATGCTGTCATGGGAAAACATGCTTTTTTTCAAAACCCATCAGTTAATAGTGCTGTTCCAGTAGACTTCTGTACTGAAATCCATTTTTCAAAAGAGCAACTAGATTTTTTTAAATTTCATTTTGAAATCTGACATGGAGCTAGACATATTGTCAGTTTCCCAGGTGCCCCTAGTCATGTGATTTGTGCTCTGATAAAGGTCACCCTTTATTGCTGCACTGCAAGTTGGAGTGATATCACCCCCTCCCCCAAACAGCCTATCAGCAGAACAATGGGAAGGTAAATCAGATAACAGCTCCCTGGTAGATTTAAGAACAACACTCAATAGTAAAAATCCAGGTCCCACTGAGACTCCTTCAGTTACATTGAGTAGGAGAAACAATAGCCTGTCAGAAAGCAGTTCCATAGTGCAGCACTGGCTCTTTCTGAAAGCACATGACAAGGCAAAATGACCTGAGATGTCTGCTTACATACCAATATTACAACTAAATAAAATACTTGTTGGGTTAGGAATTAAATTTTACACGGTAGAGTGTAATATCTGTAGTTTTAACAGTGTAATTTAGAAATAAAAATGACACTATACAAATCATGGCAGAATCCCTATAAGTACAACATACACATAAGAACAGCGTTGAAGACCATGCGCATCATCCACTAACAGATACCCACCAGCAGCTGCACTGAAAAAAGTCTACCTTATCTTGATACAATATGATACCTCTGATTAAAATTGAAATATTCTGAAGGAACTTGAGTTTGGTCCTGCAAGATTAGAGATATGATAGGATGATTATCTTCAATGGATTTAGCTATAGAAAGCAACAAAATAATAAGATACTAATTTATCAGATTTATCAGATTTCTTGGTTAAGGAAAAAAATCCATGATTGTGGGAAAAATGCAACAAAGCACAATTTTTATTTTTCCTTGATTATCATTAGCATATTTAAGAAATTTCTTTTACAGAATATAACCAGTTGTGTCTTGTTGCAGAAAAAAAGTCAAGAAAAGGAACATATTGCTCCATTCATTGCTCATTCATTTTCAGTAAGGCTCAAAGTCCCGACTGTTTTAATAAACCTGGGAAAAAATAAAATAAACTTGCTTGAGATCTTTACAATTCCCATTGCACTCCAATCTATAGAAACTCAGCTTTTTACTTGCAGAGTTTTTCATGCACATTTTTTTCTTTAATAAATCATGATTATTTGAGCTTTCAAAAATATCCTCAAGTATATTCATTCTCATTTGATAAAAATATTTGTGTTCATGTATATAAATATCCCAGAGATATGGCTATATAGTATAAATAGCCACACTTGGGATAATTCATTCCTTTTAGTCTATAACTTTTATCTCTAATTAAAAAAAATAATTTTGCTAATACAACTCCTATTGACTTGCCAGCTTGCCTATGTGAACTTGCCAGCCAAATTTTTATATTACAATTTTTGTGCTTAATAATTCTTGAAAATGTGAGTTGCTGAGTTGAAATTTGTTTTTGCAATTTTTGCTGCAAAAAACATGAATTTCAGTAAAAAGATGACTTTGAATGTTGATAAATTTGTTCCAAGTGTCTTCAAATACCCCATTACAAAAAATATTCATAGTGCAGATGTATTTAAGTGAAAAAAATAAACTTTTTACAATCGATAAATTGGAAAACCCAGTAATCATCAATATTAAAGGAACATGTAATACTAAGTAATATATTCCATATTTAACAAAATGTTACAAATAAAAATACAAATATATATTTGTGTTTGTAGAGCTTGCTTTTGTTATTAGTTTTTTCCATATACAAATATGGGATCCATTATCCATAAACCAAATATGGAAAGGCTGCCTCCCATACCAAGCCGACCGGGCGCCCTAGGCGACCCGGCCAGCCACCGCGATCCCCTCCACGCTCCCCTCTGTGCTCGCTTGCACACTCCTAAACACATCGTGCACAAACATGCGCAGAACGCCGGAGGGGAGACCGTTAGAAAAATTATGGAGCTGGAGGGGATGGAGGCAGGGAGGCAGGGGAAAGCGACTGAGGGGAAGGGGAGAGGAGAAAGGTGGGGAAAGCGACTGAGGGGAGGGAGGTGGGGAAAGCAACTGAGGGGAGGGGAGGGAGGCGGGGAAAGTGACTGAAGGGAGACGGGGTAAAGCACTTGAGGGGAGGCGGGGAGGAGTGCTGAAGGAGAGGGAGGCAGGGAGAGCAGCGAGCATGGACTAAGGGTAGGCAAAAGTCAGGTACCTGCCCAGCGCCCCCCTTTCGTTGCGCCCTAGGCAGGTGCCTCTTCTGCCTACCCCTAGTTCCGGCCCTGCTCCCATAGACTCCATTTTATCCAAACAATCTAAATTTTTAAAAATGATTTCTTTTTTCTCTGTAATAATAAAACAGTAGATTGTATTTTATGCCAACTAATAAATAATTAATCCTTATTGGAACCAAAATTAGCCTATTGGGTTTATTTAATGTTTACATGATTTTCTAGTAGACTTATGGTATGAAGATCCAAATTATGGAAAGATTTGGAAAACCCCAGGTCCCAAGCATTCTGGATAACAGGTCCCATACCTGGTATTGCATTGTGAGTGCTGCTAGTGTCCTAGTCAATGTGACATTGTCCAATGTATTGTACTTCCAGCCAACAAAATAGGACAGTTAATATAGCTTATGTAAGCTGCTCAAAATTTTCCCTAGTCTGCTTTGCAGCAAGTGGGCAAGTACTTAATCAATAAATATTAATATTTATTTGTTAATTCCATTGCTAAAATTAATATTGGCGGGAAACATCTATACAATTTGCGCTATTAAGAATTGTAGAATCTTTGTTTAGGCTTGAAGTAAACATCTCTCATTTTATTAAACAAGACTGTAATGTAATTAAGGCTTATCTGGAGATATAAAATATACAGACATATGCTATCAAAATACAGAATTACTTATTAATAGTGATTTAATGCAATCACTGGTGCACACTGTGCCACTCTCAAGAGCTGGTGAGCATTTCTGGGATAGACGCTAGAAATATTATTAGGTTATTTCATGATGACCATTGAATTTTGATAATAATCCCAACTATTAAAGCGGTCAGAAAATTTATTGTGTATTCAGCCTACATTCAGAAAAACATTATAGATGAAGGAGAATGACAATTTGGTTCATATGGGTAACTTGTCTTAGAAATTTCACTTGTAGGAGGATGAAAGAAAAGTGATAGCAAAGAAGTAAATTGGGCACTACAATTGTTGGCGTATGCACATGTCCCGCATCTCCTAATTGTGCAGGGAAACTTATAGTTTTCTTTAAAAAAAAACCCTGAAATCACTTAAATGATTGTAATGCCTCGCTATAGAAATTGGAAAGGGGCAATATGTCAATGCAGCAAGCATAAACATAAGGGGTTCAGTATTAGGATCTATCTGTTTCATAAACTGCTTGCAAGTGGGAGCAATACAGATCTAATTCAAATTTTAAAAACAACTAAAAAAATATTATATATATATATATATATATATATATATATATATATATATATATATATATATATATATATATATATATATATATATATAGCTATATTTCTCATTTCAGAGCAGATATAAAGCTGTATCTATGAGACCATTAAAAGAATGAATCAATGTCAGCTCTTCTTCTTGATTCTGCCCAATCTAATCTTCATACCAGGCCCACCAAACCATCGATATCCCCTGATGGGAATTCCCAAGGCAAAGATCCTAGGTCAGCTAAGAACACCTGGTTTCCCCTGAGAAAAGGTGGGTTGTCCCTCTGAAACATTGAGTTTCTTTTGCCTTCAACAATAAATAATGTAAAATACAGTCTTTTGTGTTGCTTCCTGCCATAATATATTATTGCATACAGTAAAATATGTCAACTGAATTCTCGCCATGAGGTCAGTCTGTCTGCATTCTGGGGTACCCCTTATGGATAAATAAGTACTGTATGTAAAAAAGCCTAAATCCGCATTGTCACTCTGTTGTGTCTTCCTCCCTTCAGCGAGATTTATGTTTTGCATAGAGAAAATGGTCAGATAAGGTTTTTTTACTTCACATTTAGTACATATCACAAGCATGCATTAATAATTTAGCTGATAAGCGTAGAACCAATTGGAAATCTATGGCTTTGAAGAATCAAAGCAATATATTTATACAATTACTATTATACTTTATTACAAATGATTAGTAGTTTTTAAAATAAAGCCATACCACAAACTAGAGTAATTGGTAATAAATATAAAGTAATGCTGCTTTGTATAATCACCCTCTTATCAGCTCCAGTTATTTTTATGCATTTGTGGCTTTATTACTTTATATTCATTATTTCTACTAAGCCTTCCAGGCTGTCTGCAGTTTTTTTTCTCTAGAACCATCTGCTTCTGTATTACAGCTCTCCAAGCAAGAGAGACTGCTAACAGTAGTGCCCTTGATTTGATACAAATGGATAATAAGCTTTGCTTGAAATAAAATAGACAGTTGCGTTAAAATTCTGATTCAATAAAACACATAATGCTTTTGTATGTTGAAGTGATGCAAATCGAGATCTGTGACTTTGCTTCTTGGGGCAGGAATTAAAAAGCTGCCAAAGTTTTTCTTTGTTAAAAAAAAAACAGTTCAGGCAACTGAGAGATTTTTTGGCATGAAACCATCTGTGATCAGTAAACTCACAAGGAGTTTACAAATTACACTGGTTTCATTAAAGATTGTTTGAGCCAAAAAGCATGAGTAATCTTAAATGGGCCCCATTGTCTTTTCCACTGTGGTTTAAAAGTGCATGAAAAAGCCGTTTGAAGGAAACTTGAAGGCAACAAAGGATTTAGAAAACGGAGGCAAAAAGGATCAGTGCAATAGTTCTGACCTAATAAAATGTTTATGTCTAAAGGATGCACTATATATGTCATAATTGTGGCTGGAAGGTAGCAATATGTATAACAAAACTGTGGCTGATGGGTTAAAATGCAAGCAGGTGCGCTCAGACGAAATTAGATATAATTGCAAAGAAAAGGTTTGTTGTCGGGATCTCACCATTTCAGATGTTCAGCATTAAAATTACGCCTACAAGTTACCTCCATCGGTGCAGGACCCTCTGCATATGAAATAATAATCCAGTGCAACATGATTTGGGAGCATTGGTGTGCCTAAAAGCATAGGCGGGGGGTGATTTTTTTGTTTGGGTAGGGTAAGTCTAATGTTACATCAACAGTTTCTTCACCTGTGATTTTCCACTGCCGAGGGAAACAGCTGATTCAACCCCATATTATAAGGATTGGCAGTAAAATCTGAAATCTGTCCCATGCATAGGCTGATTTAAGAGCTACTTACTGATGGGCACACACGCTGCATGGTGTCATTTTTCACTTGACATGGACAAAGCCCAGATTATTTTGCGGGGCAACTCCCAGCGACATGTAATATTACCTTAAGCACTGTATCCTTGCTTGGTTGCTAGAACATGGATCAACCACCTTGTAAATAACTGCAGCTTAAGTGTTTCTAAATAACGTCTTTATTATTTAAACTAAAGGTCTGTCTGCTTGAAGGGACAGTTAAAATCCCTACAAATATTCCCAGCACATAATAGGGGGAATAGTTCAAAATTGCAGTTTTAGCAGCAATTTTAATGGCATCTAGTGATGGAGGAATTTATTTGCCAGGCGCGAACTTGCGGTGAATTTCAAAGTTTTTTGACGCCGTCAATTTAGGCGCCGGCAACGATTAACGGACACCCATTGACTTTAATGGCCGTCAGCATCAACTTTCACACCGGAATCGCCACCGCCGTCAGTTTAGGCGCCGGCAACGATTAACGAACTTTCACACCGGATCCATTTTGTCGCTGGTCACGGGAAATTCGCTATATACGCGGCGAAGCGAAATGGGACAAATTCGCCCATCACTAATGGCATCATCACTTATGTGTCTAGTGCCAGCAAGTTATGCAGCCCTTTACATTAATATATAACAAACAGATTGTAAAAAAAAAAACTGGTATCAGAAGGCCCTGCTCAGTTTGATGCAGTTATAACATGGTCATTGTCGAGTACTTTTATCTCCTTATAAATTTTAAACCAACCCAACTGATTAATATTAATGTTTGTATACAGATCCTGTCCTAGAAAAACAGCATTGCTAAAAAGGCTCAAAACTATAATAAAATTAGTCTAATCAACATCATCATATAACCAATGTTTTCATCGCCTCAACAGACTCATTGGGGTAATGACACAGGGGGAGGGGGGAGAAAAATACCTTTTTACTTAAAGTGATACTGACGCTAAAAAAACTACTTTTTAAAATATGAAAGTACATTAAAAGTTACCTACAGTTCATGGTGATCGTTTTTTGTTGAGAGGTTTGTTTTTGTAAATAATTGTTAGCTGATGTTCCTACACCTGATTGTTTTGCCAACCTGACTGTCCCATCTCAGCCTGTCAGTTAATCTTTTTAATGCTAACGGACTTCTGCTACACAAATATGGCCGCCCCCTCATAGACGAGCACGAGGAGTCAGACGGGTAATGTAAAAGCTTTGAGCAAATACTTTATGGCAAAATTATAAGCAGCAAACAAAGGCAATACTATGATAGATGTAAACATGGTTTAATTTTTGGTGTCAGTATCTCTTTAAACCAATGTAAATTGTCACGCAAACAAGTTCAATCTCGTCACAGGATGAGAATGCTTCCTTTACCATTTTCGTGCAGTTGATGAATTGGTCTTGTTTGGGTTGAGATCGACATTTTTGGCAGTACATCACTCTGAAAGTTGGAGTGTAACTGAAAGGAGTAAATGGCAGAAAAACACAGACAGCTTGGCAAGTCTACCCTATTCCAAGCAAGTAAATAGCAGCATTGTAATTAAAAAAAGAGGTTTATGATGTCCTTAATTAAAAGACAGTTCATACAGCGATTCTGTTCTCATATGAAGCAATTGTGCATCATTTTTACTTCCCATATTTCCACAGAATATCATATACAGATGCAGCCACTTTGGTTTGTCTGTTTGACACAGAATAACTAAACACAGATATCCCATTTATCTCATTTAACACAGAAAACTGTGACACAACATCCCATCTAATTAAAGCATTCACCATTGTGAACAATGGTGCTTTGGTATGCTAATGAAAAGGTTAAATGCATTAAATGAGTTAAGATAACTTTAGATAACACAGTTTCTTCAATTAACTCTGAGTCATGACACATTTAACTCACAAATCCAAGTGGCTTCATCTGTATGAATACAGTATCGATGTCTAAAGTACATTGTTATTGACAGTGTTGATTCCAATGTCATTCTTTTAGGCAGGTAACTCTTTACAGGCATTCCACATAATTAATTTCCTAATGAGCCCAAATGTTTGCCTATTTTATTTGAACAATCCCACTATAAAACACTGCAGAATTCTTTGGATCATTAGGCTCCGGATTCTGTACAACCAGTATAAACAACATTGTATTTAGCTGCCAGGAATGAGGCCCAAGGTCAACTTTTTTGTCAATGAAGTGTGAGATATGTTCTTTGACAGTAACAAAGTGATATATGGTATGTAAAGAGGGACAGAAGCCTTTTGGCTATAGCTATTAGGAGAACAGGCTTTAAGCCAAAGCTTCATAGGAGCCAGTTTTAAGCATACATTACAATAAAAACATATTCTTTTTCCTATTTGTACAGTCTGTGATGTTATTGTTGTTTCTAATTATGTTGTGAAAATTGTGTTTATATAACTGCATTCACTGTATATACTGCAATATAGAAACTATTTGGGGAATATACAGGTTCAGAGACATAACAGTGGGAGTACAGCTGCATTGCAAATGAAAAAAACATGAAATAAGAAAGTATTTTAGGTGTAACTCCACAACCTGTCAAACTTGAATAAATGTTTAAACATTTAATGGGGTTGTTCATCTGTTCATTGTGTTAGTTTTTAGTATGATGTAGAGAGTGATATTCTGTGTGCGAGTTTTTTCGCTTTTTAATCAGCAACTCTCAAGTTTGCAAATTCAGCAATCTGATTGCTAGGGTCCAAATTACCCTAGCAACCATGCATTGATTTGAATAAGAGACTGGAATATGAATAGGAGGGGCCTGAATAGAAAGATGAGAAATGAAAAGTCACAATAACAATACATTTGTAGCCTTACCGAACATTTGTATTTGAGATGGGGTCAGTGACCCCCATTTGAAAGGCAGAAGAAAAGGGTTCAAATAGTTAAAAAAAGATCATAAATAAATAATGAAGACCAATTGAATAGTTGATTAGACTTGGTCATTATATAACATGCTAAAAGTCGACTTAAAAGTGAACCGCCCCATTAACAAAAGTTAAACATTGCAGTAGGTCTAGTAACTTTTAGCAACCAATCAGTATTTACTTGTTGCCTGTCTGAAAGCAAATATCTAGTGCTATCGGTTACTAGTAGTGAGTAGCGAAATTTTTCACCAGACACGGATTCCGCTATTAATCACTCACTCATTAATTTTTTTACAAAACCACAAAAAAATGTTGCCACGAGCAGTTTTGTCCAGTGGAGAAAACATTCATAGATCATTTTGCATGAAAAAAAGCCCTCCCATTTTGGTGTATTTTGCTCAAGAAAAGCGCCACAAAAAAGCCCATTGCCGTCAACGCATTTTGCACGAATAATAAAGCTGCAAAAAGCAGCCATTGTTAATGTGTGTTTGGCAAATCTTTTCTGTTTTGCAAATCATTTGCTCATCACTAGTTAGACCTGGGGGTGGTATTATTTACCACCCAATAGTATTATTTTATGCCCAAGAGCATTGTTTGCCCAAGGTTTGTAATATGTCTCATGGAAACTACCCATTGACTTCAATGCATTTGAAACATTTTTTGAGAATAGAAATGGGTCAGATTTGCCCCTCACTAGCTCTGACCAGATTCAGGAAAGCAAAGAGCAGAACATAACACTGCTATGAGTATTATGCATAGAAATATAAATTTTTCATGATCTCATTTCAATATGAGGGTATGGGAACATCATGCAACTCCGAACATCATGGGGACATTTAGGAATAGACTGATAACTTGTGCATTTGATGCATGATGGGAACATCGTGTCTATAATTGCTATCTCTAGCACATCATTTATTATGAATTTTGACATCAAGAATTGCAAGGAAGTTTCCAAAACACATGAAGTTCTCAAAATATGCTAACATTTGTGATCCATCTTATCAATGTTCTTGGCACATGACATTCAGTATTGGAGTTCATTGAGAGTTTAAAATACTTGTATATATAGAAAAATATATATACAAACCCCCTAAAAGTATAGCTCTAGTCTACTGGTTTAGCAGCCTTCTGGCAATTACTGGAAAGTCCATATAGCCAGGCCAGTCTTAGGGTCAGCTTGGTTGACTTTCTCTACATATGATGGGGGTTTTTGTGCATGTGATTCTGAGCATTTGCCCCAGTTCTAAAGCCTGCCTTCATGGCTCATGTGATTACCTTGGGTTATTTTATGATTTTTTGGATTTATGGGTAACCAGGGATATTGTAACAATCATTTATATCTATTGAGGAAATACAAGGTGGAACACATTATCACTTCTGTATCCCTCCTGCAATCCTCCAGTTAACTAGTTCAGGTGCTGAAGTGATTTGTCAATTAAAACTCAACTTTTCTTTATCTCACTTAAAAATTCACGCTACAAAAACACATCATTGGGGATCCTCCTCAATGAAGCTGGACCATGTCCATAAAAAAATACAACTTAAAAAACACATAGGATGGAACAGTGGGGAAATAGTGTACTGATATCCAATCAGCCACTATCAATACAAATATAGTCTATGTTGGGGTATATGTAAATTGTTCCCCTGCTCTTATCTATATATAAGCAGATAGTAAGACGCCCAGTATTAGTTCTGGTAATTAGTAGTTAGTTCGAGGATACCACAAAAGGATGGCATCCCCTCTTAGCCAAAAAATATATAAATGTGCCTTTTTCCTCCCTGGGAAAACGAATGGAAGGGTGGTCTGGGAGGGCTGGCTGTGCTAATGATCAATTTTTGGAGCAAACTCTGACGTTTGGTTACTAAAAGGCACATTTATATATTTTTTGGCTAAAGCTGGCCATAGATGCAAAGATCCGATCGTACGAATCATCATACGGTCGGACTTTCCCATCTCCCGACCCGCCACTAACCATTCAGATCAAAGTCTTTCCAGTCAGATTAGTTAAAGAACAGATCAACAATGTTCTGCCCCTGACAGCAATCGTACGATATCTATGTCCAACCAAAGCTAGTGACAGTCTCCCACTGAAAATCGTACGATCGGCAATACACGCAGAGATATTATCGGCAGTCAACAGAAATTTTCTAACCTGTCCGATCGACCAAACGACCGATCTCCGCCAGACGAAAAATGTCGGGACTCTCCACACACGGTCCGAAAATCGTATGAATCCTCGATTCGTATGAACAGATCTTTGCGTCTATGGCCAGCTTTAGAGGGGATGCCATCCTTTTATGGTATCCTAGAACCAACTACTAATTACCAGAACTAATACTGGGCGTCTTACTATCTGCTTATATATAGATAAGAGCAGGGGAACAATTTACATATACCCCAACATAGACTATATTTGTATTGATAGTGGCTGATTGGATATCAGTACACTATTTCCCCACTGTTTCATCCAATGTGTTTTTTAAGTTGTATGTTTTTTATGGACATGGTCCAGCTTCATTGAGGAGGATCCCCAATGATGTGTTTTTGTAGGGTGAATTTTTAAGTGAGATAAATAAAAGTTGATTTTTAATTGACAAATCAGTTCAGCACCTGAACTAGTTAAAGGAAAACTATACCCCCCAAACAGGTAGGTCTCTATAAAAAGATATTGCATAAAACAGCTCATATGTAAAATCCTGCTTCATGTAAATAAACCATTTTCATAATAATATACTTTTCTAGTAGTATGTGCCATTGGGTAATCATAAATAGAAAATTGCCATTTTAAAAAATAAGGGTTGCCCCCTGGGATCGTAGGATTCACTGTACTCACAAACATACCAACAAACCATACTTGTTAGGTCACATGAGCCAATTAACAGACAGAGTTGTGTCTTTTGCTTCCACACTTCTTCCTGTTACAGTTAGAGTTGAAGTATTTCTGGTCAGGTGATCTAAAGTCAGACTCTCCATTAATGAGGGTTCTGGAAACTTACCTTTACCCTGGTAAGTCCCTGTCCCTTTACAAGGAAAAAAGCAGCAGAAATAAAGGCAGAGAATACAGATTGTATAGGTTAAAGTTATCAGTCTATAGTTTCTGTAGGGCACCATAAAGTATATTTGCAAATAAGTAATTATAAATCTTTGGTATATAAAATATTTTGGAGATCATTAGTAGAGTCTGCATGGCTATAAAACATACTAATGGCTAAGTACCGAACAAAATGTTTTTGCCTGGTAATGGCTCATTAAAGTGCACTTTGCAGCTAAAAGAATAATGATATGCTGTGTTTTTAACACTGTATATTATACCACAGAGTCTAATTAGGGAGTGTTTCGTGATGAGTAAATTAAAAATAAAATGTTTTTAAGAGACAGAAAACACTGGCAGGATTATGCTGCAATGCAGCTAATTGTACTGATATGAGCATAAGGATTTTGTTTAAAAATTTACACAAGGGCATATCCTAGGATATTGGTGGCAGCGGCATGCGCTGAAATGACTGAAATTTGCTGAAGCCTGATAAGTAGCTCAGACAGTAAAACAGCTAGAGCAGAACTACTAGAACCGATTCTTTACATGATCTGATCTTTAGTATTTTTTGGTCCCAAATTTGAGTTCATGAGATGCCAGTTAGGCAGATTATCTCAAACTATTTAACCTTTAAATATCACCTTTTTGTTCAATTTTTAAAAAAAGTTTTCAATCAGAATCCTACAAAACAACGATTGATGGCATTCACACAAAATGAACTTGCGGCTATACATGCTCCTAGCAACTTGGAGAACTTGTGGGGAGCAAAGAGTGCACCCAGGGGCGTAACTATAGAGGAAGCTGACCCTTCAGGGGGGGCCCAGGAATGTAAGTGGGTCCAGTGAGGCCCTAATTAATGAGCAATTTTAATATATCTTGGTAGAATACTGTAGGATACAAAATCTAACTACCACATTTGAAAGCCACCTTTGCCTGCAAGTTCTTGCATAAACACTTGCAGGAAAATTATATTTATGGAGCTGTTTTGGGTGCCCAATTTTTGGGATACTTAAAAATGCAGTGTGAAGAGCTGCTACAACTGTCCCATGCATCTTTGCTTAATAAAGGCTATGTGGTCAGTATGCTCAAAGTATTGTTGCTTAACTATAAAACTTTTGTCCAGAAGAAATAATGCATTTTTTAAGTGATTTCCTTTTTCTCTATAATAACAATACAGTGCCTTGTACTTGATCCCACTAAGATATAATTAATCCTCCACAAGACCATATCATCACTAGAGGGCAGATTTATCAAGGTTCGAATTTCGAGGGTTAAAAAACCCTCGAAGTAAAATCCTTGAATTTGAATATCGAATTCAAAGGATTTTAGCGCAAATGCTTCTATCGAAGATCGAATGATCGAAAAAAAATAAAATCGTTAGAAGGATTTTTATTCGACCAAAAAAACCTTAGAAAAGTGCTGGGGAAGGTCCCCATAGGCTAACATTGCACCTCGGTAGGTTTAAAGTGGCGACGTATGAAGTCAAAGTATTTTTTAAAGAGACAGTACTTAGATTATCGAATAGTCAAACGATTTTTACATCGAATCGATCAAATTTGAAATCAACCCGATTTCCATATCCTCTGCAATGAATAAACCTATAAATATATAGTGAAACCTCAATTTTACCTCTCCTGATTTTATGTTTCCCTGCACTTTACATTTTTTTGTGGTCCCCCCAATATATAATGCAGAATGCATTTCCCTGATTTTACATTTTCCCAAATTTTACATAATTTTTTTCTGGCCCCCTCAAAAACATAAAATGGTGGTTCTACTGTAGTAGTTTCCATCAAAGTAATATATATATAATAACAATACAGTGCCTTGTACTTGATCCCACTAAGATATAATTAATCCTCCACAATAGTGATGGGCGAATTTATTCGCCAGGCGCGAATTTTCGGCGAATCTGCGCGATTCGCCGCCAGCGAATAAATTCACGAAACACCCACGAAAATTAGTCAAAAACGAGACGCCGGCGCGATTTCACAAATTTTTCGCCGTTTCGCGAATTCGCCCATCACTACTCCACAAGACCATATCATCACTAGAGGGCAGATTTATCAAGGGTCGAATTTTGAGGGTTAAAAAACCCTCGAATTCGACCCTTCGAAGTAAAATCCTTGAATTTGAATTTCGAATTCAAAGGATTTCAGCGCAAAAGCTTCTATCGAACGATCGAATGATCGAAAAAAAATAAAATAGTTAGAATCTAACGATTCGGACGATTTTAAACGATCAATCGAAGGATTTTTATTCGACCAAAAAAACCTTAGAAAAGTGCTGGGGAAGGTCCCCATAGGCGAACATTGCACCTCGGTAGGTTTAAAGTGGCGACGTATGAAGTCAAAGTATTTTTTAAAGAGACAGTACTTAGATTATCGAATAGTCAACCGATTTTTACATCGAACCAATCGAATTTGACCAATTCGATGGTCGAAGTACCCCAAAAAAATACTTGAAATTCGAATTTTTTTCCATTCGAATTATTCACTCGAGCTTAGTAAATCTGCCCCTAAGTAATTTTACACAATTTTATTCAATCACATTTTTTTTATATTCAGATTTGTCAATAATTTTTTAATAATAAAAGAAATTTGTGTTTTTTTTAAATTGTGAGTTTATTTGAAGTAGAAAAAAAAACCTCTAAAACTATACAAATCCAAATGTTGCTAAATAGGCCTTTAAATGGTTAATTAAGAGTTACCTGAGGTCTGCATGGTGACATTTTATAAATCCTGAGAGACTTGACAATTAAGCAATGGTACGCTGCTTGCCATGCAAAGTTAATTATGATGTTGAGCTTTCATTCTTAAACAAGAGTACAACATCCAAGCTGCATATCCCTAAATTACCTTTGGGCTTCATATTGTTTTCTCAAGCATAACAATGAACTTTCCGTTATTTTGTCTTTCTGCTAGAATTGATGTACCCTGGGACTGTCACTTACTACAGTCAATAAAACCACATCAAATCATGTGATATTGTTTCTGTTGAGGATGAAAAACAACAAATGTCAGATTTAAGAATACATTTTACTGAACGGATTTTATCTTGTCCTTATTAAAATTCACAATGCCATAATAATGGCCCAGATCTTGGATGATCAGTGAACTAATTGGATTAATGTTAATGTCATAAATACAGTATTTACATACAGTAGCAAAAAAAATCTCATCTGCCATTTTGCAGTGAAAATTTTATTTTTTAAATCTGTGACTACAAAGAGAACCATGGGTTGTGGAAATAAAGTGAATACACAAATGGCCGTTACATAATCTACAAGCTAATATGCATTACAGATCTGCTCCATTATATTTCACTGGGACACACACAATCTGCTATATAATTGCAAATAAACAGAATATGTTAATAGATAAAAATGGAATGACTTCTTTCAAAATTGTGCCTGGCACATAGAGGCTTATTTATTCAAATTATATGTGTGCTTATTTGTAAAAGAACTTGATCAAATAAAAATGTGAAAAAAATTGAATGCACTGTATTTACTCATCATTTTCAATGGGTTTACTAACTCTCATAAAGATTAGAAAAACTCTAATTGAAAAAAAAACGTACATTTTGCCAAGCATGTCCTCCATTGACTTTTACATATTTATGTTTTTAATAAAATTAGAGTTTTGAAAACTCTCATTTGAATTTGTGAGTTTTAGAGCATAAAAAACTTCAAATTGCAATAAAATTTTACGGTTGAATGTTAAAAACTAAGCCCCAAAATCTCTGAATGAAATTGTTCTTGCTTTGTCTGCATTAGCTTCACCTTCCTAATTGGCCTTTTAATATATATGATCATTTTTATTTAATTGTCTTAACATGTACAAGGAAACTATGAATGATTATATATCAATTTTGCTCCCACCTTGTATTAAACAGCAAATCTAATTAGACATTTTTGTTTTGCTTGAGAACAGTGGGTTTAGTTTATACATTTCATTAATTAATTAGTTTACACAATTTTATTTTAACAGAAACTGACAGTAAACATATGCATTAACTGTGCAGGTTAATTATAAAAATATTGCGACCCACTATTATTAAATGGAAGGCTCTACTTGGAAAAGGTTATGTGCAAGAGAAGAGCACTAGACTGTGGCTTATATTGCATGAGATCTTAGCTGTGTTTCTGGATTCTGAATTCAAGTCCAGTACTTCATCCAGCTTCTTTTATGAGCTTGGTAATCAGCCTGGGAACTCGGCTGTAGCCCAAAGGTTCCTCCCAGTAGGAAGGGAGGTAGATAAAGACAGATGGGTGAGCTGAGTTTAGGTTTAGTCAGTACCCACTTGAGTTTTGTGAATGTATTGGACAATTTATTTTATCCATTAATTTTCTAGGTTCAGTTCTAGCATGAAATTATGACATTAATAGCATCTTTATTCAGTATCTGAGCTACATCAGGCTCTGAAATGAACATGACTTGACCAACAGTAATGTAGGAATCTGTCCCATTTCACTGTGCTGGAAAATTTGTGAAACCACAAAATTGAGGCAGTTTCTCAAAAATATTTACCAATGGCAAAATGAAGAATTTTACCATAAATCCATAACTTGCAAAAATGTTTGCTTGTAACTATTCACCAATGAGGAAAAATGAAGATACCTACCTGATTTTACATTTTCCCAAATTTTACAATTTTTTTCTGGCCTGCTCAAAAACATAAAATGGTGGTTCTACTGTAGTAGTTTCCATCAAAGTAATGTAGGAGCATAGGATTTACCCCACTGCATGTAAAAGTGGGTCATTCGTCTCCAGTACAAAACCAAGTGGAGCTGAGATCTAAATTAATGAAAATCTAGAAAAATGTGACGTGAAATGCTGTTTCAATGACTTTGGCCCATGAAACATCATTTTAATTATCAAGATATATTGAAATAAAATTCTTATGAAAGTTTACTAGAAGTCTTCAAAATCAGTGTAGAAGTGCGGTAGAGTTATTTGATAAGCTGTATGTAATACTGAGATTAGTGGCAGTGCTGGGTCACCTTTGTGTTTTTCTTGACCAGTTGATTTTTCATGATACAAAGTCTAAGCAATGGATTGTGATATTGCAGCATAAAGGAAAAAACTAATGTCAGTGGAATTCAAATCTAAGAAATCACTCATATAATAGACAAAAGTAGGCGTTTAATTATTTTGCATGTCATGCAGGACTTAGTGAGGTTGATCATTTTAATTAACAGATGTAAGATGTTTTTACTACCTAACTAGTGGAGTTGATGAAATTATTGGACATTTTCACACTTCACCAACGCTTTCTAACGCAGACGTCAAAGCTCTAAGGGCAGCCCACACTCAAACCTTCAATTAATCTTTGCTGGAAAAGTTTGCATATTTACTTGGCATATATTTAGAAAGACTTAATAAATCTCCGAAATTGGTTTCTGACAGCAGTCAAAGTGCAGTTATTAACTATCTAAACTAAGCAACAGGGATATAGAGTGGATGAGTCATTAGTCATTTAGCTGTTGTTTTTCAATCCAATTGGCAATGAAAACCACCCCAGATGTTTTAACAAATGTTTGTGTGTCTGTGCCTGTGTGTTGTGTGAGCTGGGTGTGTTTGAAAGAAAATTCACCACCTTAAATAATAAGAAATTAAAATAGTTTTTCCTAATGATCAAAACAGCCTTATATGTTAGGCATATCATTTTAAGTTGGGAATATCAGGGAAAGATATTTGACTGTATAGCCAACTTCAGAAAATTCACCATTATTTGGAAATTGGTATTGTTCACAAGGCACCAAAACTCCCACAGAAATGTATATAGTTCCATTTGCAATGAGAGTACAGGTATGGGACCTGTTATCCAGAATGCTCGGGACCTGGGGTTTTCCGGATAACGGATCTTTCCGTAATTTGGGTCTTCATGCCTTAAGTCTACTGGAAATTCATTTAAACATTAAATAAACACAATAGGCTGGTTTTGCTTTCAATAAGGATGAATTATATCTTAGTTTGGATCAAGAACAAGCTACTGTTTTATTATTACCGAGAAAAAGGAAATCATTTTTAAAAATGTGGATTATTTGGATAAAATAGAGTCTATGGGAGACAGCCATTCCGTAATTCGGAGCTTTCTGGATATCGGGTTTCCAGATAAGGGATCCTATACCTGTATTTGATATTTATTTCATATACTTTATTTTCTCCCCAAAAACACCCAGAAAAATAAATTTTAAGTAAAACAACATTTTTGATCCATTGGTTGCATCATATGCCTCCCAGCCAACACATGAATTGCCTAAACCATGCATTAGTTGTACAGGTATGGGATCTGTTATTCGGAAACCTGTTATCCAGAAAGCTCCAAATTTCAGGAAGGCCATCTCCCATAGACTCCGTTTTAATCAAATAATTCACATTTTAAAAATGATGGGGGGATAGGTACAGTATTGATATCAGGAGATCCATATGCATACAAAAAAGTAGAAGGTGGAAAAAGCTATAGGGTAACAATGGCTTTATTTAGGTAAATGCAACAGAGAATCCACTTAAGGAAGCAGATACTACAGGAAAAGAAATCATTAGATACTGAATGTGGAAAATCAGGGACACTGAACTATAAGTGGAAACTTGACAGCACTGTAGTAAATCCAAAATTTTAATCACAAAAGAGAAACAGGAGATGGATGGCAAAAACGAAATGTTTTATTTTTTTTTTTTTTAACATCATACACTATGTAACTATTTATGCAATTATGAGGCACGTTTAGCATATATATATATATATATATATATATATATATATATATATATATATATATATATATATATATATATATATTTGTGGGAGCACTTACCGGTATCAAAATTGTCTCCCATCCCAGTTTTCACATCATTCTTTAGAAGCCCATATTTCTCTGCTATTGAAAGCTAATAAGAACCCCGATGACCCTGGCAATTACAGACCTATTTCATTGCTAAATGTGGATGTCAAATTCTTAGCCAAAATAGTTGCTACTAGAATGCAAGCAGTCCTCGGTCGGTTGATCGGCCTCGATCAAGCAGGCTTTGTCCCTGGTAGGGAAACCAGAGATAATACCAACAAACTAATTCATATTCTTCACCATGCAAAACTCAAGAAAATTCCTATTATGCTATTGTCGACGGATGCCGAAAAGGCCTTCGACAGGGTTTGCTGGGAATATATGTTCAGTTGCCTACAGAGATTTGGGTTCGGGGACCGTCTTTGCAAATGGATACGTTCTCTTTACAATGGCCCTATAGCCAGAGTAAGAGTAAATGGAACACTCTCTGATTACATTAGTATTAAAAATGGGACTGGCCAGGGTTGTCCCCTATCACCCACTTTGTTTATCCTGGCCCTTGAACCCTTCCTTTCACAGATCCGTCACAATCTGGATATTTCAGGAGTCACTGTTAGACAGAAACATTACAAAGTGGCCGCATATGCAGATGAACTCCTTTTTTTTTTAACTAATCCGCTTATTACGATTCCGAACCTGAATCACCTATTTGACATATTTGGTAAAGTTAGCAATTTCAAAGTGAACTATAATAAATCGGTGGCGTTAAACATCTCCCTTTCTCCACACACTCTGCAGGGACTCTCCCAAAAATTTCCATATAGCTGGGCAAACAGACAATTCACTTATCTGGGCATAATTATTACTAAGGATTATGACGATTGGGTAGACGGGAACTGTAAGGTGCTTATCTCCAAGGTAAAACAGGACTTGCAAAATTGGTCCAAACAGTATCTATCATGGTTAGGTAGAATAAATGTCATAAAAATGAATGTTATGCCACGCCTGCTATATGTGTTTCAGTGCATCCCTCTTTCGTATTCCGACAAGTGGTTAAAAACCTTTCAGTCTTTGATAATCCGATTTATTTGGCAGGGGCGACCACCCAGGATTAAGACCTCTACGTTATATCGCAGCAAGTTCGAAGGCGGGTTGGCCCTTCCTGATTGTGCGCGATATTTGAAGGCTGCTCAATTATCAAGGATAATTGATTGGTCTCATCACTTAGATAATAAGGATTGGGTAGAGATTGAGCAGCAGTCCACAGCCACGCACTTGATTCATTTACCTTGGATAGATAAGATCCATCGGAGGATTCTACATGAATCCCATCCATTACTAAAAAGCACATTGATCACATGGGACTCAGTGAAGGGGAATTTTAAGTTCACCTCATTTCCCTCTCCACTTACCCCTATCGCTAATAACCCGGCATTTCCTCCGGCTTTGCATCCTAATGCCTTTAAAGATTGGTTAGTAGATGACCACTTACAATTTATACATATTATGGACAAGACTCAGTTAGCCGACCTTATCACCCTCAGACAGTCCAGGCCTGACAATGTTCTGCATGACTTTCAATATTATCAACTCAAACATTTTTACAAATACAATGGTGGTAGTAATAATTTGGGGAGACCACTTACCTCTTTCGAGACCCTCTGCCACAGCGAAACTCCCCCGAAACGGATAATTTCTATGATATATGACATGCAAAAGCTAGGAGGTGGGAAGAAACAATTACCCTTTATTAGGGCCTGGGAATTGGTTCTGGGTCTAGATCTCTCGGAAGAAGATCTCACTAATGGTGTTGCTAATTTGTTATTTAGCTCCAGGTGTTGTAAAATACAGGAATTGAATTATAAGTTACTGAGTAGATGGTACTATACTCCGCATAAATTGAAATTGATTTATCCGGCCACGAGCGATATGTGCTGGAGATGCAAAGGCGATACTGGCACTCTCCTTCATGTTTTTTGGTCCTGCCCGGATCTTCACAGCTACTGGTCTGGAATTCTCCAGCTCAGTTCGCAGGCATTAGGTCGACAGATACCCCATACCCCGGAACGGATTCTGTTGTTTTGGGTTAGGGACCCCATGGCGGACGTTTCGGATTGGGCTCTAGAAAGGCACTTACTTAACGCAGCCAAGATACTTATCCCACGATTATGGAAATCCCCTCTGGCCCCTACTTTGAAAGATTGGGTCGGGAAAGTAAATGAGGTTCGCGAAATTTGAGGAACTTTCTTCCTCTACGGAAAAACAACTTACCAATTTTAGGAACACTTGGGTACGCTGGTTTTTGTTCAGGGAGACCGCGGAATACAAGCGAATACTGGGCTCTTAGCTGTTCAGCATATCTGGTTATGTTTGTAAGTACTGCATGTCTAGAGATGTGTGATTTTAACTTTGTTATGCTATGTGTATTGGATATTCCCTCCCCTTCCCTCCCCCCCCTTTTTCTTTCTGTACCCCTATCCTTGCCTTTTGAAACTTTAATAAAAATCTATTATACGAAAAAAAAAAAAAAATTGTCTCCCATGTGCATCACATTCACTGCGATCCCAGCAGTTACACGTAGCAGATACAATAATCAAAAGATGGAGCACCAGAGAGATCCGTTTAGAAAATGAAGTTTCTTCCATCATCATTAAAAATATTGCATGCCTCTATCGTCCCATGGGCTGCACGCTTAACACATTTCGTGGCTACCTGCCTTTTCCTCAATATTTTTAATGATGATGGAATAACTTCACTTTTTAAATGGACTTCAATCTCTCTGCTGCTCCATCTTTTGATTATTGTATCCACAATTATGAGGCAACTATAGTCCCAAGCAGAAATGCCAGAGCACTAGGGGGTGCAAAAGAATGTCGCCTAGTGCTTATATAGAGAACGCTCCTGTCTGAGTCATGGTTGCACCTTGCACCCATATAGATGGGCACAGACCAATCCTGTCCTTTCCTCCTCTCCTGCCATAGGCGCCCATCATTAGTCCCTAACTTGGTTTTTACAACCCAAATCAGATTAAATGGATTAGACCAGTGTGACATACCATATAGTAGCCACATCGAGCCACTGTTGAAGTAGAATGCTATCATATTAAGAAGACTGAATTCTATGCCTTCAACCCTTATTAAACAAAAATGAGCCTAGGAACAGAGATTTCTAGATACTGCTAAATCTAACCTATTATCTGCACTGAAAATAGTGAGGTTTACCCTTCCTCTGCCCTTAGCGATTAACACCTATCTCTATAAGATTACCAACCTCACCTGCAGAGTTGGTGCAGGGTTTGACACAAAAATGGATATAAACTTGCTCCCACAATAATACACTATTATTATGACTATTATATTGTCCCTATTAATTGTGTCTCTATTGAGGCATTAAGTACTGGGTTGCCTTTGCATAATGTTCCTCTGCACAATTTATTTGTGGCAACTTGGAAAATGGAGTACATGTAGGCTAATGTCCATGCTCTGTCCACATGATGCCCATAATGACGTTAACACAACTGCACTTTTATTGCAATTCTAATGATGCCTAATACTTAATGAGCTGGTTAATCCTATAATGCTGATGCACTGAGTTTGTCCCTCAAATACAGAAACACACAGTAGAACAAGACTTGGCCTGCTTGGCTATCTAATCTTACTGTTCCCAGTCTGAAAGAAATCATCTTACTGTATGCTCAGGATATTTCCTCATCTATCCTACATTTTTCATAAAGAGAAGTAATGTGTTAATCGGCTTTAGTGCAAATAAATAACATTACCATCAGTTTTGGCCTTTTCTATGCCAAATCCATTAATCTTTTTTTTTTTACTATAAAATCCAAATTTTTAGCGGAAAAAAAAAAAAATATATATATATATATCTTGATCTGCACTGGGTTTAGTGAAACAATCTGAAGATTTTGCGGAAAATCCGAAAATCTGAATTTTCTCACACATTTTTGGGGTTTTTCCCCCACACAGGAAATTTTCGGGAAAATGTATTGATAAATAAGGGGAAAAAACCTGGTCAGAGTAGATTTCAGAAAATAATGAGATAACTTCGGACTTTGATAAATGGGACTCCCCATGTTCCTGTTCATTTGCAAGATCTTCGTGTATGTATTAAACAGCATGGGTCTGGTCTGCTGCAGTCTGTATAAGAAAAGCAAAGATCTACAGCAGTTATCGTGGAAAACAATTGCGCACGTTACTGTGTTGTCTAATTTAAAATAATTCTCAGTTATGTTCATGATCAACCTACCTTTCATAAAATGAATTAAAACTTGTGTATGGGTATGATTAACATGTTAAAGGGAAAAAATCATCAGCATTTTACAGTAAAGAAAAATATGGAATCTTACACAGAGAACACATTTACTAAGCCTTCATTTCTACATGAACAGATAGTAATTTGTATTTAATATTTCCAAAATGTAAGAGTCATTTTGGAAATATTATCTATTTATTGCATGTGCTTTCACCTTTTTGCAAAGACCTAATCACCAGAGACGAAACAAAAGTCAATTGAAGTTAACATTTTCGGTAGTGTACAAGGAATAAATCCCTTTGAACAAGGGTTGGTTAATTGGCTGTTTTATTACTCTGTTCTTTTCACAAGATTATTATCTGTTAAATGAGCTGTGCTACAATAACTAGTGACATTACACAGAGAGGTGTCAGCTGTAGCAATTTTGTTTCTTAAGTATCCCCTTAGAAAGTATAGTATATCTGAGAGTACAAAAAATTAAAAGACATGATTAACATGACATATAAATATTTTCTATGTATGTATATGTTTATTTACCACCATTTGTAGAAATGGTTCTGTTCAGTCTTACATTTAAAAAATTAGAAGGGCTCATTTATTAAGCACAACCACAGTTGAGGTTGCACAACAATCCTTGCACTTGCATGTTTGGGCATAAAGCACCAATGCACTCCCCCAGTTTGTTAGAAGTATTGCATATGGTACGCTTATTGATGCAGAGTGTAACTGAAATAGATAATGTTTCAGTGGGTCAAACCTGTTGTAGAACCTTTCTACAGAGAGAACACACCCGACTTTGATATGGTGTATCATCATACTGACTTTATGCTTTCATTTCACTGTGACTTTATTTTCTGTGTTTGGAATTCATGAACATTATGACCATGTAATGTTTATTTTTTTATCTATTTACTTTTATTAATTTGAAACATTTTGTTCAAACTGATTTGGTTTTGTTATTTTAGACGTATGCACCACTAGCTTAAACAAAGAGATAATTTCTTGTTGGTACAAGACAAAAGTAGCATTTACCCCCTTTAGCTACACATCCCTTATCCCCGTATGTTCTTAAAAAGTGTGGTATTTAGGCATGGAATTATATGCCAATAGAGCATTCAGCCAAAGATTGTCCCCAGAATACTGTTCATTATCATTACTTCTTAATATGGAGATCCAGGAATCACCACCATAACATCACCCGGACTGCTTAAGGGAAGACTTCAGAAAGTTAAATCAGAGAATTGTTTGCTCTATTTTTGTACTACTCGTTTCTAACTACAAAGGAGAAACACATTCCCTGAATTTCTCCATCGGTAGTGATTGCATTATTGTTCAAGTATTTGCTCCCTACTTATTCTTAAAATGGAAAATTCTGCTACACCTATAAAGTGTTTGCATGGAAACAGTGACATCAGTTATACTGCCATGTGCTTTATTCAGCTCGGCTGACTGCTCTGTCTTCTGGCCTGGCTGGATGGGATTCTTATTCTGGTAAATTACAGTCCCTTGGGGACTGGAGAAGTAATCAACATAACAGAGGAAGGAGTAATTTCACAGAGTGGTGTACTGTACATGTCCAAATGACAAATTAAACTGCAGCATAGTCAAGGCAGATTTACTCTAGGTCCCTCATATTGGCCATTTTCGTAACTTTAAAATGTTGTTAAAGAAATAAAGAGTACGTACACAAATAGATCTTTAACAATTCAAAGCAAAAAAACTGATTTAGACTTACATATTCTAAATTCTGATTCAGTGGATGGATTTAACAAATAGTACAGAGGGTTTCATAATTTACAAGTAGTACTGAATTTCCTGGAATAAGAACAGGAGTTCAGAGAAATTCAGTGCTGTCACTTTTCTGGAAAGAAATGCCAGCCTTTCTTTCTGTTATACTTCTTTGTATTGAGAGCATTGGCTTCAAGCATAATTTTTACCGGCTAGGTGACAAATCATAAGTAGTCTGTAATACTGTCACTTTTCTTTGTCATAATATATGTACAGTAATCACAATATGTAATGGATACAGAAGATAATGCAATGACAATTATTGGCTGCAAATGTCTAATAAAAAGGTCTAAATGAACTTTGGAAATGTTAAAGGAAATGTATTAACAGGAAAAAAATATCTTCTTGCTCTAAATCCAAGTTATGAAACTGTCAGACAGTTGAGCTCTGCTTCTGGAAAGGTGGTTTTCAGTTCTGGAATGTCAGGTTTGATTTCCAGTTAGGACCTGGAACTCACCAGTTTGGAATGCTGGGTTCTACAGTAGAAGCTGTCCAAAACAAATCACATCAGGTGTTGGAATGTTGGGTTCTACAGTAGAAGCTGTCCACAGCTAAACACATCAGGTGTAACATCTCTTCTGGTCGCAGCAGGGAGTGGGTGTACAGGTAGAACATATGGGAGAGGGAGATGCTTGCAGAACCCATCTCTTTGTATTGCAAAGGTTCCCCTCCACAATCTCAACCATAACACTGGAGAAAGTGATTGTTTGATATGTGCTCAGATGTGTGATTAATAAAAAGAAATACCCTGGAGTTGATATCGTTATGTTGTTTTGAAATCAGGAACCTTGTAAATTGCTAATCCCACCAAAGAGAAGCGAAGCCACACACTGAATTTTATGTAAACACCATTGTACCTTGCTTTCATTTATTCTACCTTTTGAAGAAAGCACTATAAGCACCTTGTTTTATTTCTATAGTTCTTTAGTTCAAGACTCACAGACAAACTATTGCAACACCCTGGCGACTGCACTGAATATGAACAATATTGTGCTCGATTTTGTTACTTGTTTTTTTTCATAGTCTGTGGCACTGATCTATAATTTTATCTTGATTTGGTGATCCAGTGGAGGAACTGCGAAAAAGAGCAGCAAAGAAAAAAAAGTCTGAGCTTTACTTTTACTTTAATCTTGCAAACTTAGTTTGTTTTGCAATTTTAACTTTCTTATACACTGGGTTCTACAGTGTTCAAACATCAGCTCTGCCTATGAAATATTGAGTTCTAGAAAGTCAAGGTTCAGACTGTTGGCATAATCTTCCAGAATGTTGAGTTCTGTATTGTCTGGGTTCTGGAATGTTGAATTTAAGAATGCCTGGTTATGTTTCCAGAATGTTTGGTTCCAGATTATTGGGTCCTGAGAATACTGGATTTTGATTCTAGTATGTTTGTCTCCTAATAGTTGGTTTTGGAATGTATGATTCTGTTACTGGAATTTTGGCTATGGAACGTTGGGCTCCAGTATGTTGATTCTGACATTTTAGGTTCTTCTTTTATTATGTTGGGTTCTATATTATTTGTTTTTGGAATATCAGGTTCTGCAAAATCAAGACAATCCATTCCAGTGGTCCAGTTTGCATAATGAAGCTCACTTTCCCAGGAGAGGACAGTCAGCAGGGTTTAGTGAGAAGCCATCCTGTATGGTGAGGACCAGTGAATGAGGAAAAGTCTTGAATGCAAGTTGTTAAAACGCTAATGAACTTTATGTCTGTCTTTATGCTCCTGATCCTATATTTACCTGCCTACCATAGCTAATATCCCCCAAAATTATGTGTACAGACAGCCAGCTTGTCACTATATATATATTATATATTTATATGTATAATGAAACATTGCTCATTTCTCAACATCAGGCTTTTGCAAATCAATACGAATTATCTACTATAGGGTCCTAAGGCAGTACTAGGAAAATCAATAGCAAGAAAGACAGTGGCCTCACATAAGCAGTCAAAGTTGTTTATAGTTCTAGCCCACAACCTAACCTCACATCAACTTTAAAACTCCTATGATGAAGGCAGTACTGTTCTACCGAAAATCATGTTGAAGTAAATAATAAATAGTCATTCAGAGTCAACATAATTTATGGTAAACCTAACCTCAAAACGCCATGAGAAATGGACCTTTATGCCTGGCGACAACCAATGCCTTTCAGCACCTCTTAGATTTCACTATTATTTCTTTAAATAGAGGATATGAAAAACTGATTTCTTTTAATAAGTTAACAGTTAAAAGCACTAGAAACACAACGCGTCCTTGTAGCTGTTGCCTCAGAATTGGGCACATTCCAGTTGTTTCTTTCATTTGTAGAAAAAGCTGTATTATTTATGCATTCAAGTTCTTTGGAACAAATGTGTGTGGCTAATGAAGATACACCTTTGGTGGGTGTTTGACTTCTGACTAAGGTTACTTTAAATGATCTTCATGAAAGTCTCTGTGTAGTCTGGATGGCACTTAAGGAGCATTTTGTAAGAAATATTGCAAACTAAGGCGAGACCATTGGAAAAATAACGAAATAATGAAAAGTTTATCGGTATATCAGTATAATATAGTATAATATATTCCAAAATTTTAAATACATGTAGGCTTTTTATCATAGTGGCCTTTTCCTAATGTCACGTTTCTCAAATGCACCATAAAGGTACAGGGAGCACATACCACTGATGTATTAAAGGCAACTATCCATCTAAACAGTACTTCAACACATATGGGCAAATTCACTAACAGGCAAATTTTCGCCAGTGTCAGCTTCGCACCCATTGCACCACTTCGCCAGGTGCAAATACATTATGAATATGCTAATTCACTGGAATGCAACGAATGCAAGTGACTTTTCGCTAGCATTACATTGGCTGTGAAAGAATTTCATAGTGAAGATGTGCTAGTGTTCATTTGTGCCTATGAAACTTCGCTAGTGATCTTGCACTTAGGTCAATTTGCATAGGGAGGGAAATTTAAAGTTTTATGGACGTCTTTATTATAAATGTTGCTGCAAATGGTTTAAGTTACCGGTTTATATTACACATGTCCAGGGAACCTTAATAAAGACAAGAGAGTTAATATAATGCCCTACACATGAGCCCACTGTAAAATATGTTAGGAAATGTCTGGAAAAAACTGGTTCCCCAAAAAAAGTTTGTTAGGACTTTTGCAGGCAATCACGCTGAAAAAAGGAAAATATGCCAGAGTTTTTGGAACCTTAATGCATTTTTGTCTCATATGATATGATGTAAGTGACAGAAGATTGAGGAAGATTTAGCTCCTTTAGTCTGAGGAGGCAAAGGCAACTCTGGCGAAAGACTTTAAGTTCTAGTAAAATCTGAATTTTAGTGAATCTGCGGAGTAACTTCAGTTCGCCAGAGCGATAAGTCGTCTGGCCATAGAGTGCGAATGACCACTAGAGACTAACGTCTGTTTCACTAGCAAAAAGTCACATAGCCGTAGAGAATGGGACTTCACCACCAATTAGATAGTCCACCAATGTTTCAATACAGCAAATCGCAACTTAACTCTATAAGTAAAGTTAAAAGACAATATTCATTCACCACCATGCAGTATGTCAATTAAAAACATTTAAAACAAGCAGCGCTGCATTGGAAATGAGGGATCCCTCGCCATTAGGTATGTGCTCATTCAGCAATTCAAACGAATCACACGTGAGAAATAAGCAGACTTGAAGTAAATACCACGTATACGCCACTGCAGATGGTCTTATTTGTGTACAGTCAATAAATGAGCATGCATGTGAAAACGGGAAAAATCCAGATATTGAGGAGGGCACTGTTCCTACCCCATAGCCTTTATGTAGAAATGAAGATTGCAGAGGCAGGAACAGTAAAGAGTAAGTTGAAAAACAGTACATAATTTATTATATGAGATGAAGCTTATATTACATTTTTGTATTTGTGATAGTTCCTAAAAAGAAATATTGACAAAAAGTGTAGATTATAATGTCAGGTTAAATTACATTCATCCTCTGTGTTTAGTTAATTGACACAAGTATAACAAGCCTATAAAAGGAAATATGTTATCATGGTAATTGTAATAAAGTTCTTGATTAAAATACTTAGCAACTGTAAAACATATACAGTACCTTTTAAATATGAGTGCTTAAACAAACAAAAGGTAAATATCAAAAGGTTTATATCACCTGGAGAGAAAGCTAATTGTGATTGTAGTCTTATACTAAAGAAACAAAATGAATCTGCATTATATAAAGAACCATCAAAATGATATAGTTGCTGTGGTACTATTGCCTTATGCAAATAAATTATTCATTTCCGAATTCCTATGGAACACAAAGCAAAGAAATAATATAGAAAAGAAATCTTCCGCCATATGTGAATGTTTAATATTTTGTAATGCACATGCCGTATCTCTGTAATCAAATCTGGTCTGAAGTGAAAAGGGATTTGATGTACTATGCATCTGTAGTTTCCTTTTATGGAAGAGGCTGTAATAAAACAATCATTTAAAGTCTGCAGTAAAATACTACCATTGCAGACATTACCTTAGATAACCTCTCCCTACACAGAGCTATATTACTCGTTTTCCAAATCATACAAATTACTCTCAAAACCACACATGGAACGATTCCAAAGTGAAATTCTTGGCCCGCTTCATCATACTGCTTCTTGGTCTCTTGCCAGTTCTCTTTCCTAGTGCTTTTTCGGGTAGCTTTTAAAAAATGTTTACACATGTCATATCAAACCCTGGCACTAATTGTGTTTCCTCTGTAGTCATAGTGGCTGGCAGTTACTATGAAGGTATCGGGAATTAGCAACCATGTTTAGGTCCAATAATACCTCCAATCATCATGTTCATGTGTCATTTTTAATAATTGTTGGCTGTGGTATTATTTGAATTCCTTCTTAAAGTGCACAACATCTGCAGTTGAGGCCAGACAGACTACATTAAACATAAAATATTAAATAAGAAAAAGGTGCAACCTCACAGTTTTTAAGATGGGAATTTATAGGATGCTAAAAGGATATTACAGGGAGCTCTATAGAGGCTTAGTCTAAGGCAAATGTAAACACCACATGTTGGACCTCACAGCATCTTTGAGTCTAAATGACCCATCCTTTGCATGATCTCAATGAACAGAGGACAGATTGTTATTACATTTTTCTACTTTTTCTATAAACCTTTTAATTAACTCGATATTCAAATCTGTATTCATATTTAAATAATGCTAAAGTGTATTAAGTCAGTTTGACTTGCTCCATCTCTATTCAGATAAAAAGTTCTCCTCTTGGATTTCTGCAGCAGGAAATCACAGTAGCAAGGAGTTTGGTCCCAAACCTGTTTCTGCTGCTGCAATAATTTTATAATCTATCTGCCTTTGGAAATATATTTCTTCAGGTATGAGAACATCAGTATCTTTTGAATAACCTCTAATTCACCAAGTTACCTAATAAATTTGGGTTGAAAAAAGACAAAAGTCCATAAAATTCTTCCCTTCTAAATGACCTCCAAGGCACATGTTTCACAAACGTAAATAGACCTATCTGCACAATCAAATATTTAAATTATATATACACAAATACGTATGCTAAACTAGCTGAGGTTCTCAAGACTACTACACATCTTAAAATCTAAGCATTTACAAGTTAAAATGCTTGGGTAGCTGGCTGAACAAAGCTAATAATTGAGTGACTGCTATAGGTAACTGCACAGGTACAAATTACCTAGTGTTGGTGTCTTATTATTATAGACAGCAACCAGGGGCGATTCTTGCTATTATGCCGCCTGAGGCGACCTTCTTTCGCGGCCCCCACCCCTCCCCACGGCACTAACCTTTACAGCGCCGGAGAGGGCAGGGGCAGTCCGCGATGCATAGTGCAGAGAGCGCAATAGTTACCAGGAGCGGCATTTTTGGCGCCCCTGGCAACCAGGGGGGCGCTGCTGCCTGAGGCGAGTGTCTCAACTCGCCTCATTGGTGGAGCGCCCCTGACAGCAACAGACTCGGTGGTCTGGGGTCCACCAGTCTGAGGTCTGCAGCCATGAATTACACCCAGTGCCACATACCTTTTCACGTAGCTTTGTCTTTTTGTGGCCACAATCAGAGCCAGGGGGAGGTCAGACGTCAGTTCCCAGCGGGTCTGTGTGGCCAACCAAGTTTATTCTCAGTCTGCCATCGGCCCTTTCTTACCCTGATTAAAAAGGAAAAGAGAAGCAGTCAAAACAATATCCTATGTCCAATGGCATTGCCAGATTTCCATCTTTCCACATGAGAGACCCTATTCATACTTGTATGCCCTGTAATTGCTAAAAATAAAACATTGCTAGATTATTAAGGTTTTTTTTTTAAATTGTTCCTAGATCATAGCACTTCTGTATTAAAGGCAGGAGGGCTGCATTTTCATTTCATTTTGCCAAATATCTGCAGGTAGTATGGTATTTTCTTTTTTCATCTGTTATTTTTTACTTACCTAAGGCACACTGATGCATTTCTTCTCAACCAGTAGTCATCTTATGCTAAAATGCTAAAATGAGAGGGCAAGGCCCGGATTTATGGAAAGGCCACCAAGGACCGGGCCTAGGGCAGAGGGATTTTAGGAGGCAGCATGCTGCCCAACCACACCCACATTGGTTCAGAAACATTGGGAATGCACAAGAGATAAGATAGCTTTTTAAAATCCCTATTGCTGCTGCCCGATGATGAAAATTTGAGCAAATAAAACGGAGGGGACAGGGTCAACAAACATCAGCGGGCCTGGGGGTGCCTGCTATGTAAATCCGGCCTTGGAGAGGGCATTCATAGTAGCTGATACTATCAAATTACAATTTTGATTCACCTTACTTTCATCGTACTGGTGATACCTTTATGATTTTGACCACATTAGTAGGGCTAATTCTCAACCACACCCACATTTGTGGTCTTGCATAAATGGATGCAGTTGTGGCTTGTAGTGACACTTGCATCCAATAACACCCCTTTTGTCTCCCAATAGTTGTGTTCAGCACCAGTGAGTCAGTCTCGCCTCATGTTGACATAGAGGAACCCTGGAGATACCACCAGTTCAGTTGAAAGGTGGGTTTTAAGTAATTGTTTAAAGGATTGTAGGTTCTTATAGTGTCCAGTGAGACAGGGGAGGTTCCAAAGAATGAATGCGCAACATTTGAAAAGTCTTAACTGTGGGACTGTGAAGAAGTAATGATGTGGTATCATGATATGACAAGTGGAACATGTTTGGTGAACAAACGTCGCGTCAATGATTTTGTAAGTATTTGAATGTTGGAGTGAATGAGAGAGCACAGTCAAAAGTGACTCCTAGGAGCAAATTCACTAAGATTCCTAGTTGCTCCAGCGTCCGCTTCTCCGCACTATGCCAGGCGTATTTTCGCCAGTGCTACGCAAATTCAATAAATCCGAAGTTGCGCTCAGGGGAAGCGTAAGGTTGCGAAGTTGCGCTAGCGTTAATTCGCGAAGCAAAGCGAAGTTACGCTAGCGATGCTTAATTTGCATACGGCGCAAAATTGAAGTTACAATGGAGGTAAATGTAGCATCACTACACAAGCCTGGGAAACCTTCAAAACAGCAAATAAAATTTTTATTTTGCCCTACACATGTGCCCACTGTATAGTTAAGGTGCCATGAGTTAGGAAATGTAGGGGGGAAGGAGGGTAGCCCCAAAAAAAATGTCGATCTTTTTCAGCCTATCACCCATAAAAAAAGAAAAAACGCCAGCGTTTTTTGGGACTTAGAAAAATGTTTAACTTTTTTTGAAGCAATCCCTATCTACTCTATTGCACTTCGCCTGGTCTGAGGTGGCGAAGGAAGTCTGGCGTAAAAGGTAGCGTTCAGAAAAATGCGCGCGTCAGTGAATTTGCGTAGTTACGTCCGTTGCGCAAATTCTCCAGGCGTAAGGGTGCGAAGTAACACTAGCGAATTTACGCCAGCGTCCGTTAGTGAATCGGCGAATTAACAAAAATGCGCTACGCTAGCGAATTAACGCTAGCGTTAGGCCCTTCGTCCTTTAGTGAATTTGCCCCCTAAAGAGAGTAGAATAAGTTTGTTTTATGTCAGACAGGAAAACAGAAGTGAAATTATGTACGAAAAGTCCCAAGACTACTGCAAGTTTAAAGGTACACTGGTCTTTGTATTGGCTCCCTGAAATGAATAAAATACAAGAAAATGATCTGCACACTGTCTTAGCTGTTATTTTCAGGTCTAGGTCATACATTATTAAATACATGAGCTCATACATTATGCAATTTAAGCTTGAGGCGCTCAAAATATATTATTATATTTTTTATTGTATGATTATTAGCTAAACCATAATTCCCAATATTTGAAAATCAGAAAGAGGGAGAAAATATTTGACCATGCCCATTTTGTGGCCACACCTTCTAAATACCATGTCCATTTTACAAAATTTAGAAGGTTATGGAAAGTGTGAACACATTTCTGGGGGCCATTTTTTATGTGTTATTATAGTTTTGCTAATAAAGGTCAATTGCCCTTTAAGCTGTAAGTCTCAGTACTCCCAAGAGACCTGCTTATCTTAAAGGACCAGTAATGTCAAAATGTTTTTTTTTTTTTTATAAAATGTTTGTATATAACGAAAAAAACCACCAAGACATATTTAACTTTAAAATCGCAAAGTCTTTATTAAAAGAACCAAAACTTACCAAAACTCCTCTTCAGAAAAGGCGACAGGGCGACGAACCATCCCACGGCGCTCGATTTCTCCTCCCTGCCTTCTATAGGAGATAGCCAGGGAGGAGAAATCAAGGGACTTGTTTCGAAGAAACACAACCCTTTCTTCTTCAGAAAATTTACATTTATTTTATTATATTGGACGACATTGATTATCTTTAGACTGATCACAATTAGTAGTGGGATTAGAAGTATTCTAATTTATTGTGTGCTTGTTTTAGCTACTATTTGTTAGAATAGTCATTTTGGAAACCCATGTCCAGAGTTCTCCTACAATGAATATCTGTCTACCAAAAACTATTTTTGAGAGAAATTAAATGGTGATAAATAAGGCATGTCATCTTAAAGATCTCTTCTCTTGAATCTGTTTACGTATCACCTGTTCATTTGTATTCCAGTAATAACAATCGTGTATCAGAGAATGCATTCTGTACTTTTTCCTCTGACTACATCAACTGCTTTTGATCCAAGCAGGTGCATGCTTTAAACTGATTTTATCATTTGAACAGCTGGTTAGAAATTCTAAGTAAGCCAAGGATACAAACAGGTGTGACATAATTTACCGAAATGAAAAGAGAACACCTGCACAAATTGATCTAATAAGAAATTCTCTCTCTAAAATGAATTGTGTGTTTATAATTTAAAAGCTTAAGAAAAAAAGTAGGCTAGAAATGCTGCACATTACTTTTTGGGATTCTGTATAGGGATGTCGCGGACTGTTCGCCGGCGAACTTGTTCGCGCGAACATCGGCTGTTCGCGTCCGCCGCAAGTTCGCGAACGTCGCGCGACGTTCGCCATTTTGGGTTCGCCTTACCTGTCGCTTTTTTTTTACCTCTCACCCCAGACCAGCAGATACATGGCAGCCAATCAGGAAGCTCTCCCTCCTGGACCACCCCCACACCCCCTGGACCACTCCCCTTCCATATATAAACTGAAGCCCTGCAGCGTTTTTTCATTCTGCCTGTGTGTGCTTGGAAGAGCTAGTGTAGGGAGAGAGCTGCTAGTGATTTCACTGATTTGAGGGACAGTTGATAGTAAGTTTGCTGGCTAGTAATCTACTTGATACTGCTCTGTATTGGAGGGACAGAAGTCTGCAGGGATTTGAGGGACATTTTAGGGTAGCTTTGCTGGCTAGTAATCTACCTTCTACTGCAGTGCTCTGTATGTAGCTGCCTGCTGTGGGCACTGATCTCTTCTGATCTCATCTGCTGACTGCTGTAATAACCCAATAGTCCTTGTAAGGACTGCTTTTATTTTCTTTTTTGTTGTTTTACTTTGCTACTTTAACAGCCAAGTGCTATTAGTCTAGCAGTGTTGGGGAGTGGGGACTGGTGTGCTACTGTGCTGCTCCTAGTAGTTCAGCAGCACCAACCCGAGAATATTTTTTTTTTTTAATATACATATAATTTTTTTTTTATTTTACTTATCTTACTGTTCTTTAAGGTGTCCAGTGCTGTTTGCTGTTCTTCATAGTAGTGCACCAATAGTAGTGCACTTGCAGGCATTATTTGCCCAGTGGCCATCTAACTGTGTGAGCTTGTTCACATTCTGTCTAAATATCAATAATAATACCGTCTCCAGAAACACCACCTGAGTGACGTTTTTCAAGCAGCAATAATATATTCCGTATCCACCACTGCTGTAGTGTATACGTTGACCTTGTAGGCATTATTTGCCCAGTGTGTTCTTCATTTTCAAACCACTGCCACTTAGCTGTGTGAGCTTTTTCACATTCTGTCTAAATATCAATAATAATACCGTCTCCAGAAACACCACCTGAGTGACGTTTTTCAAGCAGCAATAATATATTCCGTATCCACCACTGCTGTAGTGTATACGTTGACCTTGTAGGCATTATTTGCCCAGTGTGTTCTTCATTTTCAAACCCTTGCCACTTAGCTGTGTGAGCTTGTTCACATTCTGTCTAAATATCAATAATAATACCGTCTCCAGAAACACCACCTGAGTGACGTTTTTCAAGCAGCAATAATATATTCCGTATCCACCACTGCTGTAGTGTATACGTTGACCTTGTAGGCATTATTTGCCCAGTGTGTTCTTCATTTTCAAACCACTGCCACTTAGCTGTGTGAGCTTGTTCACATTCTGTCTAAATATCAATAATAATACCGTCTCCAGAAACACCACCTGAGTGACGTTTTTCAAGCAGCAATAATATATTCCGTATCCACCACTGCTGTAGTGTATACGTTGACCTTGTAGGCATTATTTGCCCAGTGTGTTCTTCATTTTCAAACCACTGCCACTTAGCTGTGTGAGCTTGTTCACATTCTGTCTAAATATCAATAATAATACCGTCTCCAGAAACACCACCTGAGTGACGTTTTTCAAGCAGCAATAATATATTCCGTATCCACCACTGCTGTAGTGTATACGTTGACCTTGTAGGCATTATTTGCCCAGTGTGTTCTTCATTTTCAAACCACTGCCATCTAGCTGTGTGAGCTTGTTCACATTCTGTCTAAATATCAATAATAATACCGTCTCCAGAAACACCACCCGAGTGACGTTTTTCAGGCAGCAATAATATATTCCATATCCACTGCTGTAGTAGTGTATACGTTGACCTTGTAGGCCTTGTTTGCCCAGTGTGTTCTTCTTCTTCTTCATTTTCAAACAACTCCCATCTAGCTCTGTGAGCTTGTTCACATTCTGTCTAAATATCAATAATAATACCGTCTCCAGAAACACCACCTGAGTTGTTGTTGTTTTTGTTTTAAAAATAATGCCAGGCAAAGGCAGGCCGCCACGCAGAGGCACTAGGGGCCGTGCTGCTATGCTATCCTGTGGCCCTAGGAAATTGCCCAGTTTTAAAAAGGCAATGACCCTGAACTCCCAAAATGCTGAAGAGGTAGTTGACTGGCTTACACAGCACACCCCATCCTCTACCGTTTCTAACTTTACCACAACATCCTCATCCTCCACTGCTATGGGCACCCCACGTAACACTTCCTCCACCACCGGCGCCCCTTCTTCACTGGAGTCAGAGGAGTTATTTTCACATGAGTTTCTTGAACTGAGTGATGCGCAACCATTATTGGCAGAAGAAGATGAAGGAGATGAGGACGTTACACCAGATTTAATTCTGGCAGAGAACACAACAGAGATGGACATAATGAGTGATGACGAGGAGGTCCCCACTGCTGCTTCCTTCTGTGAGCTGTTAGAAGAAATTGATGCATCTGAGGAGAATGATGATGAGGAGATTGATGTTTTGTGGGTGCCCAGTAGAAGAGAGCAAGAGGAGGATAGTTCAGATGGAGAGACGGAGAGTCAGAGAGGCAGGAGGAGAATAAGACTTAGAAGAAGCAGGGAGGACAGCTCGCAGGGAACAGTAGGGCAACAACATGTATCGGCACCTGTGGTCAGCCGGCCAACGCACCCGCCATTGCCGCCAACGCCGCCGACTTCTACTTTTACCCCCAGATTGCCAGCCTCAAAAAGGTCAGCAGTGTGGGATTTTTTTAATGTGTGTGCCTCTGACAAAAGCGTTGTAATTTGCAATGAGTGCAGTCAGAAACTGAGTCTTGGGAAGCCCAACAGCCACATAGGTACAACTTCTATGCGAAGGCACATGAACGGCAAGCACAAAGCACTTTGGGAGCAACACCTCAAAGGCAACAGGCAAACTAAAAGCCACCCTCCTTCTGGTCCAGCATCTTACTGCTCTACCTCTGCTGTCCTTGACCCGTCTGAACCACCCTCCACTCCGCCTTCCACCTTGACCACCAGTTCCCATTCCCAGTCATCTGCCCCCAGCCAAGTTTCTGTGAGGGCCATGTTTGAGCGTAAGAAGCCAATGTCTGCGAGTCACCCCCTTGCCCGGCGTCTGACAGCTGGCTTGTCTGCACTCTTAGCCCGCCAGCTTTTACCATACCAGCTGGTGGACTCTGAGGCCTTCCGCAAATTTGTAGCAATTGGGACACCGCAGTGGAAGGTACCCAGCCGCAATTTTTTTTCAAAAAAGGGAATACCACACCTGTACCACCATGTGCAGAGCCAAGTCACCGCATCTCTGTCACTTAGTGTTGGGCCAAAGGTCCATATGACTACTGACGCATGGTCCTCCAAGCATGGTCAGGGCAGGTATGTCACCTACACTGCCCACTGGGTGAACTTGGTCATGGCTGGGAAGCAGGAAATGTGTGGCTCAACAACGACAATGGAGTTGGTGTCACCGCCACGGATTGCACGCGGTTCTGCCACCACCTCTACTCCTCCTTCGCTCTCTACCTCGTCTTCTTCCTCTTCTTCGTCCTCTGCTGCTGGGTCCTCCTCCTCCTCCACACCTGTGCACCCCCAGCTCCCCCTAGGCTATTCGACGTGCCAGGTACGCCGTTGTCATGCTGTCTTGGGGATGACGTGCCTGGAAAGCAAAAACCATACCGGATCTGTACTCCTGTCATCTCTGCAGTCACAGGCCGATCGGTGGCTGACCCCACACCAACTGAAGATCGGAAAAGTGGTGTGTGACAATGGAAGCAATCTGTTGGCAGCACTGAGACTGGGCAATTTAACACATGTGCCCTGCATGGCACATGTTCTGAATTTAATAGTACAACGTTTTGTCTCAAAGTACCCAGGATTCCAGGACGTTCTCAGGCAGTCCAGGAAGGTGTCGGCCCATTTCAGACGTTCCTATACAGCCATGGCACGCCTTGCTGACATTCAGCAGCGGTACAACATGCCAGTCAGGCGTTTGATTTGCGACAGCCAGACTCGCTGGAATTCAACGCTCCTCATGTTGGAACGTCTGCTGCAACAACAAAGAGCCGTCAACGAATACCTGTTTGAACTGGGTGGTAGGACTGGATCTGCAGAGCTGGGGATTTTTTTCCCCCGTTACTGGGTGCTTATGCGCGATGCCTGCAGGCTCATGCGCCCTTTTGAAGAGGTTACAAATATGGTCAGTCGCACCGAAGGCACCATCAGCGACCTAATACCCTTTGCTTTCTTCCTGGAGCGTGCCGTGCGACGAGTGACAGATGAGGCTGTAGACCAGCGTGACGAGGAGCAGGAAGCGCACGATTTCTGGTCGGAATCACCAGAACGAACCCAGGCACCTGCTGCAACGCAGGGAGAGGTGTCAGAAGTGGAGTCAGAGGAGGAAGGTGGCTTTGTGGAGGAGGAGGACCAACAGGAGCAGGCTTCCCAGGGGGCTGGTGGTGACCTTTTAGGGACCCCTGGTCTTGTACGTGGCTGGGGGGAGGAGACCGTGGATGATGCAGTCCTTGATAACGAGGAAGCGGAGATGGATACCTCTGCATCCAACCTTGTGAGAATGGGGTCTTTCATGCTGTCATGCCTGTTGAAGGACCCCCGTATCAAGAGGCTTAAGGAGAAGGACCTGTACTGGGTCGCGACTCTACTAGACCCTCGGTACAAGCATAAAGTGGCAGAAATGTTACCAACATACCACAAGTCTGAAAGGATGCTGCATTTACAAACCAGCCTGCAAAACATGTTGTACAATGCTTTTAAGGGTGATGTCACTTCAGGAACTCATCAACATTCCAGGGGCAGAGGTGCCAGTAATCCTGCCACGAGCGCACCTGCAAGGACAAAGCACTTTGGCCACTCTGTAACGTCAGACATGCAAATGTTTTTCAGCCCAAGGCAGCGGCAGAACCCTTCGGGATCCACCCTCAAAGAACGCCTCGACTGGCAGGTAGCGGACTACCTGGCATTAACTGCAGATATCGACACTCTGAGGAGCGATGAACCCCTGGACTACTGGGTGCGCAGGCTTGATCTGTGGCCAGAGCTGTCACAATTTGCCATGAACCTCTTGTCTTGCCCCGCCTCAAGTGTCCTCTCAGAAAGGACCTTCAGTGCAGCAGGAGGGATTGTAACTGAGAAGAGAACTCGCCTAGGTCACAAAAGTGTGGATTACCTGACCTTTATTAAAATGAATGAGGGGTGGATCTCGGAGGGTTACTGCACGCCGGAAGACTTGTTCTGAGTTTCTGATTCTGACTCCCCATGCAGCTGTCCTTCTCTGCACGCCTCATGACTCCACATACAGCTGTCCTTTAGCGTCCTCCTCCCTCCACCACCGTTACAAACTAGGGTGCAAACCCTACTGGTTTAATTTGAATCCAGGTAAATCCTGAGTTTTTCTGGCCTCTGTGCTTCAGTGGCTGTGACCAAAAAAACCAGAATATTTTCAGCATTTATATGGCATATTTTTTCTGGCCTCTGTGCTTCAGTGGCTGCGACCAAAAAAAACAGAATATTTTCAGCATTTATATGGCATATTTTTCCTGGCCTCTGTGCTTCAGTGGCTGCGACCAAAAAAATTGAATATTTTCAGCATTTATATGGCATATTTTTTCTGGCCTCTGTGCTTCAGTGGCTGCGACTAAAAAAAACAGAATATTTTCAGCATTTATATGGCATATTTTTCCTGGCCTCTGTGCTTCAGTGGCTGCGACCCAAAAAATTGAATATTTTCAGCATTTATATGGCATATTTTTTCTGGCCTCTGTGCTTCAGTGGCTGCGACTAAAAAAAACAGAATATTTTCAGCATTTATATGGCATATTTTTCCTGGCCTCTGTGCTTCAGTGGCTGCGACCAAAAAAATTGAATATTTTCAGCATTTATATGGCATATTTTTTCTGGCCTCTGTGCTTCAGTGGCTGCGACAAAAATAAATGAATATTTTCAGCATTTATATGGCATATTTTTTCTGGCCTCTGTGCTTCAGTGGCTGTGACAAAAAAATGAATATTTTCAGCATTTATATGGCATATTTTTTCTGGCCTCTGTGCTTCATTGGCTGCGACCAAAAAAAACAGAATATTTTCAGCATTTATATGGCATATTTTTCCTGGCCTCTGTGCTTCAGTGGCTGCGACCAAAAAAATTGAATATTTTCAGCATTTATATGGCATATTTTTTCTGGCCTCTGTGCTTCAGTGGCTGCAACTAAAAAAAACAGAATATTTTCAGCATTTATATGGCATATTTTTCCTGGCCTCTGTGCTTCAGTGGCTGCGACCAAAAAAATTGAATATTTTCAGCATTTATATGGCATATTTTTTCTGGCCTCTGTGCTTCAGTGGCTGCGACTAAAAAAAACAGAATATTTTCAGCATTTATATGGCATATTTTTCCTGGCCTCTGTGCTTCAGTGGCTGCGACCAAAAAAATTGAATATTTTCAGCATTTATATGGCATATTTTTTCTGGCCTCTGTGCTTCAGTGGCTGCGACAAAAATAAATGAATATTTTCAGCATTTATATGGCATATTTTTTCTGGCCTCTGTGCTTCAGTGGCTGTGACAAAAAAATGAATATTTTCAGCATTTATATGGCATATTTTTTCTGGCCTCTGTGCTGCAGTGGCTGCGACCAAAAAAAAATTAATATTGTTTGCATTTATATGGCATATTTTTTCTGGCCTCTGTGCTGCAGTGGCTGCCACAAAAAAAAATTAATATTTTCAGCATTTATATGGCATATTGTTTCTGGACTTCTGGTTCAGTGGCTGCGACAAAAAAAACATAATTTTTCAGGAAAGTACACATGCCTAATTTTTCAGGGTTCTGCAACAGTGGCAAAATCGCATCTTTTATGGTCACCGCAGGTGATCAATAAAGTAGACCAAAACTGGGCCCACACTGCAGAATCAGTGTTTTTTGGTTCGCTTCACTGTACATTGAATTACCTCTGCCTGACCGTGCACGTGCGCACAAGCACGGTGACTGCTAAACACACCACTACAGAAATATTGCCACCAACAGGACGAACATCCTGGAGGTGACAAGCAACTAGTAATTAAAAACTATTATTTGCTCACTTGACGGTATCATTCATTAAAGCTCTTTGCGTCTTTTTGCGTTGCAGTAAGCACCGCGTTTCGTCTTTGCGTGTGAACAGGCTGTAACTTTTACACGACTTGATTGGCATGTAGACGCCGGACGTTTTAAAGCATTTTATTACACAGGTTTAGAAATGTAGTGTGATTTCTGCCCTTTACAGCACAAAACGCAGCGCTGTGTCAACAATGGATTTTTTAGAAACATTTTTGCCCTTGATCCCCCTCTGGCATGGCACTGTCCAGGTCGTTGCACCCTTTAAACAACTTTAAAATCATTTTTCTGGCCAGAAATGTCTTTTCTAGCTTTTAAAATTCGCCTTCCCATTGAAGTCTATGGGGTTCGCGACGTTCGCGAACCGTTCGCATTTTTGACGCAAGTTCGCGAATATGTTCGCAAACTTTTTTTCCGACGTTCGCTACATCCCTAATTCTGTACCAGATCAAATCCACCACAACACTTTATTAGTGAAGATCTGTGCCTCCAAAGGTGCCACAAGTTATCCATTTTCTTTTCTGCCGATTCACTGCACATGCTCTGTGCTGCTGTCACTTACTGAGCTTAGGGACTCATAATATATTTTATAAAAAGAATATAAATCTCACAATACAAGACTAATTAGCAATTAATTCAGATTCTCATTACATGGCAGCCCGAAACCATTGCAAATTGCACCACAAATAATGGTCAGCCCTGTGGCATCAGCTTCTATAGCGCATAAACCTAATTTTCTGCTTGATGATTTGTGACAACCACTAAGCGTAGCTTCCCAAAAGCTGCACAGAGCACACTGAGCATGTGCGTGTCACTGACACTCTTAACAAAATCCAAGATGGGGAGCTCCTGTGACAACTTTAAAGGCGTGAATTGCTGACACGTTAGGCTGGTGCAATAAGTCAGTATATAAAATATGGTATTTCTACCCATATTTGTTTTTAGAGTTTAATTCTCAATTAAGTTTAAATTATAAGTATTTACACCTTTTTAATCTTTTAACACTTCATATAGTGTGATACAAGTTTAAGAAGGGGCAAGTTGCGCTTTATAATAAAGTGCAGGAATAAATAGCTCATAACTAAAAATATAAAATAATACATTTTGCACCGTCCATCCTACAAACAATTAAATGTATCCTTATCCTTTTCAATGTATCCTTTTGATATGATATGCTTCCTAAGCCTCTAAGTGCCAGGGGATTTTATTCAAAGATAGCATCTGCAGAACAGCAGAGATTTGGGAGATGGGAGGAGTTTCTTATTTATTGTTTAAGGCATGCCCTGGGGGGTAGGTGGAAATTACCTGTTGCCCATGGGTATTAGCTGGTTTCCCTAATCTATAAAAGGGAGGTGATTTTAGGATTTGACTTATTTTGGGCTCCACTTGATTCATGAGGATGTATAGTGCCAGTAATCTAAGACAGAGTAAGCCTCAGCAAAGAAGATGTATTTTCAATAGTATTCCATAATATAATCAGTGATCTTCTTTGGGGTACTACTGTATTAAATACTGTAGGAAATTACATCTACTGAAACCTTAATGTCAAAGCATTTGCTCACCAGTTCACTTGGTCTGGCAGAAACCAGAAAGCATAAATCCATGCTGACATGTACTTATTCCATAATTGTATGTCATATTTTCATTTGCTGCTCATGCACCATGTCAGCAGATGAGAAAAATGAAGAGAGGCTGCTACTCCATTCCTGCTGTTTAAATCATTCAACCAGGTCGATCAGCTGCATACCACAAAGTATCAACCAGGGTATGGTCACCTTTTAATTGTAAGCTCCAGTGGGGTAGGGAGAAATATAAATAATTAATAACTTACCAGAAATATTCATAAACATCAGCAGATCAAATCAGATTTAGGGGCACATTTACTATGGAGTTAAATCCTTCGACTTCGAAATATTGAAGTCGAAGGATTTACCACAATTCGTTCGATCGAACGATTAAGACCAACGATTTTCCTTCGATCAGAAATTGCTAGGAAAGCCTATAGGACCTTCCCCATAGGCTAACATTGGTGCTCGGTAGGTTTTAGGTGGCGACGTAGGTGGTCGAAGTTTTTTTTAAAGAGACAGTACTTCGACAATCGAATGGTCGAATAGTTGAATGATTTTAAGTTCGATTTGAAGTCGAAGTCGTAGTCAAAGGTTGAAGTAGCCAATTCGATGGTCGAAGTAGACAAAAAAATACTTCGAAATTCAAAGTATTTTTTATTCTAATCCTTCACTCGAGCTAAGTAAATGTGCCCCTAAGTGTGGTATTTTGTGCGCCATTCCTAAAACGTTTAAATCTCTCATTATCAGCAAATGACCAATTCTCCATCTACAATTTATTCATCTGCATTAATACAGCTTAAACAAACATGGAAGGTAAGGATCATTGTTTACAATGACAAAACATTTGATTGACCCAAACTGTTGCCACAGAGTGGGAAGCACATTAATGTCTTAAATATTATAATAAAGTGTAGCGTTACATTTAACTTCATTGGAAGCATGGTCCATGAACAGCCCCAGGTCATTCATTTTTCTATAAATGATTATTTCTCAACCATATAATCTATATATAACTATATAATAATCGGTTTTTGTGTCCAAGCAGGTAACTTTTTCCTGGCATCCATTAGCCCTTCAGACCAAAAGATGGTAAAACCATATTTATCACTCCAAGGAATGCATTTCCACAGCTCCAATGAGTCCAACAGTGTATCTGATACTTGTCACTGTTCATTAATTGAGATTGGTACAAAAATTTTCACTTTATGTGTTCTCACCTCTGCCTCTACATAAGCAGTCATTTCTGACTATGGGGCAGATTTACCCAATTGCTCTTCATGTGCTTTGGTGTTGGGTCTTTAGGTTGCATCTACTAGATACTGTATTAATCATGACCTGAATCTTCATAGACAAGTTACAGTAAGCACAGCGAAGAGACAATATATTCTAATTTAATGGGAAGGTTTGGAATTGGAATAGCAGCATTCTTTCTTTAGGCATAAATGGTGAAACAGAATGTGCTATGTGTCCTTTTTTATTTTTTGATATGTCTGAGAGTGTGCAAATGTCAGCTTACTCTAATTGTCTCTCTGAGGCATGTTAAGGGGGTTGCCCTTTAAGCAGGCCTGGATTTGTGGAGAGGCCACCAAGACCCGGCCCTAGGGCGGCAGGATTTTAGGGGGTGGCATGCTGCCCAACCACACCCACATTTGTTCAAAAACACTGGGGAATGCGCAGGAAATACAATAGTTTTTCAAATTTCCTGTGCGCCAATCCCCATTGCTCTGGACCCAGTGATGAAAATTTGAGCAAATAAAGGGAGGGGACAGGGGCAACAAACTACAGCGGTCTAGGGGTGCCTGCTATGTAAATCCAGCCCTGCCTTTAAGTTAACTTTTATTATGATATAGACAGTGATCCCCAACCAGTACCTCGTGAGCAACATGTTGCTTTCCAACCTCTTGGATGTTGCTCCCAGTGGCCTCAAAGAAGGTGCTTATTTTTGAATTCCAGGCTTGGAGGCAAGTTTTGGTTGTATAAAAAACAGGTGTACTGCCAAACAGAGCCTCAATGTAGGTTGACAATCCACATAGGGGCTACCAAATGGCCAATCACAGCACTTATTTGGCACCCAATAACATTTTTCAGGCTGGTGTTGCTCCCCAACTCCTTTTACTTCTGCATGTTGCTCACGGGTTCAAAAGGTCGGGGATCCTTGATATAGAGCAGGGGTCCCAGCTTTTTTTTTTACCTGTGAGCCACATTCAAATGTAAAAAGAGTTGAGGAGCAACACAAGCATGAAAAAGTCCTTTGAGGTGCCAAATTAGGGCTGTGATTGGCTATTTTGTAGCCCCTATGTGGACTGGCAGCCTACAAGAGGCTTTGCTTGGCACTATACTTAGTTGTTATGCAATTAAAACTTGCTTTCAAGCTTGGAATTCAAAAATAATCACCTGCTTTGAGGACCCTGAGAGCAACAGCCAAGGGGTTGGAGAGCAACATGTTGCTCATGAGCTACTGGTTGGGGATCACTGATATAGAGAGTAATATTCCTAGACATTTTGCAATAGGTTTTCATTTTTAATAATTTAAATTTTTGTTCATCCTCTCTCCAGTTTGGCATTTTGGCAGCTATCTAGTTGCTAGGGTTCAATTACCTTAGTAATCATAGAGTGGTTTGAATGATATATGAACAGGAGAGGACCTTTATAAAGTGATGGGCGAATTTGTCCCGTTTCGCTTTGCGGAAAAATTAGCAAATTTCCCGCAAAATTCGCGAAACAGAGAAAAATTTGCGAAAAATCGTGAAATAAGAAAGAACCTGAAAAAATCTTGAAATTCAAACGTTTTCACAAAAAAATCTTAAAATTCTGACATTTTCACTCAAAAATTGTGAAATTCGAAAGTTTTCACAAAAAATCGTGAAATTTTAAGGATTTCACTCAAAAAAACGTGAAATTTGAAGGATTTCACTCAAAAATTATGAAATATGAAGGTTTTCACTAAAAAATCTTGAAAATCAGACATTTTCATGAAAAAAACGTGAAAATCGGAAATTGACGCCGGAGAATTTTCACAGGAGATTCACGAATGTATTTGGTGGCAGCGAAACGCTGGAATTCTCCGTGAATTCGTGCCAGGTGAATTTATTCGCCCATCACTACCTGAACAGAAACATCAGTTATAACATTGAAGCCTCGAAGTGCAATGGTTTTTGCCTACTGGTGTCATTGTGCCCCCCATTTGAAAGCTGGAAAGAGACAGAAGAAATAGGCAGATAATTCAAAAACTATAGAAAATAAATAATGAAGACCAATTGAAAAGTTGCTTAGAATTGGCCATTCTGTAACATACTAAGGGTTAACTAAAAAGGTGAACCACTTGTTTGAGTACTGTACATATAAGAAAACACCAAGGTCACTAACAGGCAAAGGTTATCTAGCATTTGCAACAAATGGCTTGTCATGTCTTTTTTGCAATGTAAGAAATGCTGTGACTAGTTTTACCTTGGTACCCTGTTGCATATGGAGCACCATATGATCGCAAAACAAGCTGCTCCATCTGTAGATGTCATCTACAGATCTAACTACATTTCTTACACCTTGCATATATTTATTTATACATAAGTCACATATCATCAATGATTTTCTATAAGTCTCTATAAAAATAACCATGTCTTTAACTGCTCTTTGTGAAATGTCTGTAGTATTAGCCAACCTCCAGCAACATAAAATCAATAAAGAAACAAAAAGCTAATTTGAGCATGGATCTTCTTCGTAATGCATTAAAGATGAAAGAAAGATACATTCTTGCAGGAAACAAGGTTACAGGATAAGGTTAAACTGTACCAGGAGGCATTTTCTTAAAATGTCAGTTTCAACTTGATGTTTCAAAATAAGAATAATAGAATTGCTCTGGTAAGATACAAAATAACAGAACTGCAAGTAAATTACACTAGTATGTAAGATGACAGTCATATATATTATTTCAGCCAATAAAAGAGAATTTACTAGTATTATTGGCTTGCTAGCATTGCCTCCTTTCTTTCTTTGTGCAGTGCTTTTATTTTTAGATGTACGAAGAATATATTTGTATGAATTTTATTTATATGCTGTATTTTAGATCAACTGTGTCAGCCCAGAGGTTTAACATTAACTATAACAGAAATAATCCTTGACATCAAAGTTGTCCACAACAGTTCCCTTCCATCTTCTCTCTTTAGGCCATGTTTTGAGTGTCAGTGAAACTGCAATTACTAAGGGGGTCATTTACTATCAGATTTCAATTTTTTTCCACGATTCTCTAAAAAATTGTGGTTTTCTCATGTTTTTAAAAAGCTCAAAAAATTCAATATTTGTGTAAAAACCACGAAAAACTATAAAGCAAGGTAAAAGTTGTCAAGGTTCTATAGAAGTCAATGGGAGCTCCTTTGATCTTTTTGGACTGCTCTAAATCCATTTGGACTTTTAGAGGTTTTCATATTTTTTCTTCGCTAGGAATTGTCCGACCAACATGAATTTTTAGAGGTTTTCCAGGTATTCAGATTTTTAACTGCAGTTCAGAGTAATTTTCAGTTCGTAGTTTATTCATATTTTTTAATACATCTCATCACATTCTTAGTTTTAGAGATTGTGAGTTTAGTCATTCTTTTAAAAAACCCTAAAATTAGTGATGGGCGAATTTATTCGTCAGGCTCGAATTTGCGCGATTTGTCGCCGGAGAATAAATTTGCGAAACGCCCATTTTGCGAATTTTTGCAGTCTCGTGAATTTAGCTGGAAATTCATGAATTTTTCGGCGAAACGGCGCAAATTCGCCCATCACTACCTTAAATCTAACCTTTGGTAAATAGGCCCCATTTGTGCTCTGGGCTGATGTTTAGAAGCTAAGCTTAGGGGCCACTGCAATTGTCTAAGAAGAAAAAGAAGTTGCAACTTTTACCAAAGCTAATGTTACTAAGCTGATTCATCAATTCTGAGGCACAATGGGCTGGTCTCTAAGATGATATGTAGGGGCCCATTTATTAAACATTGAATCTATGTATTTAACTTAAATTTTTTGTTGAAAATGAAAAACACGAATTTTTAGAGATGTATCATACCCCAAAGCTGCTAAAAATCAGAATCCGAAAAATACTCTATCTCAAACCTGATGAGGTCATGTAGAAGTCAATAGCAGATGTCCCTGAAGCTGTTTCTTGACATCTGAGATAAAATCGAGTTTTAGTAATCTTCCCCGTAATGTGCATCAAAATAAATTACTAATCAATCTCAATTCATGAATTTTAAATTGTATATATTTTGTATGGTGTGAGTTGATACATCTGTTCTGGATACTGATAACATTCAAGAACATGTGCTGTAAATCAGCAAAAAGAAAATGGAAAAGTACTGGGGCACCATCAGAGCCTTGGGCTGGCATAGAAGCAAAAAATACTGTATAAGGTGTAGAATTTCTAGCCTAATTCATCACTGAGATTTCATTCTCCTTAAAATATAAAGAGGTGCTATCAAAATACATTTATGACAGCTCTTGCTTAGACTCACTTTGATAGAGATTATAGTGCAGACTTCTGATGGTGGCCTTGCAAGGGCTTATTACATACACTATACACCTATTAATGGAACGTTTTATTTCCTTCAAATACACAAGTGCACATGTCAGTCTTTTTGTTTCAATACCCCATGAATTCCTAATAAATATTTTAATATGTTATCCTTAATGCACTCAGCATCCAGGGACTTACAATCTACTATTCAAAGAAAAAATAACCTCAAATACTGCCCAGCTTCTTTGATATATTTACTAATTGTAATGTATTTCCCGGAATCAAGACACAATTTAATCAAAATAACAGTAAAGGTTATAGTAGCTCTAATTAATAAGTAGGGATGCACTGAATACACTATTTTAGGATTCGGCCTTTGTGAAAGGTTCGGCCAAATCTTGACCGATTTCATAACCAAATCTTGGATTCGGTGCATCCCTGTTTATAAAGTATTTTCCCAGATGGTATTTGGACCAGTTGTTTGCAAGTCCTGTTTTATTACACCAGCACAAAGTTGCTTCTTCTTCAATCTCTCTAAAGACTGTTCTCTATCAGAGAAAAATGCATATTAATAATATCTATAGTAATTTGGTATATATTTTTTTACTACAGTGCCTATGTTTATTTAATTATGGAAACCCATATCTAGCCACTTGCAATATTCTTTGAAAGAAACAACAAAAAATGTTCTTTATGTGAACTAGACACAGTACGTAAAAACTTTCATATATAGTAGCTCTTTCCTTAACTATTAAAGTCAATATTTTTTAAAATAGAGGGTGCAATGACAGTATCCCACATGATATATATATTGTGAGTATTTGCGGAATTTTAACATGGGAAAAACAAGTTACAGGTAAGAGTTTGTCCCTATACAATTGCCTAATAAACTGACAACTTTAATATAAATTGCAATTGATCAACAAACCCTGTTTTTTTTTTAATTTTTTGTTTTTTTTTAATCCAGAAAATTTGACTTTTGACTGAAAGATACCCTTGAAAACTTGAATTGTTTGTGGAAAAAACAAGATCTTTAATTAATCTGCCCCTTAATGTCCTTAAAATGATTCTGTCATGGGAAACCATGTTTTTTTACAAAATGCATCAGTTAATAGAGCTCGTCCAGCAGAACCCTGCATTTAAATCCCTTTTTCAAAACTGCAAATAGATTGTTTTAATATTTATTTTGAAATTGGATTTTGGGCTTGACATGTTGTTAGTTTCCCAGGTGCCCTCAGTCATGTGAGCTGTGTTTTATAAACTTCAGTCACTTTTTACTGCTACGTTGCATGTTGGAGTGATATTACCCCCTCCCCCAGAAGCCTAACAACAGAACAATGGGAAGATAACAGAATAACAGCTCCCTGACACCTGCTTTGCTAAAAATGCTCCCATGCCCACTTAGTGATATATATGAGAATATCACTCAATAGTAAAACACCCAAGTCTGACCATGAATCCTCCAGTTACATTGAGTAGAAGAAACCATAGTTTATCTGAAAGCAGTTCCATTGTGAAGTGCTGACTTTTTTGAACACAGGATTAGGCACAATGACCCAAGATGGCTGCCTACACACAAATATTACAACTAAAACAAACTTAATGGTTCAAGATTAAAATTTTAAATGTTAGAATTAATTACTTGCAATGTACACAGTGTAATTTAGAGATAAAAATTACACCATAACAATGATGAAATCACTTTAATATATTAATATGTGCGAGTGCAGAGAATCTCTGGTCTTTGTCTGTATGTGATTTATTTAAGCATACTTTCATTAAGGGTATGTATTAAACTTGCAAACATCTACTTATATAGTGCACAAACACTATCTCCCATATTATATTCTAGCTGTATCTTCACTGAGTAAATACAGCGCTCACTCATAAAACATTTTGATAGTTACAGAGAGGATTTGTCTTTGCTTAGTTGGATAATAAGAATGCTTGAGTCAATAAATCTAATGAGTGTTAGATGACAGCAAACTGACAATATGAGCTTTACTATTTAAATGTAAACTTGATATGCCTTTCTGCACCTAAAAATACATAACACATAACGCAGAATGAACCATAAATTATCCAAAATAGAACATGAAGTTACAATTAAACAGCTGAAGTTGAATATTATTTTAATGAACATTTTGAAAAAAAAATTTACATTATGAAACTCATAACATAAATAACATTCACAGAGGACAAATTTTTTAGGAAAACCAGGGCAAACTTTGACGAAAAATATAGGAAAATCAATAAATTAAAACGCACATACTGTAAATGCAACAAATGCAATAAAAACCTAAAATGCAGGTATGTAAAATCGATGATGATTTGTAGAGTTCGAGATAAAGGGAAATGTATTTCATCTTCATACTGAGTTCTTTAAAAGCCCCAAAATGGCCTTATATTTGAACTTCCAAACCTGAAAAAGCCTTACAATTAGTTTGACCCAGAACAAATCTATTTGTTTAAACAGCAATAATTTTTATAGCCAAAGTCTCTGTGTATAATCTCCCTGTGTATATCATTGACAAGATATAGGAAGGTAGCAGCACTGGCATAATCAGTATAGCTGTGGCCTCAAAATGCTTGGCTGTTAAAATGTCAAGACAGGAAGAGGCTGGAGATTAGTGCCTTAAACTAAAAAAAGAGACCTGTTGGGTCAACATTAGTGCAAGGTGATGAGTCAATGTAGTCAGTATTTCAGGTGAAGGTCATGGCAGGAAGCACAATATCAACATTTTAAAACAGGACATGGTTCGGTGCAGAGCAGAGTCAAACATGACTTTAAAAAGGACTGGTAAGCTTGGGCATTGAACGAGAATAGGAATGATAGTGCCACCATTAGCTGCCAATGACAATGAGGTTGCTGGAAATAATGACCATGAGTAGTGATAGGCCAATCTGTCTCGCTTCATCGAAAAATTCGTGAATTTACTGCGCAATTCACAGAACAGCGAAAAGTTTGCGAAGCAAGTTGAAGTCAATTGGGGTCTAATCAATTTTGACACGAGCGACAATTTTTATGTGCACGACTATTTGGTCCAAATGCATTAAAGGGCATGTAAAGGCAAAAAAATAAAATCCCATTTTTACTTTCTTTAAAGAAAAACAAACCTATCTCCAATATACTTTAATTCAAAAATGTGTACCGTTTTTATAAGAAACCTGACTGTATGTAGAGATGTCGCGAACTGTTCGCCGGCGAACTTGTTCGCGCGAACATCGGGTGTTCGCGCTCGCCGGAAGTTCGCGAACGTCGCGCGACGTTCGCCATTTTGGGTTCGCCATTGTTGGCGCTTTTTTTTGCCCTCTCACCCCAGACCAGCAGGTACATGGCAGCCAATCAGGAAGCTCTCCCCTGGACCACTCCCCTTCCCTATAAAAACCGAAGCCCTGCAGCGTTTTTTCACTCTGCCTGTGTGTGCTGAAGAGATAGTGTAGGGAGAGAGCTGCTGCCTGTTAGTGATTTCAGGGACAGTTGAAAGTTTGCTGGCTAGTAATCGTTTTGATACTGCTCTGTTATTGGAGGGACAGAAGTCTGCAGGGGTTTGAGGGACATTTTAGTTTAGGTAGCTTTGCTGGCTAGTAATCTACCTTCTACTGCAGTGCTCTGTATGTAGCTGCAGTGGGCAGCTGTCCTGCTTCTGATCTCATCTGCTGACTGCTGCAATAACAGTAGTCCTTGTAAGGACTGCTTTTATTTATTTTTTTGTTGTTTTACTACTACTACTACTACTACTACTATAAGAGCCCAGTGCTATTAGTCTAGCAGTGTTGGGGAGTGGGACTGGTGTGCTAATCTGCTGCTCCTAGTAGTTCAGCAGCACCAACTTTAATTTTTTTTTTTAATATTCATTTTTTTTTTATTTTACTTTTTTTTATTTTACTACCGCTGTAGTAGTGTATAAGTTGACCTTTTAGGCATTATTTGCCCTGTAGGCATTATTTGCACAGTGTTTTCTTCAACCCGCCATCTAGCTGTGTGACCTTGTTCACATTCTGTCTAAATATCCATAATATTACCGTCTCCAGAAAAAACACCGGAGTGACTTTTTTCAAGCAGCCATAATATATTTTACATAATCCGTATCCACCGCTGTAGTAGTGTATACGTTGACCTTGTAGGCATTATTTGCACAGTGTTTTCTTCAACCCGCCATCTAGCTGTGTGACCTTGTTCACATTCTGTCTAAATATCCATAATATTACCGTCTCCAGAAAAAACACCGGAGTGACTTTTTTCAAGCAGCCATAATATATTTTACGTAATCCGTATCCACCGCTGTAGTAGTGTATACGTTGACCTTGTAGGCATTATTTGCACACTGTTTTCTTCAACCCGCCATCTAGCTGTGTGACCTTGTTCACATTCTGTCTAAATATCCATAATATTACCGTCTCCAGAAAAAACACCGGAGTGACTTTTTTCAAGCAGCCATAATATATTTTACGTAATCCGTATCCACCGCTGTAGTAGTGTATACGTTGACCTTGTAGGCATTATTTGCACACTGTTTTCTTCAACCCGCCATCTAGCTGTGTGACCTTGTTCACATTCTGTCTAAATATCCATAATATTACCGTCTCCAGAAAAAACACCGGAGTGACTTTTTTCAAGCAGCCATAATATATTTTACGTAATCCGTATCCACCGCTGTAGTAGTGTATACGTTGACCTTGTAGGCATTATTTGCACAGTGTTTTCTTCAACCCGCCATCTAGCTGTGTGACCTTGTTCACATTCTGTCTAAATATCCATAATATTACCGTCTCCAGAAAAAACACCGGAGTGACTTTTTTCAAGCAGCCATAATATATTTTACGTAATCCGTATCCACCGCTGTAGTAGTGTATACGTTGACCTTGTAGGCATTATTTGCACACTGTTTTCTTCAACCCGCCATCTAGCTGTGTGACCTTGTTCACATTCTGTCTAAATATCCATAATATTACCGTCTCCAGAAAAAACACCGGAGTGACTTTTTTCAAGCAGCCATAATATATTTTACGTAATCCGTATCCACCGCTGTAGTAGTGTATACGTTGACCTTGTAGGCATTATTTGCACACTGTTTTCTTCAACCCGCCATCTAGCTGTGTGACCTTGTTCACATTCTGTCTAAATATCCATAATATTACCGTCTCCAGAAAAAACACCGGAGTGACTTTTTTCAAGCAGCCATAATATATTTTACGTAATCCGTATCCACCGCTGTAGTAGTGTATACGTTGACCTTGTAGGCATTATTTGCACAGTGTTTTCTTCAACCCGCCATCTAGCTGTGTGACCTTGTTCACATTCTGTCTAAATATCCATAATATTACCGTCTCCAGAAAAAACACCGGAGTGACTTTTTTCAAGCAGCCATAATATATTTTACGTAATCCGTATCCACCGCTGTAGTAGTGTATACGTTGACCTTGTAGGCATTATTTGCACAGTGTTTTCTTCAACCCGCCATCTAGCTGTGTGACCTTGTTCACATTCTGTCTAAATATCCATAATATTACCGTCTCCAGAAAAAACACCGGAGTGACTTTTTTCAAGCAGCCATAATATATTTTACGTAATCCGTATCCACCGCTGTAGTAGTGTATACGTTGACCTTGTAGGCATTATTTGCACAGTGTTTTCTTCAACCCGCCATCTAGCTGTGTGACCTTGTTCACATTCTGTCTAAATATCCATAATATTACCGTCTCCAGAAAAAACACCGGAGTGACTTTTTTCAAGCAGCCATAATATATTTTACGTAATCCGTATCCACCGCTGTAGTAGTGTATACGTTGACCTTGTAGGCATTATTTGCACACTGTTTTCTTCAACCCGCCATCTAGCTGTGTGACCTTGTTCACATTCTGTCTAAATATCCATAATATTACCGTCTCCAGAAAAAACACCGGAGTGACTTTTTTCAAGCAGCCATAATATATTTTACGTAATCCGTATCCACCGCTGTAGTAGTGTATACGTTGACCTTGTAGGCATTATTTGCACACTGTTTTCTTCAACCTGCCATCTAGCTGTGTGACCTTGTTCACATTCTGTCTAAATATCCATAATATTACCGTCTCCAGAAAAAACACCGGAGTGACTTTTTTCAAGCAGCCATAATATATTTTACGTAATCCGTATCCACCGCTGTAGTAGTGTATACGTTGACCTTGTAGGCATTATTTGCACACTGTTTTCTTCAACCCGCCATCTAGCTGTGTGTATTATCGTTTCCAGAAAAACCAACTGAGTTTTTGTTGTTGTTGTTGTTTTTTAAAAAATAATGCCAGGCAAAGGCAGGCCGCCACGCAGAGGCCGTGCTAGGGGCCGTGCTGCTATGCAATCCTGTGGCCCTAGCAAATTGCCCAGTTTTAAAAAGCCAATGACCCTGAACTCCCAAAATGCTGAAGAGGTAGTTGACTGGCTTACACAGCACACCCCATCCTCTACCGTTTCTAACTTTACCACAACATCCTCCTCATCCTCCACTGCTATGGCCACCCCACGTAACACTTCCTCCACCACCGGTGCCCCTTCTTCACTGGGGTCAGAGGAGTTATTTCCCATGAGTTTCTTGAACTGAGTAATGCGCAACCATTATTGCCAGAAGAAGATGAAGGAGATGAGGACCTTACACCAGATTTAATTCTGGCAGAGAACACGACAGAGATGGACATAATGAGTGATGAGGAGGAGGTCCCCGCTGCTGCTTCCTTCTGTGATGTGTCAGAAGAAATTGATGCATCTGAGGAGAATGATGATGAGGAGATTGATGTTTTGTGGGTGCCTAGTAGAAGAGAGCAAGAGGAGGGTAGTTCAGATGGAGAGACGGAGAGTCAGAGAGGCAGTAGGAGAATAAGACTTAGAAGAAGCAGGGAGGACAGCCCGCAGGGATCAGTAGGGCAACAACATGTATCGGCACCTGTGTTCAGCCGGCCAACGCACCCGCCATTGCCGCCAATGCCGCCAACTTCTACTGTTACCGCCAGATCGCACACTTCCAAAAAGTCAGCAGTGTGGGATTTTTTTAATGTGTGTGCCTCTGACAAAAGCATTGTAATTTGCAATGAGTGCAGTCAGAAACTGAGCCTTGGTAAGCCCAACAGCCACATAGGTACAACTTCTATGCGAAGGCACATGAGCGGCAAGCACAAAGCACTTTGGAGCAACACCTCAAAGGCAACAGGCAAACTAAAAGCCACACTCCTTCTGGTCCAGCATCTTACTGCTCTACCTCTGCTCTCCTTGACCCGTCTGAACCACCCTCCACTCCGCCTTCCACCTTGACCACCTGTTCCCATTCCCAGTCATCTGCCACCAGCCAAGTTTCTGTGAAGGCCATGTTTGAGCGTAAGAAGCCAATGTCTGACTGTCACCCCCTTGCCCGGCGTCTGACAGCTGGCTTGTCTGCACTCTTAGCCGCCAGCTTTTACCATACCAGCTGGTGGACTCTGAGGCCTTCCGCAAATTTGTAGCAATTGGGACACCGCAGTGGAAGGTACCCAGCCGCAAATTTTTTTCTAAAAAGGAATACCACACCTGTACCAACATGTGCAGAGCCAAGTTACCGCATCTCTGTCACTTAGTGTTGGGCCAAAGGTCCATATGACTACTGACGCATGGTCCTCCAAGCATGGTCAGGGCAGGTATGTCACCTACACTGCCCACTGGGTGAACTTGGTAATGGCTGGGAAGCAGGGAATGGGTAGCTCAACAACAACAGTGGAGTTGGTGTCACCGCCACGGATTGCACGCGGTTCTGCCACCACCTCTACTCCTCCATCGCTCTCTACCTCGTCTTCTTCTTCTTCTTACCTGCTGCTGGGTCCTCCTTCTCCTCCTCCACACCTGTGCACCCCCAGCTCCCCCTAGGCTATTCGACGTGCCAGGTACGCCGTTGTCACGCTGTCTTGGGGATGACGTGCCTGGAAAGCAAAAACCATACCGGATCTGTACTCCTGTCATCTCTGCAGTCACAGGCCGATCGGTGGCTGACCCCACACCAACTGCAGATCGGAAAAGTGGTGTGTGACAATGGAAGCAATCTGTTGGCAGCGTTGAGACTAGGCAATTTAACACATGTGCCCTGCATGGCACATGTGTTAAATTTAATAGTCCAACGTTTTGTCTCCAAGTACCCAGGATTCCAGGACGTTCTCACCCAGTCCAGAAAGGTGTCGGCCCATTTCAGACGTTCCTACACAGCCATGGCACGCCTTGCTGACATTCAGCAGCGCTACAACATGCCAGTCAGGCGTTTGATTTCTGACAGCCAGACTCGCTGGAATTCAACGCTCCTTATGTTGGAACGTCTGCTGCAACAACAAAGGGCCGTCAACGAGTACCTTTTTGAACTGGGTGGTAGGACTGGATCTGCACAGCTGGGGATTTTTTTCCCCCGTTACTGGGTGCTTATGCGCGATGCCTGCAGGCTCATGCGACCTTTTGAAGAGGTGACAAATATGGTCAGTCGCACCGAAGGCACCATCAGCGACCTAATACCCTTCGCTTTATTCCTGGAGCGTGCCGTGCGACGAGTGACAGATGAGGCTGTAGACCAGCGTGACGAGGAGCTGGAAGCGCACGATTTCTGGTCGGAATCACCAGAACGAACCCAGGCACCTGCTGCAACGCAGGGAGAGGTGCCAGAAGTGGAGTCAGAGGAGGAAGGTGGCTTTGTGGAGGAGGAGGAGGAGGACCAACAGGAGCAGGCTTCCCAGGGGGCTAGTGGTGACCTTTTGGGGACCCCTGGTCTTGTACGTGGCTGGGGGGAGGAGACCGTGGATGATGCAGTCCTTGATAATGAGGAAGCGGAGATGGATAGCTCTGCATCCAACCTTGTGAGAATGGGGTCTTTCATGCTGTCATGCCTGTTGAAGGACCCCCGTATCAAGAGGCTTAAGGAGAAGGACCTGTACTGGGTCGCAACGCTACTAGACCCTCGGTACAAGCATAAAGTGTCAGAAATGTTACCAACATACCACAAGTCCGAAAAGATGCGGCATTTACAAACCAGCCTGCAAAACATGTTGTACAATGCTTTTAAGGGTGATGTCACTTCAGGAACTCATCAACATTCCAGGGGCAGAGGTGCCAGTAATCCTGCCACGAGCACACCTGCAAGGACAAAGCCCTTTGGCCAGTCTGTAACGTCAGACATGCAAATGTTTTTCTGTCCAAGGCAGCGCCACAACCCTTCTGGATCCACCCTCAAAGAACGCCTCGACCGGCAGGTAGCGGACTACCTGGCATTAACTGCAGATATCGACACTCTGAGGAGCGATGAACCCCTGGACTACTGGGTGCGCAGGCTTGATCTGTGGCCAGAGCTGTCACAATTTGCCATGAACCTCTTGTCTTGCCCAGCCTCAAGTGTGCTCTCAGAAAGGACCTTCAGTGCAGCAGGAGGGATTGTAACTGAGAAGAGAACTCGCCTAGGTCACAAAAGTGTCGATTACCTGACCTTTATTAAAATGAATGAGGGGTGGATCTCGGAGGGTTACTGCACGCCGGAAGACTTGTTCTGACTTCTATGCAGCTGTCCTTCTCTTCAAGCCTCATGACTCCACACACAGCTGTCCTTTAGCGTCCTCCTCCTCCCTCCGCCACCGTTACAAACTAGGGTGCAAACCCTACTGGTTTAATTTTTTCTGGCCTCTGTGCTTCAGTGGCTGCAACCAAAAAAACTGGGCAAACAATGTCTACAAGGTCAACGTATGGCAAAAAATGACTATTTTCAGCATTTATATGGCATATTTTTTCTGGCAACTGTGCTTCAGTGGCTGCGTCCAAAAAAATGCATATTTTCTGCATTTATATGGCATAATTTTTCTGGCCTCTGTGCTTCAGTGGCTGCAACCAAAAAAATGCATATTTTCAGCATTTATATGGCATAATTTTTCTGGCCTCTGTGCTTCAGTGGCTGCAACCAAAAAAATTTATATTTTCAGCATTTATATGGCATAATTTTTCTGGCCTCTGTGCTTCAGTGGCTGCAACCAAAAAAATGCATATTTTCAGCATTTATATGGCATAATTTTTCTGGCAACTGTGCTTCAGTGGCTGCGACCAAAAAAATGACTATTTTCAGCATTTATATGGCATATTTTTTCTGGCCTCTGTGCTTCAGTGGCTGCGGCCAAAAAAACTGGGCAAACAATGCCTACAAGGTCAACGACGTTGACCTTGTAGGCATTGTTTGCCCAGTTTTTTTGGCCGCAGCCACTGAAGCAGAGAGGCCAGAAAAAATATGCCATATAAATGCTGAAAATAGTCATTTTTTGCCATACGTTGACTCAACGTATATGGCAAAAAATGACTATTTTCAGCATTTATATGGCATATTTTTTCTGGCAACTGTGCTTCAGTGGCTGCGACCAAAAAAACTGGGCAAACAATGCCTACAAGGTCAACGTATGGCAAAAAATGACTATTTTCAGCATTTATATGGCATATTTTTTCTGGCAACTGTGCTTCAGTGGCTGCAACCAAAAAAACTGGGCAAACAATGTCTACAAGGTCAACGTATGGCGAAAAATGACTATTTTCAGCATTTATATGGCATATTTTTTCTGGCCTCTGTGCTTCAGTGGCTGCGGCCAAAAAAACTGGGCAAACAATGCCTACAAGGTCAACGTATGGCAGTTGTTTAAAGAGAACAGTAGATTACTAGCCAGCAAAGCTACCTAAGCTAAAATGTCCCTCAAATCCCTGCAGACTTCTGTCCCTCCAATACAGAGCAGTATCAAGCAGATTACTAGCCAGCAAACTTACTATCATCTGTCCCTGAAATCACTAACAGCTCTCCCCTACACTATCTCTTCCAAGCACACACAGGCAGATTTTTCAGATACATTTTTGCCCTTGATCCCCCTCTGGCATGCCACTGTCCAGGTCGTTGCACCCTTTAAACAACTTTAAAATCATTTTTCTGGCCAGAAATTTTTTTTTTAGATGTTAAAGTTCGCCTTCCCATTGAAGTCTATGGGGTTCGCGAACCGTTCGCGAACCGCTCGCGTTTTTGCGCAAGTTCGCGAATATGTTCGCGAACTTTTTTTCCGACGTTCGCTACATCCCTAACTGTATGCACTTAGCCCTATATCTTTAACCCAACTTGCACAATGTGTCTCAGTAAAAATACCAGATAGGTCACAGTTCAATCTCCCAATTAAATGTTTGTAAATGATGGAATGCAGATGTTGTTGCATAATCAGAAAACAAAGAACACATTACAGGATGGAAGCTGAATAGAAATACAGTGAGAGTTAATATGGAGCTTCTAACACGGTAATATTATGCTGTAGGCTACACAGTTTACCTAGAGATGACAAGCTATATTTTTGCCAGTCCACTATGGCATCGAAAGAGGAGGAAGTGGAGGAAGTCGCGAAACGCTGCAAAAGACATCAAGCATATGGTGCTTTATAAAGTCTCCATATAATAGGTTTTTAAAATGAATAAATAAAGCTGATGTTTTAAATGGACCAAGCTGAGTCTCCAGTGCTTAGTGATTGTAACGTTGCTATTGGTTAAGGAAGCCAGATCCAGGGGCTTGGTGAACATAGTAGCATGAAGTGAAACTGTCTGCCAGAGTTACACGGTTCTTAACTACATTAGAAGTCAGTGGGGGTCATTTATAAACTTCGCGCAGGGCAGATTGGTTCGCAAAGTGAATATATTTGCCCTGCGCATGGTTATATTTATAAAGCTGAATAAGAGGGTGCATATAGAATTGCGAATTTTTTATTCACAATGCGAATATCTAAAGGGGCTTTATAAATATGTCACAATTCGCAAATTGCGAATCTTTATGCGCACACTCTGCGACTCAATTACACCACAACTTTGGTGGCGAATAAAATATTCGCAAAACAGTTTTGCAAACTGCGAATTTAACGCTATTTTCGCGCACAACAACCTCGCACGTTGGGTGCGCTCGCGCAAACTACTCTCTCATTTGCGCGCCATTTGCGAAAATTTATTCACACTGCGAATTCGCAAAAACCGGAAAGACGGGCAGAGCAGTGCAATATATTAGCGCTCAGCAAAAAACATGCGCAATACAACCATTTGCGAAAAATATGCGCTGCGCGAACTTTATAAATGACCCCCAGTGTGTATATTAGAGAACTGTGACAGAGAAGTTGGAGAGAGTAGCAACAATAGTATTAGTGAATAGAAGAGGGACGTTATGATGGATAAGAGAATGGATAGGTGAGAACCAGGGATAAAGTCTGCATGAAGCAGAATGTCATGAGTTGCAGTGCTCTAGCCATTTTCTCAGTCATGTGATGATCATCAAGATTTCCTTAATCACAAGATGATGAATAGTTGCCCTTAAAGGAGAACTTAACCCCCTTTCTAATAAAAATCCCTACCCCTACCCTCCATAGTCCGCTCTCCCCCACACAGGTGTTTACACAAGTACTTCCTCCAAAGCTGGTAATAACCCCTCGTTGCAGAGTCAGTGCAGCAGAGCTCACGGGCACCATTTTGCAGTGCTTAGGGAATCTTCGGGTCCCTTCGGCAATTTCCTTGGCTGTCAGTGCATGCACAGTTGTTTGGGACTGGAATATTGGTACAACTGCCCATGCGCCGATACAGCTCTTATTTTCTGAAGTTTCCTGAAGCTCCGAAGATGCCCCCTGTGAGTTCAGTTGCACTGACTCTGCAATGAGGGGTAATTACCAGCTAAGGAGCATTTACTTGTGTGAACACTTGTGCGCGGGGGAGCAGGAAGGTTGGTTTTCATGAGAAAGGGGGTTAAGTTCTCCTTTAATATCCTCTTATAGATGTACTCTTGTTTGTTGTACAAGGATGGTCTGCTACCAAACACCTGCTTTATGCAGTTCCAAAGGGTGTTTTATCATCGTGTTGATGGTTTCATGGCAATTAGTGTATCTTTCCACTGTTAAAGCAAATGCCAGTTCAACAAAGGAGTCATCTGTTAGAGACAACATCCATATCTTTCGTCACTTGGACAGAAAAAAATGGAAACCTCACATTAAGATATGTAATAAGAGACATATACGCAATGCAGCAACAGCCATGCTATCCGTGTCTATCACTCACATAACTCACACCTGTTGCACACACTGGATCATCTTACACTGAAACAGAGCCTTTACCCACCATTCACTCTGCTTGCAATGCACTAGTGTAAGCAATTTAAAAGAAGTGGTAATAAATTGACACATGATTCTGGATTGATAGAATATAGTAGGTATGAGTTGCAAAAAAGGGATAATTAAAGGGATATTTCAAGATATTAAAAGGAGAAAGGCATTTAGCCTTCCACCTATAAACAAGATAATAAGGAACTGGAAAAGATTACAAGAAAGGCAGCAACCGGCAATACATGGGGACCTAAAGGTCCCAGACATTAAACAATATGATATTGCTGTGCATATGATGAATCATTCTTTACATTGCACTTAAACCACAACCTTTGCGCAGATTAAACCACAACCTCCTTCCATCTCAAAACGATTCCATTTGTTCAATATGGATTAGATCGAAGAAAGAAAAACATGGAAAAGCTTGGTAATCATGATATTACCTATTGAAAAATGGCAACTGCAACTGCAGTGGTCCTTCAGGACGGGTCAATAGTGATATAACCACTATCATTAATAAGTATTGTTGGAGAATTGCTATACAATGAGATTATACTCAATGTATATTATCCGCATACTATAGTTGATTTTGGTACTCAATTCTTTGGTAAGAGACCTATGTATTGTTGTAATGATGTATTCAATGATAATTTGTTTTATTATTAATCATTGGATGTGAACTGTGATCTATCAATAAAAAAGAGAAGTTTAAATTTTAAAAAAAAAAAAAAAAGATTGCAATAAAGGCATCAAGATCAGTTAGTGGAAATAATTTTTCCCCAAGTTTCGATTTGTTTGTCTCTGAATGGTGTTCATGAATCTATTTGGGATGACAGAGTTTTTAAAGAAGACCTTTCATTTTTTTTGACAATCTCTGTAATTCCTTTATATACACAAAATAAACCCCGGCACAGGTTCATTTTGCTATTCTTAGGTATACATTTCGGCATCAATTTTTTCCTGCAAATTAGAGATATATTTACAACTCAGCTTTTATTAAAAAAAAAATGTCATATATTTGACAACATTTGGCAATTAAAACTTGCTGTGCTCCTATGGAAGTCAATGGCAGGTGTATTTTCAATATTCTAACTATTATTTATTTTAAACGGTTACATTTAAAAAAAAATTAACTCATTAACATCAAAATACATAGTAGTCAAGCAAGTGAGGTAATGTTTGGTTTAACTATTTTAATGGATTTTCACATTGCACTTTTGCATAGTAACTAGTGATGAGCTAAATGTTTTGATAGTTCTGGTTGTGCTGCACAGTTCTGTGTTTTGCCAGTGATGAAAAGTCCCACATAATGGAATGTAAGCCCTCCCACTGTCTATATAAGGAGGTGCATGTGCAGCCATTCCTCGAGGCATTGTAGAACGTGGTTAGAGCAGGAGCTTGGAGTGATTGTGATAACTAGAGTAGGCCCTTGATATTTGAATCAATGCAAGTGGAAGATGTGGACTTTAGTTTACTGTTTTGCCTATTCTGAGTCTCTGCTGACTGTGAGACCCCAAAGTCCTTGATAGTGAGTATACTAGTGACATTATTGCATCAGAATATTATTTACATCACCACTTTATTGGTGGTATGAAGTTTAATTGCGGTTGCCAGTAATAAAGGTAGGGTGATATATATGCTATTGCAGAACTAAACCTTCCCATTTACTCTAATGGATTTTGATGAATGTTAGCAGTTTTAGGAATTTTTCCCACGAGTTTTCGACGTACCAAAATGCCACAAATTTGCTCATCACTAACAGTTACATAACACTTATGAAACTTCTTATGCTGCAGACAGATTTATCAAAGGTCGAGGTGAATTTTCAAATGAAAAAAATCGAATTTCAAGCTATTTTTTGTGTATTTCGACTAGGGAATAGTCCAAATTCGATTAGAATTTGAAAAAAATGTGAAAATTCGAATATTGAAATTTATCATGTAGGGGCAGATTTACTAAGCTCGAGTGAATAATTCGAATAAAAAATATATTCGAATTTCGAAGTATTTTTTGGGTACTTCGACCATCGAATTGGTCAAATTAGATCGAATGATTCGATGTAAAAATCGTTCGACCATTCGATAATCGAAAAAACTTCGTCTTCATACTTCGCCAAATTAAAGCTACTGAAGTCCAATGTTAGCCTATGGGGACCTTCCACAGCACTTTTCTACGTTTTTTTTTGGTCGAATAAAAATCCTTCGATCGATCGCTTAAAATCGTTCGATTCAAACGATTTTATCATTCGATTTTTATTCGATCAAGCCTTTTGCGCTAAAATCCTTCGAATTCGATATTCGAAGGATTTTACTTTGAGGGTCAAATTCGAGGGTTTTTTAAAATTCGACCCTTGATGAATCGACCATTTGCCATCTAAAACTTGCCGAATTGCTGTTTTAGACCTTCCAGAACATATTTGGAGGCAATTGGTGGACTTTGAAAATCGATGGGGTTTTTTTGGGAAAAACTTCGAAACAAATTTGATCGCATGTGATATTCCTTTGATTCGTATGATTTGAATTCGGCTGCATATGGACTTATTCAATCAAAAACGAACAATGCGAATTACGAGACTTATCATACTCTGGCCCTTTAAGAACTCAAATTAGACTAAAACCTGACGAATTACTGTATAGGTCAATGGGAAAGGTCCAGGGATCAATTTGGTGATGAATTTGGTGATATTAGTAGCCTTCCTGACATTCGAGTTTTTTAAATTTGATTCAAATTTTCGAGTCATAGTTCGAGTTTAAAACAATTCGACTTTACACATTTTGACTAGTCGAATTTCAAATTTATGGGAGTTTAGGGGAGTTTAAAAAAAACTCATATGAATTCGAAATTTGACCCTTGATAAATGTGCATCTTAAAAATTCTCAGCTGTTCATATAGTAACCCCCAGAATAGAAATCCAGGTATACAGGGCAATTCATAGTATATGTGAATGTCAATGGCAAGGGAACTGCTGGAATAAAAAGTTGCTAATTGCACTATTAAGATAATGGTGCCATAGTAACAATAACTATAACAAAAATCTCCATGGCATGTCTGATGGCGCTCTAGAGATAAACCCAGAGCATAATTACATTATTATAGTGACATTTAAACACTATGACTCTTAACAGTTACAGCAATTGCATTTTACTGATTAAAACCTCATGTGCTATATTTCCTTACCTGTAAATAAAATGTAATGTAGCCAAAAAAACATCAGGAAAAACACATTATAGTTAATTTCTTCTTTATTGCTAATTGAAAAGACATCTACCAAAATGATAGTTACTAATACAGAGTTCATTAACATAACATTATGTTCAAAGCACAGCCACAAGTTTGCAATAAAAGACATGTTATACCGACGAATTCCAGAATGGGGTTTATTAACTTTTTTTTACGTTAAGCTTAACCTGCGCTATGCTTAAGAAGTGGAGTGAAGTGTTTATGAATGAAATCTATTTGTGAATAGCCAGTGTCATGGTTTTCATCAATGGTGTATAGTATTGACACATACATGTAGTTAGTATTTTGAAGACACCAGATGAATGCAGTAGACACCAGCATCTGTTTTAATATAATTTAAGAGATACTGTCAGGGGAAAACATGTTTTTTTCAAAATGTCTCAGTAAATACTGCTGCTCCAGCAGACTTTTGCACTGAAATCCATTTAATTTTGAAATCTGACATGGGGCTAGACATACTGCCAGTTTCCCAGGTGCCCCCAGTCATGTGAATTGTGCTCTAATAAACTCCAGTCACTCTTTACTGCTGCACTGCAAGTTGGAGTAATATCACCTTCCTCCCACCTCCAGCAGCCCATCAGCAGAACAATTGGAAGGTACAGTGGCAGAACTACCGGGGGAGCAGGTAGTTCCAGGGCCCGCACCCCCTCAGGGCCCCCCGGCAGTCCGTTAGCTGCTGAAAATGCGGCCAAATGTGGCCGTACGGAGGGGGGGCGGGGCCCGGCTGTGCGTCACGCACCAGGGGCCGCCCCCTCTAGGATCGCTACTGGGAAGGTAACCAGATAACAGCTCCCTGGTACATATAAGAACACCACTCAATAGTAAAAACCCATGTCCCATTGCAACCCCATTTAGTTACATTGAATAGGAGAGATAATAGCCTGTCAGAAAGCAGCTCCATAGTGTAGCACTGTTTTTTTTCTGAAAGCACATGCCCAGGCAAATTGACCTGAGATGGCTGCCTACAACTAAAAAATAATACACTTGTTGGATTAGGAATGAAATTTTAGATGGTAGAGTGAATTATTGGCAGTGCAAACAGTGTAATTTATAAACAAAAACTACACCAAAATGGACAGAATCCATAGCAGGGATAATAAGCTAGTTTTTTTTAGCATGTAGAGAGACAGAGGTAGAGAAACCATAACACCAGCAAAAGTATTGGACTGTACTAAGCTTGATTGGGAAGGTCCCCATAGGCTTGGCTAACTTTTTTTGATCGAAGGATATTCCTTCGATCGTTGGATTAAAATCCTTCGAATCATTCGATTCGAAGGATTTAATCGTTCGATCGAAGGATTATTCCTTCGATCGCTCGATCTAACTATTTGCGCTAAAATCCTTCGACTTCGATATTCGAAGTTGAAGGATTTTAATTCCTAGTCAAATATCGAGGGTTAATTAACCCTCGATATTCGACCCTTAGTGAATAAAAAAAAAAAAAAGATAAATGAAAAGAAGCCAAGTTTGAAGTAAGCCATTGAGAACATTTTGGCATTATACAGTACAGTAGTACAGTACTGGTCACTGTGACCTTCTATATAATTTCATGCTTTGTGTTGTATGTGTATAGCAAAGTCTACAGGCTCCCTAAACATTTGACTTGTGTGGCAAAAAAAGGATCCTCTAGCTTGGCTCAGTTTTGCTGCAGCTATTGTACATCAAACAGTTTAGTGGATTAACATTTGTTAATTTTTACAAAATAAGGCCAGCCTTTTGTATAAAATGCTTTAAATGTGTCACTTCATAGACATAACAAGAAAAATCGTTGTGTTTAATAAATAAAAGTTATAACCAAGTTAAAAAAAAAAAGTTATAACCAAGTTGGTTTTGTATCGTATTTTGCAACCAGGATGGTTCCGAATCCCTGAAAATTTTTTATGGTATATTCTTGGAGACATTTTAGTGACAGGTAAGAGCTATATAGATTTCCATTAACTATGCAACTATGTAGTTCTTTTGGGGCAACATTTTGGGGTTGGTTTAGCAAAAATCAAATTGGGTTTTTTTCATGATTCGAGAAATATTCTTTGTAACCTCAAATAGTCACCATTCATTAAAGAATAAAACCACGAAAAGTCACCAGAAAAAACTTGGCAAGTAACAGCTGGTGAGGTTGTATAGAAGTCAATGTGAATGTTTTCTGACAACTTTATTTAATTATTTTCTTCGTTTATTAAAACATTCAAGATTTTCAGCCTCATTGAAAATGAACGGGAATTTTCACTGAGATTATCACTCACTGGCTTGTGACTTTTTTCCACAAAAAAAATGTGCACAGGAATAATTTATCACTTTTTTTTCTTAAATAAGCTATCATTCACATGTTTTTTTCCTCTTGTCCGCGTATTTTTTTTCACAAACTCGAATTTTGATAAACCTGCCTCTAACTTAATAAAGAAGCCTAATTTGGGGAGATAACCTAAAAATTGTATATCAGTTTTATATTAAGGGTCATATTTAGGAAGCCTCGATTTATCTGGTTGAATTTTTTAGGGGGAAAGCTTGAATTTTTAGAAGAAAAGCAAAATCATATCTTTTTAAGATTTATTATACCCCAAGGCTTCTATAAATCCAAAAATACTCTAGCTAAAAACTGTCAAGGTCATGTAGAAGTTGATGGCAGATATTCCTTTTATAATTTGAAGATGTTTCTTGAAATCGTGATCTGCGCTGGTTTTCGTATGACAATCCGGAAAAGTCGGGTTTCCAGGTGACAACTCGAAAAAATTGTACGGATCGAGCTCCAAATTCTAAAAAGTCGTACAATTTGAATTACTTGGGATTTTGTCGAGACTTTTCCAGCACCGACTTTTTCAAACTGTTTTTTTGAGTTGAATTTGAGGATTGGAGTTAGAATTTGTTTAAAGAAAAAAAAAGGCAAAATTTGACTTTTAGTAAATACTCCCCCATGTTTAGCAAGAAATAAGGTGGCCATACACATGCAGATTACACCATTTTAGCAGTTTATCAGCCTGCGTGTGGGGGCTTCCAACGGTTCTCCCTGGTTGATATCAGGCCGAAAATCAGCCTGATATCGATTGGGCAGGTTTGATTTTTCCTGTGATTGAGGACCGCCTCTGCTAGTTGATGCAGTCTATGACTCATAGGCACCCATTTCCTTTGTTATAATCTGATAATTGGCCCTAGGGCCGAACAATCGGATTAACCCAATATTGCCCTGCCGTTGGCCGGCATATCAGGTTAAGATCCACTCATTTTCCAATCTTGCCAAACAAGTGGATCGTATTGTGTATGGCCACCTTTACACACCTATCATACCAATGTAACAGTCATTAATGATAAAGCCACAATAAAGGGCAAAGTGTCATTTATCAACACACACATTTTGGGGCAAATTCACTAAAGGTTGAATTTGGCTCTGCCACACTTAGCACCAATTCACCAGGCATAAATTCATTACAATTTCATTACAGTATGCTATTTCACTAAAATGCGAAGTTGCATCTCAGCAGCCAAACACTGGCGACATTTTGCTAGCGTTAATTCGTCAGTGCGAGCATATTATAGCGA